>NC_064848.1:98471145-98827971 GCF_024139225.1 Suncus etruscus | reverse complement strand
TCCTTCCCTCCCTCCTTCCTTCCCTCCTTCCTTCCTTCCCTCACTCCTTCCCTCCTTCCTTCCTTCCCTCCCTCCTTCCCTCCTTCCTTCCTTCCCTCCCTCCTTCCCTCCTTCCTTCCTTCCCTCCCTCCTTCCCTCCTTCCTTCCTTCCCTCCCTCCTTCCCTCCTTCCTTCCTTCTTTCCCTCCCTCCTTCCCTTCTTCCTTCCCTCCCTCCCTCCTTCCCTCCTTTCTTCCCTCCCTCCCTCCTTCCCTCCCTCCTTCCCTCCTTCCTTCCTTCCTTCCCTCCCTCCTTCCCTCCTTCCTTCCTTCCCTCCCTTCTTCCCTCCTTCCTTCCTTCCCTCCCTCCTTCCATCCTTCCTTCCTTCTTTCCCTCCCTCCTTCCCTCCTTCCTTCCCTCCCTCCCTCCTTCCTTCCTTCCCTCCCTCCCTCCCTCCTTCCCTCCTTCCTTCCCTCCCTCCCTCCTTCCCTCCTTCCTTCCCTCCCTCCCTCCTTCCCTCCTTTCTTCCCTCCCTCCCTCCTTCCCTCCCTCCTTCCCTCCTTCCTTCCTTCCTTCCTTCCTTCCCTCCCTCCTTCCCTCCTTCCTTCCTTCCCTCCCTCCTTCCCTCCTTCCTTCCCTCCCTCCCTCCTTCCCTCCTTCCTTCCCTCCCTCCTTCCTTCCCTCCCTCCCTCCTTCCCTCCTTCATTCCCTCCCTCCTTCCCTCCCTCCTTCCTTCCCTCCCTCCCTCCTTCCCTCCTTCCTTCCCTCCCTCCTTCCCTCCTTCCTTCCCTCCTTCCTTCCCTCCCTCCTTCCCTCCTTCCTTCCCTCCCTCCCTCCTTCCCTCCCTCCTTCCTTCCCTCCCTCCCTCCTTCCCTCCCTCCTTCCCTCCTTCCTTCCCTCCTTCCTTCCCTCCCTCCCTCCTTCCCTCCTTCCCTCCCTCCCTCCTTCCCTTCTTCCTTCCCTCCCTCCCTCCTTCCCTCCCTCCTTCCCTCCTTCCTTCCTTCCTTCCTTCCCTCCCTCCTTCCCTCCTTCCTTCCTTCCCTCCCTCCTTCCCTCCTTCCCTCCCTCCTTCCTTCCCTCCCTCCCTCCTTCCCTCCTTCCTTCCCTCCCTCCTTCCCTCCTTCCTTCCCTCCTTCCTTCCCTCCCTCCTTCCCTCCTTCCTTCCCTCCCTCCCTCCTTCCCTCCCTCCTTCCTTCCCTCCCTCCCTCCTTCCCTCCCTCCTTCCCTCCTTCCTTCCCTCCTTCCTTCCCTCCCTCCCTCCTTCCCTCCTTCCCTCCCTCCCTCCTTCCCTTCTTCCTTCCCTCCCTCCCTCCTTCCCTCCTTCCTTCCCTCCCTCCCTCCTTCCCTCCTTCCTTCCCTCCCTCCCTCCTTCCCTCCTTCCTTCCCTCCCTCCCTCCTTCCCTCCTTCCTTCCCTCCCTCCCTCCTTCCCTCCTTCCTTCCCTCCCTCCTTCCTTCCCTCCCTCCTTCCCTCCTTCCTTCCCTCCCTCCCTCCCTCCTTCCCTCCTTCCTTCCTTCCTTCCCTTCCTCCCTCCCTCCCTCCTTCCTTCCTTCCTTCCTTCCTTCCTTCCTTCCTTCCTTCCTTCCTTCCTTCCTTCCTTCCTTCCTTTCTTCCTTCCTTCCATTTTTTTGGGATCGCAAAAAGCAATTCTTAGGGGTTACTCCCGACAGTGCACTCAGGAAGTACTCTTAGAAGTACTTAGAACAAAAAATCCAAAAAAATGCGGGGGGCCGGGGAGCCGGAGCGATGGCAAAGCGGTAAAGTGTTTTCCTTGCATGCAGCTGACCCAGGACAAACCTCAGTTCGATCCACAGCGTCCCATATTGGTTCCCCAAGAATGGAGTAATTTCTGAGCGCATCGCCAGGAGTAACCCCTGAGCGTCACTGGGTGTGGCCAAAAAAAAAAAAGTACTTAGAAGATCATAAAGGATATTGGGGATAGAATTTGGATTTGCTGTGTGCAGGGCAATCACCCTACCATTGTATTATTTCTCTGAGCCCTTTCATTCTTTTCTTACAGTGATTGATAGCAATTAAAATTTTGTATGCTATTCTATAAATATTTACAAGCATATAAAATATAAATATATTATTTTTATAAATATCTTCTATCATATTCTTAATAAAAATAATCAATTTTTATAAAGACTGCCTATAAAATCTGGGAATGGCTAATCTTGTTTCCATGTGAACAGGAAGTTAGAGTTTGAACTATGTGTTTTTTCTCATTATTTTGAACTGACATTCTTAAATGACATTTTCGAAAAACAAACCCTGCTTAGCAGAAGACATTTTCAAGTTGTGTTGATTAGTGTTGATTAGTCAATTAGTGTTCTTTGGCTACAAATATGATTAACTAAAGGAAAATAAACACTATTGGAAGTATTCTAGGTATCTAAGAGTCAAAGGGGCCTCAGGAAGGAAAGGGAGGAGGGATTACTGGAAATCTGGCTGATAAGTATAAGTGAACAAAAATCTACCATATGTGAGCTCTACTCAGTTTCCTGAGTGTACTCCATTAGAAATCAGATGAAAAAGAGAAAAAGAGACACGAATTTGCTAGATTCATGCCCTGTGTGGCCAACGACTTGGTACAATGTTAGTCACTAAAGGAAGTGAAGGAAGGCTTTTCATTTCCATGTCTTTTCAGGACTATAAAAATTGAAGAGAGGCATGCTACCTAACCCTAAAGAGAGGGAGAATTACTGGACTACATAATGCAGCATTCATTTACTTTATTCTTCCTTAGTGTGCTTGTAATAAAATTTTAAGAAAGCAAGCTGTCTTCAGGAAGATCTTCCAGGCAGCCCTTGATAGTTCTTAGGACTCCATCAGGAGGAGATGAATTATTGAAAGTGGGCTTGAGAATTCTGGGTGTGGACCTTCCATCGAGTATATTGGGACATCAGGCTATAGTCCTGAGTTGTCTTGGAGAAAGTAGCCATAGTTGTCTATTGAAGAACTCTTATAAACAGGCTAATCTAGAAGGCTTTAGGAAAGCAAAACAGACACCCTCAAGAAACTAAACAACAACAACAACAACAAAACCCAACCTAGGTTATTATTAAAGTAGGACATTTCTGTTGATCCTACTTTGGTTTGACTATATAGCTAGTTTCTTCCTAGAACAACTCTTCCAACTCTTTTCCATTTTCTCTCCCTCTTTCTGAAATGCTGCATTTACATGGAAAATTGCTGGTTTTCCCCTTTGTTATTACATTGTATTTTGGGAGAGTCTATTGCAATGTAATCTAAATAGCAATCATTTTAAAACACCTTGAGTTCACAGCTGAGCCCTTAGAAAATTACTGTATATTCTTGAGTATAAGCCACCCCAATTTTACCCTAAAAACTGGGAAAACTTAGTGACTCGAGTATACGTCAAGGTGGAAAATGCAGCAGCCACTGGTACATTTAAAAAATACAAATATATACCCCAAACAATTACAATAATTGAGAAATCAGAAGGTTAAATGCTTTCAATATTTATTGCTAAAGAAAAACCGTAAACTAGCAACAATAACTTTAAAACTTTAAATAAAGTGCAGAAAACCACAGCTTAACAGGTAATCAAGCTAAATCACAAAGGTTAAAATTCTTCAAAAGTGGATTCCTCGTCCTCATTATCTGTATATTCAAACAGAGCTTCAGCAATATCTGATGTGAGGGTATCAGCATAGAATTGTCATCACTGAGTTCACAGATATCATCACTGCTGTGGGTCTCATTCAAAGTGCAGAATATTGTGGATTAAACAGTTCAGTGGCATCCAGTTCAGTTCAGCTAACTTCTTCAGCTTAGCCATGACTTGTGGACTGAGCTGAAGCACCATCCCCTCCAGCAGGCGGCAGAAGACGACTGGAGACTATGTGCACTTGTGCATGCATTGAATCAAATAACCTGTATGACTCGAGTATAAGCCGAGTTCTGGTTTTTCGGCACAAATTTTGTGCCGGAAAAATTCTGATTATACTCGGGTATATACGGTAGTTTCCAATATACCTATTGTTTTATGAGTTTCCCTTCTCTTTATTTCTTGTTTCTTTTTTCTGTTCTTTGTTTCTTCTCTTTGTGAATTTTATACATCTTTGCTTCAATATGTGTACGCTGACTGCTAGTGTCTCTATATGTGCTGTGGGTTTTTTCACTTGTTTTTGGGCCACACCCAGTAGTACTCAAAGGTTACTCCTGGCTCTGCACTCAGAAATTATTCCTGGAAGGTTTAGGGAGGTCAAATGGGATCACTCTGGGGATGAACACAGTTGGCTTCCTGCAAGGCAAATACCCTACTTGCTGTAATATTGGACCGCCCCCCATTGCTGTAGTTTTTTTTCTTTAAGCTATTCCATATTTCATTTTGCTTATTTGTTTTTAAATTATATATTTTGTTAATGTGATTTATAATAGGTTTTCATGCATACAACATTCTAAATCCATACTCTCCATCTAAGTGTCTGCTTCCCTTCTTCCCTCTGCCATTGTTTCAGGGACCTCCTCTTAACTACATTTATCAGCTTTTCTGTGCCATCATTGTTCTGTAGACAAGTTCTCAGTTCTGTTTGGTTTTTTTCTTTGGTCATTTGTTATTTCCTATGCTTCTTCATAACCCACATATGAGAGAGATCATTCTGTATCTGCTCATCTTCATTTGGCTGATGTTGTTTAGCATGATGCTCTCCAATTCTACCTATATAGCTGCAAATTGTATGATTTCTTATATTATTATAGCTGAATATACTTATCTAATATATAAGTATAACATATAAAGCATAATTTAGTTAACCATTCATCTGTTATTAAAAAGTGCTGTTTTTTCAGATTTTGACTTTTGTAAACAGTGTTATAATAAGCATAGGATAACAAATATCTTTTCTGAATAAAGTTTTTGGACATTTTGGATGAATGCTTGGAAATGGAATTTCTGGGTCATTTGGAAATTCAATTACTAGCTTATTTTTTTTAATAAATGTCCAGATTGCTTTCCAGAGATATTGAACAGATTAACAATCCCTCAAGCAAGGTAAGAGCTTCTTTTCCCCTTATTTCCACTAACACTGTGGTTTTGTTTTGGTTTTTGCTTCTGTTGATGATACTTTACTTATAAAGCAGGAAAATGTACAAACTATCTGAGCTTTGTAGTTCCTGAGTTCAATTCCTGATTTCTCTACTTCCTGGATGATCTATATCCCCTATATCTATAATGCAACTGCAGTACCTCATTACAAACTTCTCTGATTTTTTCTTTCTTCTATAAAGGATTTATTAAAATATGCAAGCATAGAATTACCCTAATTTCCTTATAATGTAAGCAAAAAGTCTTGTCCTTAAGGAAGACGTTCTCTTTTTTGGATTTTGGGTCACACCCGGCAGCACTCAGGGGTTACTCCTGGTTCTACGCTCAGAAATCGCTCCTGGTAGGCTCGGGGGACCATATAAGATGCCAGGATTAGAACCACCGTTCTTCTGCATGTAAGGCAAATGCTCCACCTCCATGCTATCTGTCCGGCCTGGAAGTTGTTCTTTTTTTTTTTGTTTTGTTTTGTTTTTTTGTTTTTTTTTGGGGTCACACCGGCGTGCTCAGGGGTTACTCCTGGCTGTCTGCTCAGAAATAGCTCCTGGCAGGCACGGGGGACCATATGGGACACCGGGATTCGAACCAACCACCTTTGGTCCTGGATTGGCTGCTTGCAAGGCAAACGCCGCTGTGCTATCTCTCCGGGCCCGGAAGTTGTTCTTAATCATGGAAGAAATCTACCATCAAAGTTACCTAAAAAGATAAATCCCTTAAAATAACCCCCTACTTAGATTCCCCAAATTTCTCCATGCTGCTCACTCTCCCTCTCTTTAATGAATAAGAGACCAAACTTGTTCAATTATAGTGTTTCTGTAGACTGCAGCTGGAGTTATTGACACCATCTTAGGTTTTAGAATTTGAGAAACCTGGTTTGGCCTCCATGACTACAACTGTCATCTATATTGTCTTAAATAAATCAATAACTAGGTGGGGGTAGGGTAGGGAGGAGGGAGATTTGGGACATTGGGGATGGGAATGTTGCACTGGTGAAGGGGGATGTTCTTTATATGAATGAAACCCAACCATAATCATGTTTGTAATCAAGGTGTTTAAATAAAGATATTAATTTAAAAAAGAAAAAGAAAAGAAATCAATAGCTATGTGCCTCAGATTTTTATAAGCAGTTTTTTTTATAAAACACATTTATAAAAATATTCTAGCTCCTGGAAGTTATAGCTCACCTCAGGAAGCTCACCACAAAGACTGATGAGTTTAGTTAGAGAAAGAGCTACATTTTGAACTGTCCTAATATTGAGAATGTATGAGGGAAATGGAAAGCCTGTCTAGAGTACAGGCGGGGGTTGGGTGGGAAGGAGGGAGATTTGGGACATTGGTGATGGGAATGTTGCACTGGTGATGGGTGGTGTTCTTTACATGACTGAAACCCAAACACAATCATGTATGTAATCAAGGCGTTTAAATAAAAATATATATATATGAAAAAAAATATTCTAGCTCCTTTCTCATTGAAATGTTATGAGTAGTGTGTAGAGATTATGTGCATTTTGTGCATGGTTCATAGTAAGACATCAGTAAATATTGGCTATTACTGTTGGTTCAATGTTAAAGCATCGTTTTCTTTATATTCAAGGCATACTAACCTCAAATTTGCCTTGTATTTTGCCTATAAGGATTTGTGGGATTAACCTTGATTTTATTCCACAGTTCTTTCAAATTAGGTAAACTTGAATTTCAAGGTATGCATACAAATGTGTGAATGTATGTATTTGATGAGGGATAAAAAAGAGAACCTAATATTTGTTGGATTTTTAATACCAAACACTTTGCTGAGTTATGTTTTATAGTAAATAAAGGCTTAAGGAGGTTATCTAAAAATATTGAGACTAGACATGAAAAATTCCCCCAGAATTGCAAATAATTCTGCTAAATCCAGAGGCCCTGAAAACATCTTCCTGAGGAATTTGAGCCTGATTTAAGTCTGAACAAGGATTTAGATTTAATTTTCCTGCTTGGAGTAGGTAAATTTTCTGCCAAAGACATGACCTTCAGTTTTCCCCCCAAAGAATATCTTTTACAGTCTGCAAAACAAGTTCAACTCACATAAAATTATAAATCAAGTTAGGATATGAAATCGCATATGTCACTTAGTAGCTCCATCCAAGTTTGACAGCAGAGTTTAGGTTGTAGATGTCTTCAGGACATCTAAGAAGACCTCTTATTTCATGGTCTGAAATGATTAAATGATTAAAATTGTTTTTTAATAATTAAACATGCCATCTGTAAAAGGCAGTGTGACCTTTCACCCAAGGTCTCACAGGCTGCTCTAGAATTTCTGCAGTTGGCACATTGGTAGCAGAGATCCATTGCTATTCTTTCTTTGAAATATTAGAGGAGCAGATTTAGAGCAGCTGTTTTTGTGATGCCAGATTTCATTGAAATATGGGTTTTAAAAGCTCTTGGCTTGTCCTTTTGAGTTAGCTTACCTTAAATCACAAATATTACCATAATATAATTCAACTGATGCCTGAAACTCAATATAGCAGGACATTTGTTGAACAAGGCACTAAGAAAAAGAATGTGCTTTTTCCATTGAGATCTTTTCGTTACATGTTCTCTCAAAAATGTCTACTAGACTGTAAACATTCTTTCTATACAAGAAAATACCCAGAAAACAATCTCCATCATGCTTTCTTTTTCCTGGTTTTGAATATAAAAAAGACTATGGCATTTAGAGAACTCTCTACCTCTGCAGTACTACTGAAAAATTGATGCAACTCTACTATTAAGCCAACTGCAGCAATTAAATACCAAGAGATGAGACTGTTTGCTTGTTTCTCATATCAAACAACTTCAGTGGCTCAGAGATGGACAGGTACAGTGGTCAAAAAAAAATATATACTATAAACATAATTGAAAGAAGAGGGTATACACTCTTGTTTTTAACATTGTTCATTAATTACTCGATAGTGTGCTGAAAATATGGCATAATGCTGTTTAGTTATCAAAGTTTTGGAATTAGACTACACTTGAATACTTTAATTGTTAACTTTAGTGCTTCATTGGGAGATAGTCAATTTATTTATTTCCATTTAAAAATGTGAATTTTAATCCAGAGGTAAAAATGAGTGAGTTAATCTCATTTTAAATATATACTACACAAGCCCAGGAAATAGTACAGCAGTTAGAGTATGTACCTAGCATGTACATAATATTGTTTTTATTTTTGGCAACATATGATTCCACTGAATATCATTGGATATAGCCTGGATATCTCAGAGCATTACTGGGTATGGCCCTGGAGGTCCCTGAAGTATTACTAGAGTGGCCTCAGTACTTCACAGCACTACAGAGCCTGAGCATATTCGTGTATATATATATTTTTTTGTTTGTTTGTTTGTTTGTTTTGTTTTTGGTTTTTGGGCCACACCCGTTTGACGCTCAGGGGTTACTCCTGGCTATGAGCTCAGAAATAGCCCCTGGCTTGGAGGGACCATGGGACACCGGGGGATTGAACCACGGTCCGGTCAGTCCTACGCTAGCACTTCTAAGGCAGACACCTTACCTCTAGCGCTACCTTCCCGGCCCTATACTTATATATTTATATATTCATTAAACAGGAGTGGGAAGCTCATTTTGTGAAAGTATGTGTAGATATATATATAATATATATATATATTATATATATATAAATATGTGTGTATGTGTGTGTATTTGGGGCAGAAAAGGTAGGTCAGTAGTTGGGAGCACATGCTTTGCATGCAGGAACCTGAGTTTGATCCCTGGTACCTCATGGTCCCCTGGGTACTGCCAGAAATGACTCCCATACACCTTAATATATTACTTCTTAACTTTCCACACTCTCCCAAACAAAATACTCGTTAATCACTGACTTACCCTCTAAATTAATTTTTACCCTTATCTACCCTATCCCGATTGCTGCAGATTGCTCTAAGGTTTTTTGTCTCTTTATCTTCAGGAGCATAGATGAATAAAAGGGAGGTTGAGGTATTTATCCTCCTTAGGTATTTTTTTCTATTTTATAACTGTAGCCCCTACCAGGCACACTCTTTTCAATTCTCTCTTGATATCTACGTCTGCTGTCTCTTTTCCCTTTCTGTTACTGGACTCTGTGTTATTAGTGTTAGTTCTGGGTGCTTAACAACTCTTTGTTCTTGTTACTCCTACCCACACTTGTATATTTATTTCTTTAATTGAATTCCCTGAAAATAACTCTCCTACTGGTTTTTTGACTAGTACAAAAAGTGGAATATAGAAGGTCAACAAAGAAAATTAAGAAAATATGAAAGAGGTTCCTTTATATTTTTGGCTAGATCTGAGCAAATGGCTGATGCCATTTTTGTTTTCACCAGGAGATGGCATTAACAGATATGTCCTTTAAAATGGTTTTAACCATGCATTGTATTAGTCTGTTAACCATTTTAAATGTTTATTTTTATAAATATTAATTCTGTCCACATCATAAACACAAAATCAGTGACAGTATCTTTTAAAAAAAAGCATTTTAATAGTTACTCCTTTTCTTTCAATAAGTGTAAGGGAGATTTGGAAAAATGGAAAATAGAGAAAATGAACAAAGTACATAAGGAATGAATGATTTTTGAAAGAAATAACACTGAAGAACAAAAATGAACTATATGATGTGCAATACTGATTGTTATAGACTTAATAATCTATCAATAATCCTATGTTGTAGCTCTCAGGTATAGCGTGACTCTACTGGAGACAGAGATTCATTTGAAAGAGAGTTGGAAGTGCTTATATAAAGGGGTACATATCACAATATTTTTCGAGATGTTTTATATTAAATTTCATTGAGAGGATGCCATTTTTTTAATAATATAATTTTTATTTTGATCATAGTGGCT
The DNA here is from genome assembly GCF_024139225.1 of Suncus etruscus. Classification (NCBI taxonomy): domain Eukaryota; kingdom Metazoa; phylum Chordata; class Mammalia; order Eulipotyphla; family Soricidae; genus Suncus; species Suncus etruscus. Next base: position 98,818,073 of record NC_064848.1, on the reverse strand, counting down.
TACATATTGTTGACAATAATATTTTAGGTATATATTTACATAAAATCAAGGGGGATTCCCATCCCTAAATTGTCCTCCCTACTCCTCCGTTTTTGTCCTACCTCCCATTTCCTCTTCCCTCACCTCCAGGGCGTCTAGAATATGTGGTCCCCTCTGTATCTAACCTACTACTTAGTAGTCTTGCATCAGTTTGGTCTTGATGCCTCCCTTATTTCCCCCTCTAAGTGGGGGCAGGGCTAGCTAGTTCAAGTTGCGTGGTTTTGCCTGAAAAAGAGAAAATAAATAAACTGGGGGTAAGAGTCTAATACCCCGAAAAAGGGCTGAATCCTTCTAGAGGTTCTCATCATCGATTTGGGAAATAAATGAGAAAAAGAAGGTGAAACACTCCACCAGTACCAAAAGAAGTGTCAAATATCCAGTGAGGACTCCAGCTATATCGATAAGCACCACAAAAAAAACAGATAAAAAAACAAAACAAAACAAAACAAACAAACAAAAAACAAAAACAAACAAAAAAACAAACAAAAAAACACGCCGTGGTCTTGAAATAAGAAACATGGCATAGCATATATCGAAAGAAAAGAAAGGAAGAGAAAAAAAAATAAGGATAATTGGGGACAACAATTTCAATAATCACATCCAAACAGAGAAATCGACCAAGATAGCTAGGTAAATAAAAATAATAATAACAATAATAAATGAAGGTAATATATATATATGTATATATATATAAATAAATGTCCAAGGTTTTGTGTTTTTTTGTATTTTTGTTTTTTTCCCTCCTGCCCTGGCACAGTAAATATTGGGGTCATTCGAAAAGGAATTCACTTGCCCTATGCGATATGGGGTTTCTCCGTCCTTGGAGTATACTGTCATGGGATCAGCTCTAGTCTTTGCTCAGGATCATTACTCTTCCGGTGGTGGGTGTTTTTTTTTTTTTTTTGTTTGTTTTGTTTTGTTTTATTTTTTTTGTTTTTTTTTTGTTTTTTTGGTGTGTGGAAGACTTCTGCTCTGTCCAGGGTGATACAATCAGAGCTCTGTGTTTAGAGGTCTCAGTATCTGTACAGATCCTGAGGTGGGACTTATGGTGAAGTCAGTCTTTGTGAATCTAGAGGTTCTGTTACCTCAGTGCCATTTTAATCCATCTTCTGTGGTTGGTGATCTTGGTCTTTGCCCTGAACCTAGGATGGCATCTAGGATAGCGTCTTTCTTTGTGCTTCCAGAAGCCCCTTTCCGTTACAATTGTCTCTGCTGGACCTTTGGGACTGGGGATCATGCTTATTGTGCAGGTCTTAGTTCAAACCCTAGACTAGGGCTTTTTTATTGGTCCCAAGATGTATACAGTCTGGTCGTGGTTCTAGTATCCAGTCATCTGTAAATCACGATCTTGGCTTTTGGACCTACCAAAGGGTGCCACGTCTTCTGGTTTTGTCTTGTCGTTAGCTGGTGAGGTAGGCTAAACTACTCTAAGGTCAAGTTGTTCACATTTTCCTCATTGTCGGGATATCATGTTAGAGCTGGCCCTTGTTGTTGACCCTGCAGTAATAAGGCTGTCCCAGATGGAGTTTGTTTCTTGCAGCTGTTGTGAAGAGCTGTGCCGTTTCTATGACTGGGATCCAGGGTTCAAGGCTGGTTGAATGGTATCTAATCACCTGAGGTCTAAGTTGATTCCACATGACATATTTTCAAGGTAGTAGATAACCCTGTATTGTAAACAACTATGAGTTCCCATCTCTAGTAGATAAGAGCTCTTTTTTTTTTAATGTAAGATTTCCCCTTTATTTAGTGTGCCTTTGCAGAGGGAAGTGGTGCTCCATTATATTGTCGGTGTATTTGGGTTGGACAGAGTGGATAACAGAAATAGGTCACATACCCAAAAACGATTAAAAAAAAAAAAAAGGAAATAAAAGTGTAGTGCCCACAAATGTATATGTAGGGCAAACATTTAACAAAATAAAAAATAAATAAAAAAAAAGAAATAAAATGAGTTAGCGAAGTTTTTAAAGGACCAAAGTGGTGCAAAAGACTACTTTACATTTGGGGGAGAACAGGTAAAGAGGTGGTGTATTACAGGTCTTATGCCTATGTTGAAAGTACGGTTTTTCCCGTTGTCTTTTGGATTTTTCTTGTGGTGTGTGGGTTCCCAGGCATCTTCCAATCACACCCCCTGACCTTCTTCAGATTGGTAAAAATTTGCGGCAGGGAAGTCTTGGAGGAGTTCTTGCATTGGGGATACTATTGGACCTAAGTCCGGTTTCAGGAAACAGTCCACGTTAGGGGGAGATGGTAGGGAGGGTCTCGTAGCATGAGTCCACAGGGAAGTTGGCTGTTTTTTCTTGCAGGAGACGAGGTGTGGGTTTGGCTGGGTGTCCCCTCGCCTGGGTGCTGGGTACTGGTTCGTTGGGTAGGAGGTCGATCTTGATGCCTAAAAGATTAAGGACTGAGGGTGGAGAGTTTTAATATGGTGGGAGATCTGGATGGGATTGAGGGGTGATGGGATAGTTGGATTTCCGGGGGGGGAGAGAGGGGAAGGTATATGGGAGGGGTATGAAGGAAGAGAAAAGAGAAAATACCATAGAAAGAAAGGGAGAAGAGAAAGGGGGGAAAAGTAAAGAGAAGAATAGAAGAGAAAAAAAGAAAAAAGTAGCGAGAAGAAGGGAGAGAATAGCAAGGGAATGCTGGTTTGGTTGAATGTGTTCGATGACTAGGGCCTGTAGTTTAGGTCTGTACGTCGCAGGTACTGCTTTGGTGGTCTGACTGGTCCCGTGCTTCAATTCCTAAAAGAAGGTTTAACCTAGAGATAAAGTGTATGTTAAAGAGTTTTCTCGTGGCCATCTTGTAGTGCAATCAAGGTATGGTATCTCGTGTGGTATCCCGAGTTGCCATCTTAGTTAGTCCGCCCTTTGTATCTAAGGGTGCCTGTGGACAGAAAAGCTGAGAGGTTATTTAAAATATAGCAAGGTAAAGGTATTAAAACGTAGTGTTATGGTATGTTGCCGTTGCAGTCCGTGATTTCCCGTGGTGTTCTATACTTGTGTTCCTGTTTACGATCTCTAAGGGATTATTGTGGGCTTTTGTTGTGGGAGTCTGATTACATACCTGTTCTCTCTATGTTTCTGTTTCTGTTGTTGCTGTTTTCTTTGTGGTATAATGTGCAGTCAAGAGTTTGCGTTGTTCCTTTTTCATGTATTTTGGGCACTGCTCCCACGTATATGTTGACTATTACATTTCTACCCTGTTAAACCCTGTTGTATGATTGTTAGGTATTAGTTGTGTGTAAAATATATGTTCTAGGTGTTTCAGAATAGTGCTACCATTCTGTGTTTATCTTTTGTCTTCTGACTTACTTCGTTTAACATAACATGATCTAGGTCCATCCACGTTGCTGCAAAGTCTGTGATTGTATCATTTCTAACTGCCATGTAATATTCCATTGTGTATATGTACCACATCTTGATGATCCATTCATCCGTTGTTGGACATCTAGGTTGGTTCCAAGATTTGGCTATTATACTGAGTGCTGCGATAAATAGTGGGGTGCATACGTATTTTGGAATGAATGTCCTTCCATCTTGTGGGTATATGCCTAGGAGAGCAATTGCTGGGTCAAATGGCAGCTCAATTCTGAGTTCTTTGAGCACTCTCCAGACTTTCCTCCATAGGTGTTGGACTAGGGGGCATTCCCACCAGCAGTGGATGAGAGTTCCTTTCATACCGCATCCCCGCCAACAAAGGTTGTTTCCATTATTTTTGATGTGAGCCATCCTCACTGGTGTAAGGTGGTATCTCATTGTTGTCTTGATTTGGATCTCCCTGATGATGAGTGAAGGTGAGCATGTTTTCATGTGTTTGTTGGCCATCCTTCTGTCTTCCTCAGAGAAGTGTCTATTCATTTCATCTTCCCATTTTTTTATAGCTTTGTTTGGTTTTGGGGGGCTCAGCTTTCTGAGTGCTTTGTATGTTCTAGATATCAGCCCTTTATCTGATATGTCGAGTGAAAAGATTTTTTCCCATTCTGTTAGCTGTCTTCTTGCGTTAAGTAGGGTTTCTTTCGCCATGCAGAAGCTTTTTAGTTTGATGTAGTCCCACATGTTTATATTTGATGCTAATGTTCTTGCCATTGGTGCTCCATTCTCAAAGACCTTTTTGATATATAGGTCTTCGAGTGTTCTGCCTATTTTATTCTCGATAAACTTTATGGATTCGGGTCTGATTTCAAGGTCTTTGATCCATTTTGAGTTGATTTTTGTATAAGGAGTAAGGTATGGGTTGATTTTCACTTTCGTACATGTGGTTTTCCAGTTGTACCAACACCATTTGTTGAATAGGCTCTCCTTGCTCCACTTCAGATTCTTGCCTCTTTTATCAAATATTAGTTGGCTATATACCTGGGGGTTTATGTCTGGAAATTCTGTTCTGACCCACTGGTCTGAGGTCCTGTCTCTGTTCCAGTACCATGCTGTTTTGATTACTATGGCTTTATAGTATAGTTTCAGGTTAGGTAAGGAGATGCCTCCCAGCTTCTTGTTTTTCAGTATTTGTTTGGCTATCCTGGGTCTTTTGTGGTTCCAGATGAATTTTGTGAATGATTGTTCTAATTCTTTAAAGAATTGTGTCTGGATTTGGATAGGGATTGCATTAAATCTATATAGGAGTTTGGGTAGGATAGTCATTTTGATTATGTTAATTCTACCTATCCATGAGCATGGGATGTTCTTCCATTTCTTTAGATCGTCTTTAATTTCTTTCTGAAGTGCTTTGAAGTTTCCCTGGTATAGGTCTTTCACTTCTCTTGTAAGGTTGATTCCTATATACTTGATATTTTTTGAAACTATCTTAAATGGTATTGTATTTTTAATCTCTCTCTCCTCAACTTCATTGTTTGTATATAGAAACGCTACTGTCTTTTGTGTATTGACTTTGTAACCAGCCACTTTGCTGTATTGGTTAATTGTTTCTAGGAGTTTTACTGTGGTCTCTTTAGGATTTTCGATGTATATCATCATATCGTCGGCAAATAGAGATAGCTTGTGTTCCTCTTTCCCGATTTGAATTCCTTTGATTTCCTTCTCTTGTCGGATTGCTATTGCTAGGACTTCTAAGGTTATATTGAATAAGAGTGGAGAGAGTGGACAGCCTTGCCTAGTTCCTGATCTTAGTGGGAATGCTTCTAGTTTCTCACCATTGAGTATAATGTTGGCTGTAGGCTTTTCATATATGGCTGTAACTATCTTGAGGAAGGTTCCTTCTAACCCTATTTTGCTGAGTGTCTTTAACATGAAAGGATGTTGGATTTTGTCAAACGCCTTCTCTGCATCGATTGATATGATCATGTGGTTTTTGTCCTTCATGTTGTTGATGTGGTGTATAATGTTGATTGACTTGCGTATGTTGAACCAACCTTGCATTCCTGGGATGAATCCCACTTGATCGTGATGTATGATCTTTTTGATGAAGTGCTGGATTCAGTTTGCTAATATTTTATTGAGTATCTTTGCATCTATGTTCATTAGTGAGATTGGTCTGTAGTTTTCTTTTTTGGTGGTGTCTTTGCCTTCTTTGGGAATGAGTGTTATATTAGCCTCATAAAAGGAGTTGGGGAGGATTCCTGTTTTTTCTATGGTTTGGAAGAGCCTATGGAAAAGTGGTAGTAACTCTTCCTGAAATGTTTGATAGAATTCACCTGTAAATCCATCTGGGCCTGGGCTTTTGTTCTTAGGGAGTTTTTTAATTACATCTTCAATTTCCTCTGAGGTGATTGGTCTGTTTAGGCTTTCTAGATCTTCCTTTTCCAGTCTTGGAAGAGGGTGTTTTTCCAAGAATCTATCGATTTCTACTGGGTTCTCTAGCCTAGTTGAGTATAGTTGTTCATAATATGATCTCATGATATGTTGTATTTCTTGGGGTTCTGTTGTAATATCTCCCCTTTCATTTGTGATCCTACTGATTTGGGTGTTTTCCCTCTTTTTTTTTGGTGAGTTTTGCCAGTGGTCTGTCTATCTTGTTTATTTTTTCGAAAAACCAACTCCTGGTCTCATTGATTTTTTGTATTGTTTTCTTAGTTTCTATGTTGTTTATTTCTGCTCTGGTTTTTATTATTTCTTGCCTTCTGGATGTGGTTGGATTTCTCTGTTGCTGTTGTTCCAATTCTTTGAGGTGATCTTTTAAACTGTTGGTTTTGTTATTTTCCTGTTTCTTGACATAGGCCTGTATTGCTATGAGTTTCCCCCTAATTACTGCTTTTGTTGTGTCCCATAAATTTTGACATGTTGTCTCTTCATTGTCATTTGTCTCAAGGAATCTTTTTATTTCTTTCTTGAGTTGTTCTTTGATCCAGCTGTTGTTGAGCAGCATGTTGTTTAATCTCCAGGTATTAGTTTTTCTCCATTGCTTCTTCTTGACCTCAATTTTGAGCTCTGTTGCATAGTGATCTGAGAGGGTACTTCTAATGATCCTTACCTTTGTGGTCTTATATAGGTTGGCTTTGTATCCTAAGACATGGTCTATTCTGGAGAAGGTTCCATGTGGGCTTGAGAAGAATGTGTATTCTGCTTTCTGGGGGTGGAGGGCTCTATATAAGTCCATTAGCCCTAAATCTTCTAATTTTTCGTTCAGAGCTCTTATTTCTTTGCTATTTTTCTGTTTGGTGGATCTGTCCAGTGGTGATAGTGGAGTATTGAGGTCCCCTACTATTATCACATTTCAAATTATGTGTTTCTCCAGGTTTGCCAGTAGTTGCCTCACATATTTTGCTGGCTCTACATTAGGTGCATAGATATTGACCAGGGTTAGTGTTTCTTGATCTATTGTTCCCCTGATCAGTAAGTAGTGACCCTCTTTGTCTCTGATCACTTTCTTGAGGTTGAATGCAATTTGGTCTGATATAAGAATGGCTGTCCCTGCTCTTTTTTGTTTTCCATTGGCCTGAATAATTACTTTCCAACCTTTTATTCTAAGCCTGTGCTTATCCTGCATCTGTAGGTGTGTTTCTTGCAGACAGCAGAAGTCCAGTTTATTTTTCCTAATCCAGTTCTCTACTATGTGTCTTTTAATTGGAGAGTTTAGTCCGTTAACATTTAGGGAGATTATTGAGAGAGAGGATTGTTGTGTAGTTGTGTTGTGTAGGGTGGTTTTTGTTACAATCGGGGGTTTGGATTGTGTAATTCGCCTTTGAGTAAGTCGCTTAGGATCGGTATTGTTTGCACAAATAGTTCAAATTCGTTCTTGTTTGAGAATGTTTTTAGTCTATCCTCCCATATGAATGTAAGTTTTGCTGGGTATTGGACCCTAGGTTGGAAATTTCTTTCGTTCAGTCGTTTAAATATGTCATTCCACTGTCTTCTTGCTTGAATTATTTCGAATGGGAGATCTGGTTTGATTCTTATGTCCCTATATTGGTACTTGAGGTTTCTTTTCTTCCTTATTGCTTTAAGGAGTTCCTCTTTCTCTTTGTTTTTTGCCAATTGGATTACCATGTGTCTTGGTGTTTGTTTATTAGGGTCTATCTTATTGGGAACTCTTTTTACTTCCTGTATTGGCATTGCAGTTTCCTTCCAGAGGGTGGGGAAGTTCTCCTCTATTATCTCTCTGACTACTTGTTCTTCCCCTTTCCCTATTTCCTCTCCTTCTGGTATACCCACAATTCTTAGATTGTTTCTTTTGTCTTTGTTCATTAGATACTGGACTTTTCCTTCCAGTGCTTTGACTTTTATTTCTTTGTTGGTTTCTTGATCAGTTTTTGTTTGCAGTTTTCCTTCGAGTTCTTCAATGTGTTTCTCCAATTCTGTGTTTCTCCTTGTAAGGCTTGTTTGTCTTAATTCCTTCACTTCTTTTTGTATGGAATCTCTCATGTTCTTTAACATTTCTTCTTTAATTTGGCTGATTCGTTCATCCATAGATTTCTTATACTTGATAGCTAGGGTTTCTCTCAATTCTTTTATTAATTCTTACATTTCCTTCTTCATGGCTGCTTTTAGGTCTTCATCGCGTGGATCTGTGCGTTTTGGTGGACTTGGAAGCTTGCAAGGGTTTGTCACCATATCTCCAGATATTAGAGATCTCCTTGATTTACGCATATTTCTTTGTATTTAATGGTGTGTTTTAGAGTGCTGTGCTTCTAATTTTCACCTGTTTTGATCCCCTGTGGTGAGGGAGTTGGGTTCCCTCCCCGAGGGTGGTTCTAGAGGGACTTTTGGGTGAACTCGCTGAGGTTTGGATCCTCCTGTACTCTTTATGTGGCCTGGTTAGTTGTTTTCCCCTTTTGTTGGCAGCTAGTACTGGCCCTTTCCTGACCACAGTGGTGGGGGGCACTGTTTCTCCTCTCCTTTTTCTCCTCTCCTCTACTACTTGGAAGTCAGTCTTCCTCTTTATTCCTGTCAGCAGGTGTAGTTCCGCTTCTGGCCACACTGGTTGTGGGCACTGTTGAGCCTGATGCTCTGTTCTCTCCCTTATCTGGGGGTCAATGAAGCTCTGCTCCTCCGAGTTTCCGTGGAAGAAATTCCCCCAGTCAAGCCCTCCCGGTAGCTGCTCTCAGCCCTTGGGGGGTCTCAGCTCCACTCTGGGGCTCGGGGCTAGGTTGCTCTAGGTTACCTAAAGGTCCAGGGGGCAGGCCCAAGCTCACCCAGTCTATTCGTCCCACCTGTCTCAGTGGGGCAGGTGACTCCGGCCCACTAGGTACTAGGGAATGCCCTCCTCTGTCTACGTTCGGGTCGGGTGGGGTGAACTCTGGGGCCTGGAAATTGAGGCAATGGTTGGTGTGGTCTCTGTGCCAACAATCTGGCCTGTGCGGTGTTCTCCGAGTGCCCTGGTCGCCGGCGGGGACAGGAGCAGGGATCCCTACACCCCGGTTTGGAGCGGCTCTGGCCTCTGCAGTCTACCGCAGTCTATGGGGGGGGGGGTTGCGCCCAAGGTGGCGGACGCGGATGCCTCCGGTCCTCCACGTGTGGGCGCCCCAGGAAAATGCACTCACCCTGGGCGCCGCGGGGTCAGGAGCGGGGTTCCCTACACCCCGGTTTGGAGCGGCTCTGGCCTCTGGAGTCTATGGGGGGGGGGTCGCGCGCAAGGTGGCGGACGCGGATGCCTCCGGTCCTCCACGTGTGGGCGCCCCAGGAAAATGCACTCACCCTGGGCGCTGCGGGGTCAGGAGCGGGGTTCCCTACACCCCGGTTTGGAGCGGCTCTGGCCTCTGGAGTCTGGGGATGCCATTTTTTTTGAAGATACTATTTAAGCAAAGAATTCAAAAGCTGTGAAAGCTAGCTAAGAGAATGCTCAGGCATTCTCAAACTTTCAACAACGGGCATAGGAGGATAGAACATAAGAGAATCATCATTCAAGGATAAGAGGTAGCACATAAGAGGATCATCATATCAAAGATGATTTCAGAGAGATAAGGTGGAGAAGTGTCAAATCACACAGGTATCAGACTTATGTTATTCTTTGAGTAAAATAGAAGCTTCTGAATAGAGGTGTTTCCTGGTCTGGATTCTATAAGAATAGCCTGATCCTGTGTTACTAATAAGCAATGAGAATAGTATAGGGAAAGGTGGGAGTAGAGACACCAAGTAGGAGGCTATTGCAATAACAAAAGAGGAGGGGCACGTCTTGATTTAAAGATGAAAACTATTTAAAAATTGAATTTTCAGAGAATATAAAGATTTTCAGAGACTATAAAGTGTCAAGAATGTCTGCAATATATTTTTTTATATTTTTATTGTGTAAAGTTCATTACACAAAATTATTTACGGTACATAGTGACAATGAATGAAGGGCATTCCCACCACCAATGTTGTCCTCCCTCTACTCCCGTTCCCAGCATGTCTCCCATATCTCCCTCCTTTACCCCCCCATCAGAATACTAGTGTAAGTGGTCTCCACTTTACAACTTGTTGTAGGTTGGGTATCTATTCAGTCTGGTCATTTTTTATTTGCACTACATGTTCATATGTATCATCCTTTTCCCCCCTCAATTTATGAGGTTGAATGATTCAAGTTATGCTATTCTGTTGAAGATAAAAAGGTTAAGGAAAAGAGAAGAAAAAATTTGGTATCAACTACTAAAAGAAAAAAGGAAAAAAACACCAAATAATATCCACAAGAGTGAAAAAGAAAGAAAAAAGTGGAAGAAAAAAAAAGAAGGAAAATAATATAAAAAAATCAAACAAAAAACAAAACAAAACAAAACCAGAAAAAGTGCTGAAGTGGCAGGGTTTGATGTTACCCCATCTTTTTTGTTTTTGTTTTTGTTTTTGTATAGGCACAGTAAGTATAGGGGAAGGAAGGAAATTCTCGTGGCTTAAGAGATTCAGGGTTTCTCCACTCTTGAAGCATATTGTCATGGGAACAACCACTGGTTCCATACCTTCTCATTGCCATATCCCAGAGTTTTTTTTTTTTTTTTTTTTTTGTGGTGTCAGGAACCTTTTCTCTTGGTTGTAGATGAGAAAATCAGGCCAATGTAGCAAGCAATCTTGGTATTTGCACAGGTCCTAGGGCAAGGCTTAGGATAGAGTCTTTAAGGTTCTAGAGGTTCTGTTCCAACGTTGTTGGTGTGTTCAGTTTTCTGTATCATGTGCTCCATGTTTTTGCTCATTCCCTAAGCCAAAGTCTAGGAAATTATGGTTCCAAAGGTTCTGCTTAGTCTCTGTTGTCAGAATTGGGCCTCTGTACTAAGAAATCTTTATTTTTGTAAGAGACCTGAGCTATAGAAGAATGGTTGCAATATTTGAGGACTAAAAGTCAGATTGAGAAAATGGATGAAAGGAAATATAAGATTTGAATATGTTGACATAATGTTTGGTTGACATACATTTGTAGATGTTGAATAGGCATTCTTTTTTCATTTTAATATATATGACTGATGTTTAAGAGAGTAAGATAGATATTATCTTGAATATAGGTTTAAGAGTTGACTGCATTTTAATTTGCAGTCATTAAATTAACAATTTTATGTTTAAAATCATATCACTGATGATATTAATAGAAGAAAAATGTACTTAGAAAAGAAAACCAGGGATTCAGTCCAGATCACTTCAAGAGTAAAAAGTCTTAGAGAAAACTAGTATCCATAATGAAATACTGGGGTGTCACAACAAGGAAGGAGGTGTTACAGAATGTGGCTTGAGTCCTTACCTTGCAGGTGTGGGCTATGAATTAAATTCCCTGTGCAATTGTATAAACTGAACATAATTTAGCATTTCTGCTGTTTGTAGACTACAATTTGGCTGTTTGTGCTTCACTGCCTCAAACATTTCTGCCCACATCAGTGTCCGTGAATTTGTGTGAGCACTGTGGTTGAGTGTGTCAATACTGAAATCTGATATATAACCTACAGTGAACACTAGAACGGATGTGTGAGTGCAGCAATCAAGAGTGTGTTTGACCTCTATCATCACAACAACAGCATCAATAAACATAAATTGGGAAAGAATAATAAGCAGGAATCATTTCTAAGGTATTAGGACATTCAGGAGATAATGAAGAATTGGAGGCTAAGTGAAAGGGATATGAAGGAAGAAATGGCATGATTGACAGTGCTTGATATTGGTAAGGAAGACGAAAGCTAGGACTTGATCATTGGATTTATCATTGGATTTAGCACATGGGAATTATTAGTCATCTTTAACAAAAGTTTTATATTTTTTGATATTTATTACAGAAGATAATTACAGAAGATATAATAAGTATTATATGTCAGGTGAAGAGGTAGATAGGACAAATAGCAGAGGTATTCACAGTGAAGGAACTTCTCCCACTATGAACCTGGGATAGACCACCCTTTCATCACCTGGATGGGCTCACCAATCCACTCTTTTAATCCATGATGCAGGGAGAATTTTGGTAAGTGCTATTTTGGGGCTATATCTAGGGCTCTTAGGTGTTGTTTATGGTTCAGTGCTTGGGATTCTCCCAACAGTGCTAAGAGATTAGTGATGCTGAGGATTGAACCTGGGACTTTAGCATGCAAAGCATTCAGACAGCCTTTTGAATGATCTCCAGTCCTACTTTTTTTTTTTTTTTAAATAGAAGCTTCACCACTTGGGTGAAGTTTCCAGTCTCCAGTCTCTGTAATTCCAGGAAGATGGTGCTAGGGATTGGGACCAAAAATTACTAGCTTCTAATAATTATGCTAGGTTTGACTAGAGACTTTCTTTTTGGTTTTTCAGGCCACACCCATTTGATGCTCAGGAATTACTCCTAGCTAAGCGCTCAGAAATTGCCCCTGGTGAATGCTGTCCCTCTTTTTTTCTAGTATGTCAGGGTCTCTTGGCAGATAGCTGGCCATAGATCTCCTGGACTGAACACTTGGTCCAGGAGACTGAGATCCCCCCATGCCAGACTGGCCTTCATGGCCGGCCCTGGCAACTCGGGCCCTGGGGGGCGGGGGGAGGAGGGAAACCCCTCCGCTACGCATACTGGACCCCTGCATTATTCATTACTAATACTAATTTTCAAAATTAGTATTAATTTTGTCGTCCGCGTGACAAATATACTTTTTAAGCATTATCCAAAAACGTTCCTTATCCTAGACTAGACTGTTCCTAGGAATGGAATCAGGATGGCCAAGATTTGGATAAAACACTCAAATAGACCTTTATTGTCTAGTCTTTTGTGGATGTGACTTTTCATACTGATTCCAGGACTAAACCATAAACAGTCCATCTATGTATTGTATATAGTCTCTATCATGTATTGCCTCACCTTCCACCCCTATGTCTCTCCTACCCCCTCATCTCCCAACCCTGAATCATTATCTTCCCCTTATTTAACCCTCTTTACCCTCAGTTTCTAACTGGGTAGATACCAAGACTGACCTTCTGCCCCAACAGACCACCATCCAGCTCCTCATTGAAAGACACGCTCTCGGTCCCCATCTCATGCCTCGACAAAGAACTACAACCAACATGCCCGCTGACTCATGCTTGGTGGCCCCTCTCGCCTCCATCAAACTATGGACTTTTGCATGTTTTGCTTCAGCAAAACCCCTAGTTCAAGAACAATATAGGATTCTGTAATGCCGCAAAACATGTCTCAAACTCAACTATCACTTGTTGTCTTCAAATACCTTTCTTTTCTTTTTCTTTTTTTTAAACACAGGTTTATTTATCTGTTCTATTTTAATGCATACATATTTTCGCTATCCTTACCATTTTTGGTGCTGCTTGGTACTAAAGCCTTGTCTGGGATAAAAGAGCAGATCAAAAACAGACCACACAGGCCCGGAGAATTAGCACAGCGGCATTTGCCTTGCAGCCGATCCAGGACCCAAGGTGGTTGGTTCGAATCCCAGTGTCCTATATGGTCCCCAGTGCCTGCCAGGAGCTATTTCTGAGCAGACAGCCAGGAGTAACCCCTGAGCACTGCCGGGTGTGGCCCAAAAACCAAACCAAACCAAACCAAACAAAACAAAACAAAATAAAAAACAAACAAACAAAAAAACAGACCTCACACTCCTGGTGGCACTCGGAGGGTGCCTCCTGACTCTATGCATGGAGATCGCCCCTGTTGGCATGGAGAACCATATGGGATGCCGGGATTTGAGCCACCATCCTTCTGCAGGAAGGACAGATGCCTTGTCTCCATGCTATCTCTCCCGGCCCCACTTTACTCCCTTAATCACGTCTTTTATTTAATCCTTTTTTTTTTAAGAATCTCTTTTTTTTTTCTTTAGATATGTGTGAGCATATATATTCCTAGTTTTTGTTGGGTGTCTGTTTTCTTCTCTCCACCCCCAAATCCACCAGCAATATAATGAAGCACCACTTCTTCCTGCAAAGACATATTAAACAAAGGGGAAATTTTATGTGTACAAACTAGCTCTTATCTACTAGGGATAAGAACTCATACTTGTTTACAACACAGGGACATCTCCCACCCTGAACGTATGTCATGTGGAAACAACTTAGACTACAGGGAACTAGACACTGACTATTCAGCCTTGACTTCTGGACCCCAGGCATAGAAATGACAGAGTTCTCCACAACAGCTCCAGGAGCCCAAACCCCTCCAGGGCATGCATAATGCTGCTCTGATGCCAACATGTGCCAGTGCTAAATTGATAACCTGACAATGAGGAAATGGGAACAGCTGATCTAAGAGCAAGTTGTCCTTCCTCATCAGCCAACAATAAGACAAAATCAGAAAACATGTCACCCTTTTGATCTGTGCAAAAGCCAAGATTGCTCTATACAGATGACTGGATGTTACAACCAGGAAGGGACAGTACACATCCATGGACCACCACCACCAACAACAACAACAAAAAGCTCTAGCCTAGCTTTTGGTCTACGATCTGTTCAACAAACAAGAACTCCAATTCCAGAAGTCTGACTGAGACAACCGCAACTGAAAGGGTCTCCCGGAAACATAACGAAAGACTTTATCCCAGGCTCCATTCTAGGAGCAACATAATGACCAAGACCACCAACTACAGAAGATGGATTATAATGACACTGAAGAAACAGAACTGACAGAACCACAAAGAAAGACTTCATTATAAGCTCCATTCCTTGAGCTGCAGTCACCAAGATCTCTAGATACAGAAGTCTGATATTACCATCCATGATGAAACAGAAGTCTTCCATACACCGAGAAAGCACCAAGGAGAGAGCAAATGATCATTCAAGGAGTCTATAGTTAATCCCATGACAGTACACTTCAGGGGGGGAGAAACCCTGTATCTCTTAGGCCAAGGGAATTCCCTCTATAATATCCCCAATAGTTACTGTGCCTATGCAGGGGGAAAAAGAAAAGAAAAAAAAAGCACAAAACAATCATTTTTCCACATATTTAGTGATTGATCAATTTTTTCTGATGTCTATATATTAGTGTTGAGATTGAAGTTAATGTCTCCAATATTATTTTATTTTATTTTTTCTTATCTTTCTCTTTCTTTTTGCACTCTGGCATGAGCTGATTTCTGAACTGAGTTGGTTGTGTGCTGCTCATCTGTATTGCTGTGGTGCTCACTGGATACTTAATTTGATATTTCTTTTCTATATTGTGGTGGTGTTTCAATCACCTTTATCACATCCTCTCTCAAACTGAGGTTGAAATCCTCTGGAAATTCCGCCTATTTTCAGCATATTTGACTTTTTTTTCTCTTATTTTGTAGCCCAATCTATTGCTTTTCTTTCCTTCAAACAAAGCCACATAACTCGATTTATCTAGCTTCACTTCTTAAATAGAGGGGGAACAGGGGAGGGCACCAGAACCAAACAGATATATGATCACTAATAGTGAGCTGGACAAAGAGGGGACCACCTACTCTAGCAGTCCAGGGGTGATGATGGGGTATATGGGTTGCAGAAGGGGAACTGGGATGGGGGAAGGACAAATTTGGTGATGAGTATTTCCCTGATTCAATGTTGATATGTACCTAAAATACTACTGTGAAAGATATGTAAGCCATTGTGATCAAAATAAAAATTTTTAAAAATGGGGAAAAAAAAACCCAGACCACAGAGACTGTGAATATAACCAGTCATCCTTACCCAGAATAGCACCAGCAATCCAATATGAAACCATACATTTTTGTATGGGCACAGTAAATAAGGGGAAACCATAGACACAGAAATAAGATCTTATCTAGGGATAAGACCTCACACTTTTTATAATACAAGGGTGCCTCCCAACCTGGACATGTGTCATACATGTGGATACAACCCAGTCTCCAGGAGATTGGACAGTGTTAGTTCACCCCAAACCCAGAGACCAGATGTAGAACTGATACAGTTGTGGGCAACAACTCCAGCAACCAACTCCATTGGGAGAATTATAGCACAGCTCTGGCACCAACTTGTACCAGTTATGATATGACAACAAGGAAATGACAACTTGACCCAAGACCAAGTTGTCTTATCACCTTACCTAACACTGGAGGGAAATCAGAAGATGTACTGTCCTTTGAACTGCGAAAAATAAGAGCACCATTTACAGAAAACTGACTTTGACAGCTGCGACTAGGCAGAACTTTCCTTGGGACCAATAAGGAAAACCCTGCCCTAGACTGTAGACCAGAACTTTAAAAAAAAAAAAAGGATTTCTTATTGGAGATGCCCAACTTGGACAACGGAGACTGAGCAGAACCCTTAGATCCATAATATCCCATACTTCAGCTTGGGGACTGAATGAAAACAGGGAGCATCTGTTACAACAATGGTGGAACAGAACCTTTAGAACCATAAAGACTCTAACCTAGACCCTGTCCTAGGACCTGAGCAAATGCCAAGACCACTGGCTACAGTGGCCTCATTTTCTCACCCACAACTGAGAGGAAAGTTTCCTGGCACCACATAAAAAGCCCTTGGGATGAGGTAAAGAGTATCTATGGAGCCAGGGGTTAATTCCATGATGGTATGTTTCAAGGATGGAGAAGCCCTGAATCTCTAAGGCCACGGGAATTCCCATTCTCCCTCAATGGTTACTGTGCTTATGCAAAAAAAAAAAAAAAAAAAAAAAAAAAAAAGTGGAGGGAACGCCAAACCCTGACACTCCAACACCCCTTCTTTTTCTTGATGTTTTGATTTGTTAGTTTTTTACTTTATTTTCCTTCTTTCCTCCACTTTTCTCTTCCCTTTTCACTCCTGTGGTTATTATTTGGTGATTTTTTTTTCTTTTATTTTATTTTCTCATTAGCCAGGTGCATTTTTTTTCTTTTTCTCTTTCTTTTTTTGGTAGTTGCGGCCAATTTTTTTCTCTTCTTCCCCTTTTTTTTCTTATCCTTTTTATTGCAAATGACAACAGAATAGATAATCTACAACAAGCTGTAAAGTGGAGACCAGTTGCACTAGTATTCTGGGGGGAAAGGGAAGGAGATATGAGGTGCATTCTGGAAACGGGGATGGAGAGAAGACAGCACTGGGGGTGGGAGTGCCCCTCATTCATTGTCACTATGTACCATAAATAATTCTGTGAAAAAATAAATAAATAAATAAATAAATAAATAATAAAAAAAGAAATTGCCCCCTGGCTTGGGGGGAACATATGTGATAACGGAGAATTGAACTGCAGTCCTTCCTTGGCTAGCGCTTGCAAGGCAGACACCCTACCTCTAGTGCCACCTCGCCAGCCCCAACTAGAGACTTTTTAATGGAGTATGGTGGAGGGTCTGATTAGAGAGATTAGGAGACAATAAAAAATAATTGAAGTTAATAAGTAGAGAGTACTTTTTATTATCTATATTTTTATTCAAACACCTTGATTACAAATATGATTGTACTTGGATTTCAGTCATGTAAAGAGCACCCCCCTTCACCAGTGCAACATTTCCATCACCAATGTCCCAAATCTCCCCTCCTCCCTACCCCACTCCTGCCTGTACTCTAGGCAGGCTTTCTACTTCTCTCATTTACTCACATTGTTATGATAGATCTCAATGTAGTTATTTCTTTAACTGCACTCATCACTCTTTGGGTTGAGCTTCATGTCGTGAGCTGGACCTTCCAGTTCTCATCTCTTTTCTCTATGAGAATTTTTGCAAAAATGTCTTATTTTTCTTAAAACCCATAGATGAGTGAGACTATTCTGCGGCTATCTCTCTCCCTCTGACTTATTTCACTCAAAATAATAGATTCCATGTACATCCATTTATAGGGAAATTTCATGACTTCATCTCTTCTGATGATGGCATAATATTCCATTGTATATATGTACCACAGTTTCTTTAGCCATTCATCTGTTGAAGGGCATCTTGGTTTTCAGAGTCAGGCTATTGTAAATAGTGCTGAAATGAATATAGGTGTGAGGAAAATATTTTTGTATTTTTGTGTTCCTAGGGTATATCCCTAGGAGTGGTATAGCTGGATTATATGGGAGCTCAATTTCCAGTTTTTGGAGGAATCTCCATATCGCTTTCCATAAAGGTTGGATTAGACAGCATTCTTACTAGCAGTGAATAAGAGTTTCTTTCTCTCCACATCCCCACCAGCACTGCTTGTTCTCATTCTTTGTGATGTGTGCCAAACTCTGTGGCGTGAGATGATACCTCATAGTTATTTTGATTTGCATCTCACTGATGATTACTGATGTGGAGCATTTTTCATGTGCCTTTTGGCCACTTGTATTTCTTCTTTGATAAAGTATCTGTTCATTTCTTCTCCCCATTTATTGGTGGGATTAGATGTCTTTTTCTTATAAAGTTCTATTAGTGCCTTGTATATTTTGGATATTAGCCCCTTATCTGATGGATATTGGGTGAATAGTTTCTCCCAAGGTTGAACTAAAATATAGAATATCTAAAGAAACCCATCACTATCGAAAAAATTAAAATGGTCATCAAAAGTCTTCCTAAAAACAAAAGTCCAAGTCCAGATGTAACACTAACAATTTCAAACATTTTAAGAGGAGCTACTACTACAAATACTTTTCAGGCTTTTCTAGTCAATTGAAGAAATAGGAACACTCCAATATAGTTTTTATGAAGCTAACATTATCCCAATAATATCCTAATAACAAAAGCAGACAGATTCCACAAAAAAGAAAAAAAAGAACAGATCAAAATTCCTGATGACCACAGATGCAAAGATCCCAAAGAAAATCTTAGCAAATATGATCCTATGCCTCATCAAGGTCATACACCATGACCTAGTAGGTCTCATTCTGCAGATCCAAGGATGGTTTAACATATGCAAGTCAATCAACAAATACACCATATCAACAAAAGAAAAAATAAAAACAATATTATTATATCAATAGATGCAAAGAAAGCATTTAGTGATATTCAACAGCTATTCATGATAAAAACTCTAAACAAGATGGGAATGGAACGAACTTTTCCCAATATAGTCAAGACCTATGACAAGTATTACTCTCAATAGAGAAATAGTCTTTCTCCTAAAATCTGGCATAAGAAAAAGCTGCCCAATCTCGCCACTCCTATTCAACATAAAACTGAATATACTTGTCATAGCAATTAAGCAAGAAAAAGATATCAAGGTCATCCAGATATGAAAGGAAGAATTCAAGTTCTCACTGTTTGCAGATTACATGATACCATATTTGAAAACCCTAAAGATTCTAACAAATACTTCTAGAAACAATAGATTTATATAGCAAAGTTTAGGCCACAATATTAACATGCAAAAATCAATGGTATTTTTATACACAAATGATAGAAAAGAAATAGACATTAAATAATTCAGTTCACAATAGTAAATGGAAACTAAATACCTTGGAATCAACTGACCTGAAGTGAAGGATTTATAGAAAGAAAACTATAAGACAGGGGCCTGGCGGTGGCGCTAGAGGTAAGGTGCCTGCCTTGCCAGCGCTAGCCTAGGACGAACTGCGGTTCAATCCCCCGGTGCCCATATGGTCCCCCAAGCCAGGAACGACTTCTGAGCGCATAGCCAGGAGTAACCCCTGAGCATCACTGGGTGTGGCCCAAAAACCAAAAAAAGAAAAAAAGAAAACTATAAGACACTGCTTCAAGAGATAAAGAGGACATAAGGAAACAGATACATATACCCTGTTCATGGATTGAGAGGATTATCATAATTAAAAATGGGAATACTTCCCAAAGCATTGTACGGATTTAATGCAATCCATCTAAGAATACTCACAACATTCTTCAAATATGAGTATAAAACACTCCTAAAATTCATTTGGAACATAAACCCACTAATAGCTAAATCAACCCTTAGAAAAAAAATAGGTGAGGCATCACTTTTCCCAACATTAAATTGTACTACAAAGCAAAAGTCATTAAAATAGCATGGTATTGGAATAAAGAAAGACTCTCAGATCAATGGAATAGACTTGAGTATTTAGAGAATGTTTCCCAGACATGCAATTAATTTTTGATTAGGTGCAAGAAATTTAAAATGGAGCAAGGTGTGTTGGGACAACTACTCAGCCACATGCAAAAAAGTGAACTCAGCTGGAGCAGGATTTTGAGCCGGCACGGACGGGCAGCTGGCAGGCCTCCCCATGTGCCAGCAGCCTTTTGGTCCGGCCTAGGGTCAGGGGGGGGCCCGGACCTGGGTCACCCGACCCCCCTCTCCCCCATTCCTCCGGATCTCCAGATGGTTCCTGGAAGGAGTTGACGGGGCACCCTGGGTTTTCCCCACTCCCAGGCCAGGCCCGGACACTGGCCTAGGGTGGGGTCAAATCCCTGTCCTTCAGGATTGGGAGGGTCCCTCTCCCTTCCTGGAGCAGAATTTTGAGCCGGCATGGACGGGCAGCTGGCAGGCCTCCCCATGTGCCAGCGGCCTTTTGGTCCGGCCTAGGGTCAGGGGGGGCCCGGACCTGGGTCACCCAACCCCCCTCTCCCCCATTCCTCCGGATCTCCAGGTGGGTTCCTGGAAGGAGTTGACGGGGCACCCTGGGTTTTCCCCACTCCCAGGCCAGGCCCGGACACTGGCCTAGGGTGGGGTCAAATCCCTGTCCTTCAGGCTTGGGAGGGTCCCTCTCCCTTCCTGGAGCAGGATTTTCAGCCGGCACGGACGGGCAGCTGGCAGGCCTCCCCATGTGCCAGCGGCCTTTTGGTCCGGCCTAGGGTCAGGGGGGGGGCCCGGACCTGGGTCACCCGACCCCCCTCTCCTCCATTCCTCCGGATCTCTGGCCTAGGGTTGGGCTCAGGGTGTGGAATTTGATCTGGTGGGTGGCAGATAGCTTATCAGCTATACTCAGGCTGTCACTGGAAATTTCATACCAGTCTACATTTTGCAAACCACGCGGGGGCACTAGCCCCCGCGCGAACATTTGCTCCTCCCAACCATCAGTACCCCAGATTTACCCTTCTTAACTTTAGTAACACAGTTTTAATCTCTGACCTAAGACATACAGTAGTTCTAAAAAATCCCAGAACTATTTAGAATGACACTAATTGAACACATATTGAACACATATATCTTTTGAATATTTTATGGGTATTTTCTTTAACTGATGTAACTCTCTATATATTCTTCTACCATGATGTTTCTATTCACTTTTCATCTTGTCTTTTCTTTGTAAGCTGTTCAGTAAGGATTGTTGTTGGAACTGTCCCTCAGTTTGATGCCTATGATTGAACTATGTCATGGAAATTGCTGGTCTTGTTCCTATTGCCTCCAGATGCACCAATAACGCTTCATGGCATTGATCCTTGTTTGCATAGACACATTAAAATGGGAAAACACCATACATATAGATAAGTTCTTATCTAATAAATCTCAGTACAATGTACCTTACACCCTGAACATTGATATAATGACCTGGCACAGGCCTCAGAAGAATGGGCATCCTCCATTCACGCCGGAACCAGGCAAGCTATCTACGAAACATCCAAGGTCTTTTATAGCAACAGCTGGAAGCAGTCCTCTACCAGGAAAGACACTACCAAGGGTCTGACATCGACCCCCTAAAAAGAGACTTCCGTTTACACTGAGAAGACTTGACAACATCAATGACCTGCTCTACAGGACATGGTTCTTTCTAGTGCCACTTAAGTGTGAGGTGAAATGAGAGGATGCTCTGCACCATCCTTACTGCAATATGGGATATGCAGATTCCAGGATCTTTAATACAGAATCATGATACCAACAACAGAGACTATGTGAGGAATGGAGGTGTATTGCCACTACAGACGATGACTTGAATTGGACAAACTAGTTTGCCTGGAGCCTAGAGTCAGTCCTGTGCCAGGAAACTTCAGGGGTAGGGTCTCCTTGTATTTAGACCATAATTTGTCTTTCCATGTCCCTTATGTTTTGGTGGGCCTATGCAAACAAATGCCACTTTAATACCGTTTTTTACTAAGTTCCCTTGACGCTAATCCTTAAGAAAAATAACCCACTAAAACTTTTGAGGTTAACTTAAACTAGTAAGCATGTGCATGGAACTAGAGAAATGTACTTTGCCCTCAATGTTTAAGGAGTTACATAAGTCTAATGTCTTTAGATTATATTGTGTGCTGCTAAGAAATAGTATGTACTACAACTGGGGATTTGAGGGACAAAGTAATTGTATTGTACATGGGTTTAGTTTTGTTTTTCTTAATGTTCTTTGGCTGAAAGTTCAAGGCTGGGATATCATCGATGGGAATACCGTGAATTTTGTTTATGGGTGATTGGGCTTCACTGTAACTTTACCCTGTCCTCTTTCTTTGCATCTTTGTTGTCATAATTAAAATAAAAATAATAATAATAAAAAAAAAGTGAACTCAGACCTCCACCTAACACCATACACAAAGGTCAAATTCAAGTGGATTAAAAACCTTGATATCAGACCCGACTAATATAAAACATATAGAAGATGATGTATTCAAAAACACTCCATACATTAAGACTAAAGGCATCTTCAAGGAGGAAACACCATTGTCCAAATAATTGGAAGCAGAGATAATTAATTGGGACTACATTAAACTGAGAAGCTTTTCACCTCAAAGAAAATAGTAATGAGGATTCAAAACCCACCTATGAAAAATGTAAGAAACTATTCACCTAATACCTATCAGAGAAGGGGCTAATATATAAGATATATAAGGTATTGGCAGAACTTAAAAAGAAAAATAAATCTAACCCCATCAAAATGTGAGGAAAAGAAATAAAAAGGCTTTTCCTCAAAGAAGAAATACAAATGGCCAAAAGGCATGTGGAAATATGCTCCACCCACAAATCATCAGATATATGCAAATTAAAACAACAATGATGTATCATCATCATCTGAATTATATCTCACACCACAAAGACTGGCACACATCATTTAAAAAAACAACAACAAGGCATGAAAACTGGCAAGGCTTTGCAAAAGCCGGCTCCCTGTGTGTGACACCAGGCGGGGAAAATCCGTGAAAGTACACCGGCCCAGTGGGGCCCAACTGTGAAAAACTGTGAGTGTGACCTGTCTATGTCTGTCTACTGTCCTCTTGCGTGAAACTCTTGCGAGTGGGGCGAAAAGAGGCTCCAGAAACCTCGCTCGCCCAGACGCCATTTTCAGGGAGGGACTACAGAGCATGAAAACCGGCAAGGCTTTGCAAAAGCCGGCTCCCAGTGTGTGACACCAGGCGGGGAAAATCCGCGAAAGTACACCTGCCCAGTGGGGCCCAACTGTGAAAAACTGTGAGTGTGACCTGTCTATGTCTGTCTACTGTCCTCTTGCATGAAACTCTTGCAAGTGGGGCAAAAAGAGGCTCCAGCGGAAAGAACACCATTGCAACAAGAAGGAAAAATCACACTAAGAACGGCACTATATCACAGAAGCAAACATTTCTCTCCGGACTGTCTTCTCTGTTGCATGCTCGGGCCTAAGATTTGACCCAGTGTGAGGCTTCATCAACGGAAGACTCCCCTCCCTTAGAGGCAAGTCAGCCCATCCAGAAAGGGAGGAGCCAAAGGAGTGTGCTGCCTGCATCATATAGACAATGAATACCACCACAACACATAGAAAAACCCACAATACAAGTGTGACAATGGGGAAACAACGCAGGCCAGCATCAGACATAGAGAATGAAGATGACAATTCTGAGGACCAGATAATGACCAACCAACAAATCAACCTCTCAGATAAGGACTTTAGACTAGCAATATGGAAGATGCTCAAAAAACTCAAAGAAACCATGGATCGAGTTGAACAGAACACTAATAAGAACCAAGAAAATATAAAGACAGAAATCACAAAACTCCAAACTGAAATAACATGTCAACTAACAGGACTGAAAAAGTCAGTAAACGAAGTGAATGACAAAATGGATAAGCTCTGGGACAGGGTATCAGAAGCTGAGAATAGACTTGGTGCTGTGGAAGATGAGATACATAACAATTCCATACAGCAGGAGAGATTGGACAAAAAACTTAAAGCAAATGAGCAGACAATGGAAAAATTAGTCAAAGAATGGGAACAGACGAAAATAGAAGTCTATGATAAGATCAACAGAAACAACTTAAGAATCATTGGAGTCTCAGAGACCCAGGAAGAAAATTTCCAGGAAGAATCAACGGTTAAGAACATCATTAAAGAGAAACTTCCAGAGCTAAAGAATATATGTGATCAAATCCTGCATGCCCGAAGAGTACCAACCAAAAGAGACCCCAGAAAAACCACCCCAAGACACATCCTAGTCACAATGACAAATCCCACAGATAGAGACAGAATTCTGAAAACAGCAAGATCAAAAGGGGAAATCACGTTCAAGCAAGCTTCCCTGAGATTTACAGCAGACCTGTCACCAGAAACACTCAATGCCAGAAAGCAGTGGTGGGATATTGTGACAAGACTGAATGAAATGAATGCTTCACCCAGAATACTATACCCAGCAAAACTCACTTTCCGGTTTGACGGAAGAATACATGGTTTCACAGACAAAAAACAGCTCAGAAACTTCACAGACACAAAACCAGTCTTAAGAGAAAAACTGAAAGACCTAATCTAAGACAAGACTACCCAAAAGACACACCAAATTTTGAAATAAAGATGGCGTTAAATCCCAGGACAATTCTTTCTCTCAACGAAAATGGACTAAATGCACCAGTTAAGAGACGCAGAGTGGCAAAATGGATCAAAAAACTCAATCCAACCTTCTGCTGCCTACAAGAAATGCACCTGAATAGTCAGAACAAACATAGACTCAAAATAAAAGGCTGGAGAAAAATTATCCTAGCAAACAACACCTATGAAAAAGCTGGAGTGGCCATACTAATATCAGATAACACAAACTTTATACTCAGGAAGGTTGTAAGGGACAAAGACGGACATTTTATATTAATCAAGGGGTACGTAGAGCAGGAAGAATTCACTCTCCTAAACATATATGCACCGAATGAGGGGCCAGCAAAATATTTAATACAACTGTTGACAAATCTGAAAAATAATATCAACAACAACACAATAATTGTGGGGGACCTTAACACGGCTTTGTCAACACTTGATAGGTCAACCAGACTGAAACCCAACAAGAATATACTAGACCTGAGGAGAGAAATGGAATAAAGAGGGTTAGTGGATATATATAGGACACTCCATCCCCAGAAACCTGGATACACATTCTTCTCCAATGTACATGAGACATTCTCCAGGATAGACTACATGCTGGCACTAAAACATACCTCCATAAGATCAAGAGGATAGAAATTTTGCAGACTACCTTCGCTGACCACAAGGCTCTGAAACTATTTGTGAACTCCAAAGGGACTCAGAAGAAACACTTTAACACCTGGAAGTTAAACAGCCTCATGCTCAATAACCAGTGGGTCCGAGATGAAATCAAGGAGGAAATCAAAAGGTTCCTGGAAACAAATGACAATAAAGACACAAACTATCAGAACTTATGGGACACAGCAAAAGCAGTACTGAGAGGAAAATTTATAGCTTTGCAAGCACACATCAGTAAGGAAGAAGGAGCTTACCTGAGTAGCTTAATGACACAGCTAATAGAACTAGAAAATGCTCAACAAAAGGACCCAAGAATAGGAAGACAGAAGGAAATAACAAAGCTGAGAGCAGAAATCAACGAAGTGGAAACCCAAAAAACAGTCCGAAAGATCAACGAAAGCAGAAGTTGGTTCTTTGAAAAAATAAACAAGATTGATAGACCACTGGCAAACCTAACAAAGAAAGAGAGAGAGAGAAACTTGATAACTCGTATCAGGAATGAAAAAGGAGAGATCACTACTGTTATGACAGAGATTCAAAGGGTAATCAGAAACTACTTTGAAAAACTCTACGCCACTAAAAATGAGAACCTGGAAGAAATGGATAAATTCTTGGACTCTTATAATCTTCCACGGTTGAAGGAAGAGGATGTAGCATATCTAAACACCCCCATCACCATTGATGAAATTTAAACAGTAATCAAATGTCTGCCGAAAAACAAAAGCCTAGGTCCAGATGGATTCACTAATGAATTCTATCAAACTTTCCAAGAGGAACTACTGCCAATCTTGGCAAGACTCTTTCATGAAATTGAACAAACAGAAACACTTCCAAATAGCTTTTATGAAGCCAACATCACCTTGATACCTAAACCAGACACAGATGCTACCAAAAAAGAAAATTACAGACCAATAACACGGATGAATGCAGATGCAAAGATCCTCAACAAAATCCTGGCAAATAGCATTCAATGCCTCGTTAAAAAGATCATCCACTACGATCAAGTAGGTTTCATCCCAGGAATGCAAGGCTGGTTTAACATCCGTAAATCTATCAACATAATACACAACATCAATAACAAGAAAAATAAAAACCACATGATCATATCAATAGATGCAGAGAAAGCATTTGATAAGGTCCAACACCCATTCTTGATCAAAACTCTCAGCAAGATGGGAATGGAGGGAACCTTTCTCAATATAGTGAAGGCCATCTACCACAAGCCAGTGGCAAATATTATCCTCAATGGAGAAAAACTAAAAGCCTTCCCTCTAAATTCTGGCACAAGACAAGGCTGTCTTCTCTCACCACTCCTGTTCAACATAGCACTGGAAGTACTTGCTATAGCGATTAGGCAAGAAAAGGATATCAAGGGAATCCAGATAGGAAAGGAAGAAGTCAAGCTCTCACTGTTTGCAGATGACATGATACTCTACTGAGAAAACCCTAAAGACTCTATCAAAAAGCTTCTAGAAACAATAGTCTCATATAGCAAGGTGTCAGGCTACAAAATTAACACACAAAAATCAATGGCCTTTCTATACACCAATAGTAATAAGGATGAAATGGACATTAAGAAAACAACCCCATTCACAATAGTGCCACACAAACTCAAATATCTTGGAATCAACTTGACTAAATATGTGAAGGACCTATACAAGGAAAACTATAAAACTCTGCTCCAAGAATTAAGAGAGGACACACGGAAATGGAAACACATACCCTGCTCATGGATTGGCAGGATTAACATCATCAAAATGGCAATACTCCCCAAGGCATTATACAGATTTAATGCGATCCCCCTAAAGATACCCATGACATTCTTCAAAGAAGTGGACCAGGCACTTTTGAAATTTATTTGGAACAATAAACACCCTCGAATAGCTAAAGCAATCATTGGGAAAAAGAATATGGGAGGAATTACTTTCCCCAACTTTAAACTGTACTACAAAGCAATAGTTATCAAAACAGCATGGTATTGGAATAAGGACAGACCCTCAGATCAGTGGAATAGGCTTGAATACTCAGAAAATGTTCCCCAGACATACAACCACCTAATTTTTGATAAAGGAGCAGGAAATCCTAAATGGAGCAGGGAAAGCCTCTTCAACAAGTGGTGTTGGCACAATTGGATAGCCACTTGCAAAAAATTGAACTTAGACCCCCAGCTAACATCATGTACGAAGGTAAAATCCAAATGGATTAAAGACCTCGATATCAGCCCCAAAACCATAAGATATATAGAACAGCACATAGGCAAAACACTCCAGGACATTACAGGCATCTTCAAGGAGGAAACTGCACTCTCCAATCAAGTGAAAGCAGAGATTAACAGATGGGAATATATTAAGCTGAGAAGCTTCTGCACCTCAAAGGAAATAGTGCCCAGGATACAAGAGCCACCCACTGAGTGGGAGAAACTATTCACCCAATACCCATCAGATAAGGGACTAATCTCCAAAATATACAAGGCACTGACAGAACTTTACAAGAAAAAAACATCTAACCCCATCAAAAAATGGGGAGAAGAAATGAACAGACACTTTGACAAAGAAGAAATACACATGGCCAAAAGACACATGAAAAAATGCTCCACATCACTAATCATCAGGGAGATGCAAATCAAAACAACGATGAGATACCACCTCACACCACAGAGAATGGCACACATCACAAAGAATGAGAATAAACAGTGTTGGTGGGGATGTGGAGAGAAAGGAACTCTTATCCACTGCTGGTGGGAATGCCGTCTAGTTCAACCTTTATGGAAAGCGATATGGAGATTCCTCCAAAAACTGGAAATCGAGCTCCCATACGATCCAGCTATACCACTCCTAGGAATATACCCTAGGAACACAAAAATACAATACAAAAACCCCTTCCTTACACCTATATTCATTGCAGCACTATTTACCATAGCAAGACTCTGGAAATAACCAAGATGCCCCTCAACAGACGAATGGCTAAAGAAACTGTGGTACATATACACAATGGAATATTATGCAGCTGTCAGGAGAGATGAAGTCATGAAATTTTCCTATACTGGATGTACACGGAATCTATTATGCTGAGTGAAATAAGTCAGAGAGAGAGAAAAAAACGCAGAATGGTCTCACTCATCTATGGGTTTTAAGAAAAATGAAAGACACCCTTGTAATAAGAATTTTCAGACACAAAAGAGAAAAGAGCTGGAAGTTCCAGCTCACCTCAGGAAGCTCACCACAAAGAGTGATGAGTTTAGTTAGGGAAATAACTACATTTTGAACTGTCCTAATAACGAGAATGTATGAGGAAAATGGAGAGCCTGTCTAGAGTACAGGCGGGGGTCGGGTGCAGAGAAGGGAGACTTGGGACATTGGTGATGGGAATGTTGCACTGGTGATGGGTGGTGTTCTTTACATGACTGAAACCCAAACACAATCATGTATGTAATTAAGGTGTTTAAATAAATTAAAAAAAAAGAAAAGCAAAAAAAAAACCAGAACAACAAGAAAAACCAGTGTTGACATGGATGTGGGTATAAAGGAATTCTCATTCACTGCTGGTGGGAATGCTGTCTAGTCCAGTCTTTATGGAAAACAATATAGAGATTCTTCAAAAAACTATAAATTGAGTTCCCATATGATCCAACAACACCACTCCTAAAGATGTGTATTAGAAACACTAAAACACCATACAAAAATGCCCTTTGCACTTCTATGTTTACTGTAGCTCTATTTGCAATAGCCAGAATCTGGAAACCTCCCAGGTTCCCGACCACAGATGAATGCTAAAGAAATTTTGGTACACAACGGAATACTATGCAGCTATTAGGAAAAATGAAGTCATGAAATTTGCCTATTCATGGGTGGATATGGAGACTATTATGGTAAGTGAAGTAAGTTAGAGGGAGATAGACATAGAATCTGTGGATTAAAGAAAAATAAAAGATATTATTGTAATAATACCCAGAGACTATAAAGATTTGGGCTGGAAGGAACAGCTCATGATATAAAGCTTACCACAAAGAGTAGTGGGTTCTGTTAGTGAAATAAGTACACTAATAACTATCATTACAATGATAGTGAAATAGAGTGCCTGTCTTAAAACTCAACTACGAACATGTTTGTAACCATGGTGCTCTGAAAAGAGATTTTTTTTTAAAATAAAATCTGGGGCCGGAGCAGTGGCACAACCAGTCAAGCATCTGCCTTGTATGCTCTAGCCTAGGATAGACTGTGGTCTGATTCCCCGGAGTCTCATATAGTCCCCCAAGCCAGGAATGATTTCTGGGCACATAGCCAGGAGTAATCCCTGAGCATCACTGGTTGTGGCCCCAAAACAAACAAACAAAAATAAATAAATAAAAGCTACCCAACAATTAGTTTGTACTATCTCTGAGGGGGTTGTCAGGGTTTTTAATCTCATGTCCATAAAAATAATATCCATTATGGCAAAATCTTGTTTATCCAGCTTTGCATTCTAGTTCCTTTATAGAGCATCCTAAATTCAGTTTCAATGGAACTTATAGGTTCTTGCAATAAGTAAAAAAATATAATTTTTTTGAAATAGAATTTTTCTCTTCTTTCTTATCAGGCTAGAATATTGCCAGCTAGATACTAATGGAGTAAGGCTGTATAAAGATACTTGTTGAGATATTTAGCTTTCCAGCACACAGGATGATCACTTACATGAACTCTGAGATTTTTAGGGGAACCTACCAAGTAAACATTGCATTCTTTGGATTATCCATACATTCACCAAGCCCCAGGAATATGCTGGCAAGAAAAGTAAAACAGAGAAAATGTTTTTATCTTTTCTTTACCAATCAAAACTGATAGTAAAGGACTGGGTCTATTAAATTGAGATGATGATGACGATGATGATGATTTTATTATTTTACTTCCAAAGAAATAGAGGTAAAATGGCAGCACTTTAGTACAGAAACTGATTTTTAGAATATCAAGTTGTTTTTTTTTTTTTGTTTTTTTTTTTTGTGGTTTTTGGGTCACACCCGGCAGTGCTCAGGGGTTATTTCTGGCTCCACGCTCAGAAATTGCTCCTGGCAGGCACAGAGGACCATATGGGGCACCGGGATTCGAACTGATGACCTCCTGCATGAAAGGCAAACGCCTTACCTCCATGCTATCTCTCCAGCCCCCAAGTTGTTTTTTTTTTTTTTTTTTTTTTTTATATAAATTGAGCTCTGACATTTGCAAGAAACTAATGATTAGTTTCCTGGCTGGGGATGTGAATGTCTTTGACATGCTTTATTAGCTCTCAGTTTGTTTCTTAGCCATCTCTACTTTTCGACAATAGGGTGAAAGACTTATATCAAAGAGGTCCTCTGGATTTCACACATAGTGGTATTTTTGTTTGTTTGCCTTTTTTTAATTTTTGGTGCTTGGGCCACACCAAATGATGCTCAGCTATTACCCCTGGCTCTGAGACTTCAGAGTCACACCTATATAGGTCTGAGAGACCATATGGGATGCTAAAGATCAGATATGGTTTGGCTGCATGCAAAACAAGTTCTTTACTTGCTATACTATTTTTTTAGGCCTCATATGTAGTGTTTAACTACTAGTGTATTACCCTCAGAGAAATGCCATGTTATTATTTTATTTATTATTAGCTCTACCATACCAAGAGAACTGAGACAAGATAAGGGACTACTTGCAAACAAAATCTAAACATGTATTTTAAATATTAATGGCTGTTCACAGATTGTTTTTCAAAAGCATTATTAACAGTTTACAGTACCACCAAAAGGTACAATGGTAGTCTCTCCTACATCTCTTTACCAGAAATGTATTAACTGTTATAAAATTTGGCAGCTTGATGGATACTAGGTCATTATTACTTTAATTTACAATTTCACAGTACTGATGTATTTTATAATACTTTTTTCTCACATTCATTGGTTACTTGGATTTACTTTTCAGAAGAAGTTCTTCACATCTTTATTTTCATTTATCTTGTTAGATTATGAGGTTATTTTCACTTAGCATATAATCCTCAATTATTTCTCTGCAGGAATGTCAAATATATATAATGAAAAAGCAACATATAGCTTTTTCTTCTCCTTATAGTTATCCTATAGTTACATCTTCTCCTTATCATTATCATTACTAGAACCACAGTCCTAAGGCACAGTTTAGTTCAGTATGCTAGGAAACTAAGACAGCTGCATCACCCACCTTGAGAAATAAAATAAAGAACAAGAATCAAGGGTTTCCAGAGCTCTGAAGTTCATGATCTCACCACTAATTCCTTCTCCATTATTGGACGATTGAGATTTTCACAGACATCTGATGAAAGGTATCTCAGAAAGGTTTTAGATTCTAGCTGGTTTTGAAAATGAGAACCCAAACCTCTCTCCAGAAAAACAGCAATAAAGGCAGCAAAAACAATGGCATTAGCTGGGGTCAGTGAAGTGCAATGGACAAACCCAGTGGTCAGCCTTGGCTCTAAGCACACCAAGCTTGCATTCCAAATACTTTACATTCTAGATAGAATATTAGGGTCCTAAGGTTCTATGATTTTATGAGTCATGCTGGGATAAAGGGGGAAGTGAAGGGTCTGCTCCAATACCCAAGACTGCCATGGTTCCTGGTCCTGGAACTGAAACCTAATTCTTGCTACAGCCGTACTGGCTGGGAATCAGAGAAACCTAGGGCAGTGTCACCATGTGCTTGCTGAGGGCTTGGGGCCAAATCATCCTGCCAGTTTTCCTGTGCTGCTTTCTAATCCAACTGTTTACCAGCTTTTCAGAGAATGGGATTCCCCAGCACTCTGGCCAGGAAAACAAGTTCACACGATCTGCTTTAGTAAATGGTGAGCCCAGCCTAAGCCTCTAATCCAGTGTTTTATTTTGGTTGTGCTTTCCTAACTACAGGGAAATGTTTGCCTAAAGTTGCCATTTGTTGTTCAAAGGACATGTGTGGGTGGTGGTGGTGGTGGTGGTGTGGTGTGGTGTGGGTTTGTGTGAGATTTAGTTAAATTTGACTGAATTAATATTCTTTATGTGAAATGTGTAGTGAATTGAGCCCGTTTTAATTTTAAAAAATATCCCACAACTCACTTTTTGAGTGACTCATGTTCCAAAGTATGATGCTGCAAATAAACTGTTGAAATTTTATTCTAATTAAATACCACTCACTGGTCATAGCCAGTCTTAGCATTTTAAGGTCTTAGTTAATATAGCTATTGTTATCCTACTTATTTTTTTTAAATGAAAGTAACTGTTAGTTCATATTATTATATATGTTGCAGGACTAGTTTTTCATACTCTTCCAAAATAATTTGTTGCACCCTTTAACTATAAAAATGTCAGAAATCTCTCCACTATATTCTACTGGACTTTCTTCTCTCATTGTCCCCCTGCTCTCCAGCCCTTCTTATAGCCACAGTTCAATGTTCCAAATCCAGGTGTTAGTTTTGGATTGTTTTTGTCAGTTCCTGACTTTGTTACTTTACATAATTTAAGTCTTATCTTAAAAAACAATTACTTTGGTTTGGAGACTTCCCTTTGCAGAAATGACCCTTCTCCTACCCAGCTTCTAAAAAAATGAAGTGTTAAAAGTCATTCTGAGTTGAATTCATGAATCTGTAAATAAGAATTTTAGTATCCTAGATTTGAAGTATATAAATATAGGTAAAGACAAGATTTGAATTATTTGGACAATGCTCTGTAAGTCAAGAATTTGTTTTTTGTTTTGTTTTGGGGTCACACCTGGCAGCGCTCAAGGGTTACTCCTGGCTGTAGGATCAGAAATCGCTTTAAAGGCATAAAACAGAACAACTGTTATTGTCTGGTGTTTAGAATCTAAAAGAATGTTATTTTCCCAAATCAGACTTTTTTAATAATACCAATCTCAAAAACTTCTCAACTTTGCACTGAAATAAGGCTATTTGAGAAGGTTGGAAAAAGACTAAATCAGATCTCAATTGTATTTTATTTAGTTTTATTTCTGGATCACACCTGGTATGCTCAGGGATTACTCTTGGCTTCACACTCAGAAATTACTTTTCATGGTTTCAGGTACTATTTGAGATGCTGGGATTTGAATCTGATCAGCTACATGCAAAGCAAGTTCCTACCTGTTGTAATATCTTTCCAACCCCTCAATTGTATTTCTGGTTTAATCTTTCTCAGAGATTTCTTTTTCTTTCAATCTCTCTTTTTTTTTTTATTTTTTTGGTTTTTGGGCCACACCCGTTTGATGCTCAGGGGTTACTCCTGGCTTGGGGGGACCATATGGGACGCCGGTAGATCAAACCGCGGTCCATCCTAGGCTAGCGCTTCCAAGGCTTACCTCTAACACCACCTCTCCGGCCCCTCTTTAAATCTCTTGATTATTTCCATACATTCTTCAGACAACTCAATGTGTTAATACTATCTGCCATGGATGCCCTATAAAATGTGCCTAAAGATATAGGAAACATAAAAGCAAATTTTTCATATTTTCCTTAGAAAATGAGTCATTCTGGACATTTTAAAAATACTTTAAATGCAGAGAAAAAAATAAAAATATAAGGTCTGGAGCATTAGCACAATGGGTAGGTTATTTGCTTCACATGTATCCGAAATATGTTCAATACCTGGCATTCCATATGATCCATCAAGCCCTGTCAAGAATAATTCCTGAACACAGAGCCAAAAGTAACTCCTGACCATTGCCAGGAATTTCAACCTTCCCCCAAAAGAATTAGTTAAAGTAAACCTATAGTAATACATAATATCTGATGACCAAAGATTAAAGTTTTGGTTTTAGTCTTTTTTTTTTTTTTTTTTGGTCATCAGGGCTGTGTTCAGGGTTTACTTCTGGCTCTGAGATCAGGGATCACACCTAGTGGGTGTAGAGGACTATTTGTGGTACAAATAGTTCAGCAAGTATAAGGCAAGCGCCTTACTCACTGTACTATCATTCCAACTCCAAGACTAAGGTTCTTTATTCTAGTTAGTTTATTTCTAGGACTGACCAGTGCTGGTCAGTGTTTCTGTGGAAGAAGCTTCCTCTTTTGAGGAATAACTCAGTTTAATCTCTCCTGATCCTTCTCTGAGGCCTGAGGCTTTTTTTTTTGGGCCACACTCGGCGGTGCTCAGGGGTTACTCCTGGCTGTTTGCTCAGAAATAGCTCCTGGCAGGCACTGGGGACCATATGGGACCCCGGGATTCGAACCAACCACCTTAGGTCCTGCGTTGGCTGCTTGCAAGGCAAATGCAGCTGTGCTATCTCTCCGGCCCCATCTGAGGCTTTTTTTCTAAGTGTGTGGCAATTTTCCCTATCTGCTGTGTTTAGCCTTTCTATTTTGTAAGGATATAGTTTCTTAGATAACATCATGCCTTGATTTCTAAGATATTCTAATTCCTTTCTGAAATCTTCATCTATTCTCCTCCTAATGCTTTGAATGGTTGTAGGTTTTTCCCATAGGCAACTTCTAGGACTTTGTTAACTATCCCACATCAAGTGAGACCTCCTCCAAAGCAGGTAGTTTTAATGTATAGGTATTTTAATTCCTGTCATTAATTTATATTGAGATATTAATAATCAATATTTCAATAAGTTATAGTTTATACTTGATGGAACTTAGAGTTAAAAATCTTCTTCCCCAGTTTCTAACGAATGAATTTCCCCTCGATTTTCTTCCTTCTGCTGCTGCTGTTGAGATAATCAGGTCTGCACACTATCTTGCTTGTGGTGCTCACACATTAGCTATCATGTTCTCTAGGGGCTCTTCTACTTTAGTTATGGACTTGTACACATATAGCTGTGATAAATTGCATGAGTTATTATAGATTGTAGAGCTGCTAGACACAAACAGAAGCACTGCTAGGATCATGATTTGTACATGCAGGGGCACCAGGGTTTGTACTCAATCTTATGCTTGCATACAGGGCAGGCATTTGAGTCACTAAGACGACTTCTCCTATCTGCCCCCCATCCCATGAAGGAATTTTCATGAATATACCAAGATGTGGAAAGACTGGTTGGATTTACTTTTCCATACCTTATTTGAAGATAAACATGCAAAAACGGTTACAGATGTTACCAGAGGATAGTGGGTAGGGCACTTGTCTTGCATTCAGCCTCAGGATTTGATCTCTGGTACCCTTAAGTTCCTCCAAGAGTGATTCTCAAAAAAGACAAGAAATAATATTAAATAAGATTACCAAGCAATGAGGGAGAGGTAGAGGTGGACTAGAAGTAACATAAGGGCAACAGTGGAAGTTATGGGCACTTTGTTGCTAGTGAAGTACAATAACTACACATCAAAGCCATAAATGTTAATGCTATTGTAACGTCACAAAAACTACAGTAATAATTTTTCATCCACCCGCTGCTCATGGCCCCCCTACAGTAATAATTTTAATGAAATTTCTGAATCTAAATATTTGTGCTGGAACTAGATCCAGTTAAGTTATTCACTGATAAGAGTTATGGACTTATGGATAAGAATTTTAGGTTTGGACTAAATAGAAGGAAACAAAGCCATGAAGGGCAAGCATATTTGGAAAATAATGAAAAGGTCAAGGAAAGTGAAAGATCAAAATCAAGATTATCAAAATGCAAGTGAGGGAGGAAAGGAAAGTTCTAGTCAGATAAAGAATATCAGAGAGCCAAAATCATAGTGCAGCAGGCAAGGTATTTGTCTTGCATACAGCAGGCCTAAGTTCAATCACCACCATCCCATATGGTCATACATTGCTAGGAGGAATCCTTGAGTAGAGAGCCAGGAGTAAACCCTAAGCATAGCTGGGGCTTACTATTTCCTTATCCAAATTTTTATAGGTAAGGAAATAGTTTTTAAGGAACAATAACATACTAAGAATACTTTCTAATTTTACTAAACTTTAGTTTTAGTTTTGAAATTTACTCATAGACATTACATTTATATTCCTATCATAAAATTATTTAATTTAATGGTACAATATGTAAAATATAAATATTAAAAATGTCTATTTAGTTAACTTGGAAAACTATAAAATGACATAATTTAGCTTTTAATAGCCAAGTTTGTCCAAATATCTGTGCAATAAAATATAAAAGTTAATTGACAATATTACAGTATATTTAGGATACCATTCTTTTAGTAACTCTAAGAAATTTCTGGTTGACTAGTCCTATAAATAAAAAGTATTAAATTTTCCATACATGGATGGAAGAAATTAGAAATAGAATTTAAATGAATATAATGTTCTGAGCTATGGAAAAATATTTCGTAAGACAGGAATGGGTAAATGAAAAACACTTATGTAGAGTGATAAGCTTTGTATTTATATATTTGTGCTTACTCTTTTCTAGACTGTATTGGAAGAAAAAACTGTATTTCATGCACAGAACATAAAAGAGTAAGTTGACTTTCCTATGAAGAAATGGTTGGGAATATTATAAAGTGATAAAACTCTACAGTTGTAAAATGAAAAATATGTTCATACATTGTTTTGAACAGGTTTTTAATAATGAAAGTGATTATTAAATTAAATATGTATTAAATATTAAATAGTAATATACAGTAGTATTAAATTGAATATTTTTGTATTCCAAACAATATAAATTTAGCATTAATGTATTATTTTAGAAAATTATGCTTTTTTTTTGGTTTTTAGGCCACAGCGATGATGCTCAGGGGTTACTCCTGGCTATGTGCTCAAAATAGCTCCTGGCTTGGGGGACTCTATGGGATGCCAGGGATCGAACCAAGGTTCATCCTGTGTCAGCCATGTGCAAGGCAAATGTCCTACCGCTGCACTATTGCTCCAGCCCCTGGAAAGTTATTTTTTTTAAATAAACTTTAAAATATTTGAGATAGTCTTCAAGACTCCATGTGTTTTACAAGTAAAATTTCACACATTTTTAAAATATATGTTCTCAGTTACCACCAAAGGATAATATCCCTCTACTAGAGTTCACTGGAATACTAGATATGAATATATAAATTTATAAGATGTATAAAATAATTCTGTACGTACAGATATAAATCATAATAAAATGTTTATCAGAATAGAATCAATTACATCTGTATACAATATTTACTATTGTTAAGGTGAAAATATTGAAGTTATACTTCCACAGTAATAGTTCCTTTAATTTTGTGTTGTGACATTGAATTATAAGTTTAAAATGTATTTTATTTACAAATAACATCTGAAAATTCTTTCACTGTACAATTGACCTTTTAAAATCTAATTTATTCATACCAATGCCCCTAAACTTCTGATATTCATTGAATTAGTCTTATGCTCTCAAAGTATTTTTTATAGTTTTAAGTAGCTAATTTGTTTTATTTTCTTATATGCCACATCTGAGAAAATAATGTCATTTGTCTGTGTCTCTATGACTTATTTTTCTAAGTATAAAGCTCTCTAATTCTATCCATGTTATTGCAGATGATAGGACTTAATCTTTATTTTTTAACTAAGTAGTAAAGATTTAAAAGGCTACATATTTTGGGGTATTGTTTACCTCTTTAAAATTTAAAAGCATAATTAAAATAAAAAAATGTATTTGGTGCTGGGTATCAAATCCAGAGCTGCAAATATGAAAGACAAGCCATTTATTTATTCCTGAACCACAAAAATCTCTAGCTTTTAGCCTTCCTCAAATATGTTTTCACAATACACTTACTATTAAAGTACCAATGTTCTTCCATCATAGTCTACTGGTGTCTTTGATCCCCAACTTCTTTGACCTCTTTTTTTTAATTTTTAATTTTTTTTCTTGATTTTTGGGCCACACTCGGCGGTGCTCAGGGGTTACTCCTGGCTGTCTGCTCAGAAATAGCTCCTGGCAGGCACAGGGGACCATATGGGACACCGGGATTCGAACCAACCACCTTTGGTCCTTGGTCGGCTGCTTGCAAGGCAAACACCACTGTGCTATCTCTCTGGGCCCAATTTTTAATTATGAGAACAAAGATACAAAGAAAGAGGACAAGGTAAAGTTACAGTGGAAGGACAATCACCCATAAACAGAATTCTCAGTAGTCCCATTGCTTATATCTTAACTTTGAACTTTCAGCCAAAGAACATTAAGAAAAATAAAACAGAACCCATGTACAATTACTTTGTCCCTCAAGTCCCCAGATTGTAGTACATAATATTGCTTAGCAGCACACAAAGCAATCTAAAGACATAAAACTTATGTAACTCCTTAAACATTAAAGGCAAAGTACTTTTTTACATTTTCATGCACATGCATATTAGTTTAAGTTAACCTCAAAAGTTTAAGGGGGTTGTTTTTCTTAAGGATTAGAGTCAAAAGAGCACAGTAAAAATGGTGTTAGAGTGGCAATTATTGTTTGCATAAGCCCACCAAAATATGAGGGACATGAAAAGAAAAAACCTTGGCCTAAATACAAGGAGACCCTACCCCTGAAGTTTCCTGGCAAAAGACCAACTCTAGGCTCCAGGCAAACTAGTTTGTCTAATCCAGGTCATTGTCTGTAGTGCCAATACACTTTTATTTTTCACACAGTCTCTGTTGTTGGTATCATGTTTATGTGTTAAAGATCCTGGAATCTGCATATTCTATATTGCAATCAGGATGGTGCAGAGTGTCCTCTCGTTTCACCTCACAATTAAAGGGCAATGCAGAGAACCTGTCCTGTAAGCAGGTCGTTGTTGTTGTCAAGTCTTCTGAGTGTTAAGGGAAGTCTCTTTTGAGCAGGTCGATGTCAGAGCCATGGTAGTGTCTTGCCTGGTGTAGGATTGCTTCCAGGTGTTGTTATAAAAAACCTTATATATTTTGTAGATATATATTTTGTAGATAGCTTCCCTGGTTCAGGGGTAAATGGAGGGTGCCCATTCTTCTGAGGCCTGTGCCTGGTCATTATATCAATGTTCAGGGTGTAAGGTCCCATTGCACTACAAGATTTGTGTGTTCCAATCTCTATTAGATAAGAACTTATTTGTATGTATAGTATTTTCCCATTTTAATGTGCCTATGCAAACCATGAACAATGCCACATAGCATTATCGGCATATATGGGGGCCTTAAGAACAAGTCCAACAATCCTCATGACATGGTTTAATCATAAGCATTAAACTGAGGGACTCTTCCACCAAAATTCCTTATTGAACAGCTCACAAAGAGAAGACAAGATAAACAGTGGGTAGAATCGTCAAGATAACAAAAAAATATTTAGAGTTATAGCTGTTAAAGAAAATACACATAAAATATTCAAAAGACATATGGGTCCATTTTATGTCTTTTGAAATATTTGGGGGTTGGTAAATCAAATGCACAACTTTGGTCTGCGATTAGAACTGTGTAGTACTGAAGTTTAAAAGGGTAAATGTGAGGTACTGATGGTTGGGGGTGGGAGAGTTAAGGAGTAATAATGAGCTTTGTAGGGGTGAGCGAAAAGGCAGAATATGTTGGGGCAGGAGGTTGGTCTTGGTGCCTAACAAATTAAAGAACTGAGGGTAAAGAGGGTTAATAACTAAATGCAATGATCTTTAAAATAACTACTTATAAGGCAAAGACATAGTACAGCAGGTAGGCTGCTTGCCTTGTACTCAGCTGTCCCTGGATTGATCCCCAGGATTCTTTCTTCCTTGAGGCAGCCAGGAGTGATTCCTAAGTACAGAGCCAGAAATAGCCCCAGAGTAGAGCTCCAGGTATGGCACCAACCCCTTGCCCACCAAAAAATTATTTATTCCTTTCTAAAACCTGCTCCTTCCTGAGTACTGTTGAATTTCTATTTATCCTCATTCTTTCTTATAAAATATTTCATTTGTTAACTCCTTTTCCTCAAGTTGTCTCATGCTCTTAATCATCTTCTAAGACTACATTCTAACCCTAGTTCTAACTTGTCTATTCTCCTGGCCTGTGCTAATACATCAACATATAAAGTATTCTCAGATTCATAGTCTTAAGCCTCATAGCTCCTGGGTTACAGTTAAATTGGCCATTGTTTTATTTTTGGGTCACGGCCAATAGCAGGGGTTACTCCTGGCTCTGTGCTCAGAAATTGATCTTGGCAGGCTCGGGGGACTTTATGAAGTGGTGGGAATCGAACCAGTGTCTGTCCTGGGCTCAGCTGAGTGCAAGATAAATGCCCTACTGCTGTTCTATCTCTCTCGCCTCCCAGTTAAAAACTGCTTAATTGAGACTTTATTCTAGATAGTTTTCATCACCTCAAATTTGTTTTCTAAAATTTATCATTTTTTCTTAAATAAGTTCACTTAATTTATTTTACATCTAGTAATATTATCCAAGATTTATAATTTTAGAAATCTTTGGCTTCTTTGTCTTTCTTTTTCGATTTTCAATCCTTCTTAGCAATTCTTCCATTTTTTTCTTTTGACTTGAAACATAGATAATCTCTATGACTTATCTTCCTAATTTCAAATGATTTTTCTTTATCATAAAGTAGTACTTTTCAATTTGAGCTTTACTATTCGAAGTATGTTACTCCTGCTCTAAAAATTGTGTTGAGTATTTATTCTCATAAAAGGATATTGAATTTGTCAGATGTTTTCTTTGAATTTATTGATATTACAATTTTTATCTATTTTAATTAAAGTATAGTATTCAATTAACTTGTCTCTATTTATATCATATCACACTATAAAAAAGCCTTAACTTGGTCATGATATTTTATTCTCTTAATGTATTATTATATTTTGTTTAGAAATTTTCTTGAAGATGTTTGTAGCTAGGTTTATTAGGGATATTGGTTTGTTTTCTGTGTGAATGTGTGTATGTGTGTGTGTGTGTGAGAGAGACAGAGAAAGAGAAAGAGAAAAAAAGAGCAATTTCCTTGTCTACTTGTGGTATCAGGGTCATTTTTATCTCATTAATAGTGTTTGAATATTTTACTCAATATTTTGGAGAGCTTAAGATGAAAAGGTAATAGAGAACTTTCAAAAACTGGGGGCCACATCTGATTGTGCTAAGAGCTTACTTCTGACTGAACTCAGGGATCACTCCCAGCAGAGCTTGGGAAAACATATGTGAAGCTTGGAATTGAATCTAACTAGATCATATGCAAGGTACGCATCTTATCCACTGTACTATTGCTCTTGCCCAGTAGAGTTTTTTTTAAGGTTCTGTAGAACTTACCAATAAAACAATCATATCTGGATATTTGGGACCAGAAAAAATTGCTTACTTCTTCATTTCTTTTTATAGTTTATAGGTTTTCTATTTTCTTTTGATTCAATCTTGTGAGGTTGTATAATACTAACATCATGATTAGTAGCAAAAATAAAAACTTTACTCTAGATAAGGCACAGATAAATGTACACTCTCACCACTATTGTTTATAATAATAAGCCATAATCAATGCAGTTATGTGAAAAAAATCAATGGGATTCAAATTTAAGAATTTAAATTGTCGGGGCCAGTGAGGTGGCTCTATAGGTAAGGTGTCTGCCTTGCAAGCATTAGCCAAGGAAGGACTGCGGTTCGATCCCCCCAGTGTCCCACATGTTCCCCCAAGCCAAGGGCGATTTCTGAGTGCTTAGCCAGGAGTAACCCCTGAGCATCAAACGGGTGTGGCCCAAAAAAACAACAACAAAAAAAAAGGAATTTAAATTGTCATTATTTCCAGGTGATAAAATGTTATACATAGAAAACCGAGAATTTCCATAAAAACATTTTTTAAAGTAAAAACAGATTTTTATTTGAAAGCACTG
This sequence comes from Suncus etruscus, assembly GCF_024139225.1. NCBI lineage: Eukaryota > Metazoa > Chordata > Mammalia > Eulipotyphla > Soricidae > Suncus > Suncus etruscus. Next base: position 98,776,384 of record NC_064848.1, on the reverse strand, counting down.
AGGAAAAAGAGGGAGATAATAAACACACACACACAGAGAGAGAGAGAGAGAGAGAGAGTAATGAGTAAGGTGCTCAAGAGAACAGGCTTCTCCAAAGGCAGAGAGAGCCTTGGTACACAACCCAGTATGAAAGTCCATGACTTGAAGAGAGATATGGGCAATTATGTGCTCAGGCATCATGTGTATGAGCCAGCAGCACATATGGGTGCAGCACCCATATGATTTTTGTGATCTCACAAAAATCTCTTAAAAGAGGGGTTGGACTAAAGGCAGTGGTGGGATATAGTGACAAAACTCAATAAAATGAATGCTTCTCCTTGGAAACTGCATGCAGTCAGACTCATGTGCAGGTTTGAAGGAAGTATCCATAGCTTCATGGGTAAACAACAGCTTAGAAACTTTACAGACTCAAAACCAGCCTTAAAAGACAAACTGAGGGGCCGGTGAGGTGGTGCTAGAGGTAAGGTGTCTGCCTTGCAAGCGCTAGCCAAGGAAAGGACCACGGTTTGATCCCCCAGTGTCCCATATGATCCCCTGAAGCCAGGGGCAATTTCTGAGCGCTAGCCAGGAATAACCCCTGAGCATCAAATGGGTGTGCCCCCCCCAAAAGAAAGACAAACTGAAAGGTCTATTTAAGACAATATATAGTAACAGACACAACAAAGTCCTATATAGAGATGACATTAAATCTCATGACAATTATCTCTCTTAATATGAATGAACTAGCTGCATCAGTTAAAAGACAACGAGTGGCAACATGGATTAAAATGCCAAAACCATTCTGCTTCCTACAAGAAACATATATGAATAGTCAGAACAAACATAGACTAAAATCAAAGATTGGAGGACAAACATCTAAGCAAACAACTCCCTTTAAAAAGTTATAGTGTCCATATTAATATAATATAACACAAAATGCAGACTTAGAAAAGTTATGAGACAAAGATGGACATTTTGTAATAATCAAAGGCTAAGTATAAAAAAGAAAAAAAATCACACTCCTAAACATATATGGACCCAATGAGAGATCAGAAAATATTTTAAACAATTGTTGACAAGAAGATATCAATAACAACACAATAGTAGTGGGAAACCTCAATACTGCCCTGTCAACCCTTGATAATTCGACTAAGATGAAATTTAACAAGAATATACTAGCTCTAAAAAAGAGAAATAAAGGTAAAAATATATATAGCTCTCTACACCTAGAAAACTGAATTCACTTTCTTCTCCAGTGCATATCCTGTGTACATGGGTCATTCTCCGGGATAGACATCATTCTGGCCCATAAAACATACCTCAAAATCAAGGTTAGAAATTATTTGAACTATTATTTGAACTACTTTCTCAGATCATAATGCACTGAAATTAGAAGTGAACTACAAAGAGCCACAGAGAAAAAACTTTAACATCTGGAAATTAAACAACTCACTACTGAACAATCAGTGGGCCAGAGAAGAAATCAAAGAGGAAATCAAAAGATTCCTGGACAAATGCAAATGAAGACACAAATTACCAGAATATGCGGGACACAGCAAAAGCTGTACTAAGAGAAAAATTTATAGCATTGCAAACACACATAGGAAGGAAGAAGGGGACTACATAATTTAATGACACAACTTATAAAATTCAAAAGAGATTAACAAAATGACCCAAAAACAGGTAGGCAAAAATAGAAAATCTTAGAACAGAAATTAATGAAGTGGAAATCCAAAATACATTCCAAAAGAATCAACAAAAACACAGCTTGTTCTTTGAAAAAAATAGACAAGATTGATAAACAAACTAGCAAAACTCACAAAGAAAAGAAGAGAGGTCTCCCAAGTAGGGAGAGGAACAGTTGATACAGGCCAATCTATGAAGCTAGTCTCTGCAGCTGTGGGCAGAACCACCCCATCTGTCAGGTAGGGGGAGAGGAAACTGATCCATGCCACCTGTGGAGCTCATCTCTGCAGCTGGGGCTGAGCCCCGCAGTCTGCTGGGTGGGGTGAAGAGCAGTTGGTCCACGCTGACCTTTGGAGCTCAGTCACTCCAACCCAAACCACCAAATGCAAAGAAATATGGGCAAGCTAAGGAAGATTCTAACAACTGGGGATACGGAGAAAAATCCTAGCAAGTTCCCAAGTCCATCAAAACTAATGGCCCAATAGATGAGAACCTAAAAGCAACATTGCAAGCCATGGCAAAAGAAATCAGGGAATCACTAGCCAGCGAATTTAAGAAATCCATAGATGAACAAATTAACAAACTCAAAGAACTTTTACAGAATATGAGAGAACCCATACAAATGGAATTAAAGGAAATTAAAAAAAAAGTCTTAGCAAGCCATAGTAGCAGAATTACACAGTTGGAGAATCACGTAGAAGAACTTGAAGAAAAACTACAAACCAAAAATGACAAAGAAGCCAATAAGGAAATAAAAGGAAGAGCAATGAAAGAAAAATTAGGTATTTAATGAACAAAGACAAAAGAAATAATATACGGATTGTAGGAACTGGAAGGGGAGGAAATAGGGAAAGGGGGAGAACAAGTGGTTAGGGAAATAATAGCAGAACTTTCCCACCCTCTGGAAAGAGGATTCGGTGCAAATCCAGGAGATGAAAAGAGTCCCTAATAAAATAGACACTAAAAACCCAACACCAAGATATATAGTAATCCAAATGGCAAAAATCAAAGAGAAGGATGAACTCCTTAAAGCAATAAGGGAGAAAAAAACCTCAAGTACAAAGGAACGAACATAAGAATCAAACCAAATCTCCCATTTGAAATAACTCAAGCAAGAAGACAGTGGAATAACATATTTAAACAACTGAATAAAAGGAACTTCCAACCTAGAGTCCAGTACTCAGCAAAACTCATTCATATGGGAGGGAGGACTAAAACATTCTCAGACAAAAAAAGAACTTGCATTATTTGTGCAAACATAGCCTATTCTAATGATATACTCAGATAATTACACAATCCAAACCCCCAATTGTAACAACAACCACCCTACACAATACAAGTGTACAAAATCTCTCCCTAGCAATAATTTTCTTAAATGTCAATGAACTAAACTCTTCCATTAAAAGACACATAGTAGAGACTTGGATCAAAAAACAAAAACTGGATATCTTGTGCCTGCAAGAAACACACCTACAAGTACAGGATGGACACAGGCTCAGAATAAAAGTATGGAAATCAATTATTCAACCTAATGGAAACCAACAAAAAAGCTGGGACAGCCATTCTTATATCAAATAAAATTGTATTCAACCTCAAGAAAGTGATCAGAGACAAAGGGAGTCACTACTTACTGATCAGGGGAATACTAGATGATGAAGTACTAACTATGGTCAATATTTATGCACCAAATGCAAAGCCAGCAAAATATGTAAGGCATTTGCTCACAAAGCTAGAGAAATATATGGAAGGTAATGTGATAGTAGTAGGAGATTTCAATATGCCACTATCACCACTGAACAGATCCACCAGACAGAAAGCTAGCAAAGAAATAAGAGCTTTAAATGAGAAATTATAAGAACTAGGACTAATAGATTTATATAGGGCCCTCCACCCCCAGAAAGCAGAATGCATGTTCTTCTCAAGTGCACATGGAACCTTCTCTAGAATAGACCATGTCTTTGGATATTAATCTAACTTGCATAAAGTCACAAATATAAAGATAATTAGAAGTACCCTATCAGATCACTATGCAACAGAGATCAAGATTGATTGTAAAAAGGAGCTATGGAGAAAATTTAACACCTGGAGATTAAACAACATGCTGCTCAACAACAGCTGGATCAAAGAGGAACTCAAGGAAGAAATAAAAAGACTCTTTGAGACAATAATGAAAAGACAAATTGTCAAAATCTATGGGTCACAGCAAAAGCAGTAATTAGGGGGAAACTCATAGCAATACAGGCCTATATCAGGAAAGAAGAGAAGGACAAAATCAATAATTTAAAGGGACATCTTAAGGAGCTGGAAAAATAGCAGCAAAGAAACCCAAACACAACCAGAAGAAAAGAAATAATAAAAACCAGAGCAGAAATAAACAACATAGAAACAAAAAAAAACAATACAAAAAAAAAATCAATGAGACCAGGAGTTGGTTTTTCGAAAGAATAAACAAGATAGACAAACTACTGGTAAGACTCACCAAAAAAAGAGGGAAAACACCCAAATAAATAGGATCACAAATAAAAGGGGAGAGATTACAACAGAACCTCGGGAAATCCAACACATCATGAGGACATATTATAAACAACATTACTCAGTGAAGTTAGAAAACCCAGAAGAAACCAATAAATTTCTGAAAAAATATCATCTTCCAATACTGAATAGGGAGGATGTAGAAAGCCTAAACAGGACAATCACATCTGAGAAAATTGAATCAAATAAGAAACTCCCCAAGAACAAAAGTTCAGGTCCAGATGGCTTTACAGGTGAATTGTATCAAACATTCAGAGAAGAATTACTACCACTGATCCACAGACTCTTTCAAACCATTGAAAAGACAGGAATCCTTCCTAATTCCTTTTCTGGGGCTAATATCACACTCATTCCCAAAGATTGCAAAGACACTGCCAAGAAAGAAAAGTACAGACCAATCTCATTAATGAACATAGATGCAAAAATCCTCAACAAAATCTTAGCAAACCTAATTCAGCACTACAACAAAAGGATTATACACCATGACCAAGTGGGTTTCATCCCAGGGATGCAAGAATGGTTCAACATATGTGTGACTCCACCCTGGACTTAGATGTATCTACCTGAGACCCGCCCATTTCTGGGAGGGGTCTTGGGAAGCAGATATTATGTGTATCTTTACCTGCAAGACCCCGCCCATTCCTGGGAGTGGTCTTAGGAAGGTTAGATAAGGCCTTTGACCCAAGGGTTTAAGGCTTTTGGTCTTTTGCCAGGATGGAGGTGGGAGGTGACATAGATGAAAGAAGTAAGATGCAGGGCTAGCTAAGAATGGCATGTGTAAATGGTTAGCAGTCACATCTGTTGGCCAGGGCAATAAAGATGTTATCTCTCTGGAAGCCTGCCTGTGAGTGAATTCAATACCCATCGCTTTCCTGGACCCAGGCCCGCAGGTTAATGGGGGATGGAGCCACATGGCCAGGGCCTAAGAACAAAGGCCTCCATCCACCATCCAAGCACATCTTAAGGGCTGTAACACCACACATACACAAATCAATCAACATAATACCCCACATCAACAAAAAAGACAAAAATCACATGATTATATCAATCATTGCAGAGAAGGCATTTGACAAAATCCAACACCCATTCATGAGGAAAACACTCAGCAAAATAGGGCTGGAAGGAACCTTCCTCAAGATAGTTACAGCTATCTATGAAAAGCTCACAGCTAACATTATCCTTAATGGTGAAAAACTGAAAGCATTACCACTAAGGAAAGGAACTAGGCAAGGCTGTCTGTCCACTCTCTCCACTTTTATTCAATATAGTTTTAGAAGTCCTAGCAATAGCAATCAGACAAGAGAAGGGAATCAAATAAATCCAAATAGGGAAAGAGAAACTCAAACTATCTCTTTTTGTAGATATGATGATATACATCAAAAACCCTAAAGAGTCCACAGTAAAACTCCTAGAAATAATTAACCAATACAGCAAAGTGGCCGGCTTCAAAGTCAATACACAAAAGACAGTAGCGTTCCTCTTTACAAATAATGAAGTAGAGGAGAAAGAGATTAAGGAGACAATCCCATTTAAAATAGTATCCAAAATTACTATCAGCCTTTAGGAAAAATTAAAATTTTCACGAAATTTATTCTATACATAGATGGGCATGGACATTCTTATGCTAAGTGAAATTAGTCAGAGGGAGAGAGATAGACACAGAATAGTCTCACTCATCTATGGAATTTTTTTTTTTTTTTTTGTGGTTTTTGGGTCACACCCGGCAGTGCTCAGGGTTTTTTTCCTGGCTCTGTGCTCAGAAACTGCTCCTGGTAGGCACGGGGGACCATATGGGACGCCGGGATTTGAACCGATGACCTTCTGCATGAAAGGTAAACGCCTTACCTCCATGCCATCTCTCCGGCCCCATGGAATTTTTTTTTAAAAAAAGACGCAGGATAATAGAAATGAGGCCTAGAAAGACTGACCCACTATATGAAGCTAACCACAAGGAGTTAGAGAAATAACTACAGTAACTACTATCATCACAATGGTAGTGAGTGAGAGAAATAGAACCTGTCTTAAGTACAGGCAGGGGATGGGAGAGGAGGGGGGCATTGGTAGTGGGGATGTTGCATTGTTAAAGTGGGTGTTCTTTTTTATGACTAAATGCAACTACAAGCATATTTTTTAATCATGGTGCTTAAATAAAGTTTTGTTTTTGTTTTTGTTTTTTTTTTTAAAGAAGTACAAGAGCTATATAGCACAGTTGGTAGGGAACTTGACATGAACATGGCTGACCCGGTTTTGGTCCCCAGTATTTCATATTGTCCTCTGAGCCTGCCATGAGTGATTTCTGAGTGCAAAGTCATGGGTCGCCCCTGAGCATCGCTTGGTATGGCCCAAAAAGAAAAAGAAAAATTTAAAGAATAAATGTATATAGTAATAGCAAATAAATCAATGTAGTAAAAGGAAATCTAAATAATCAATACACAACAATTATTACTTTTATTTTATTTTGGAATCACACCCTTCTCAGGTGCTCAGGACTTACTCCTGGCTTTGTGCTCAGAGATCACTCCTGTTATAGGTTGGGGGCAACATATGGGATGCTGGTAGTCAAACCTAGATTGACCCAAGAGTCCTGCCTGCTGTACAACTCTCCAGTCCCAATTTGTTTAGAACCCAAGTCCCCTAAGTCACTATGTATGTGTCATTATGAAAGTTATCTGATAACTATGTACCTTATTATCTATTAAGTCATCATGATGATGAAATTAGTATATATAAAGGCTTAGAACATTGCTTGTCATGTGGTAGAATCTATATTATTGACTTCATTTTTATAACTCAGTCTTTTTTGCTGTTATATTAATTTGGAGCTACTCTGGCAGTGCTAAGGGCTTATTTCTGGTTCTTTTTTTTTTTTTTCCACACCCAGCTGAGCTCTACTCCTGACTCTAATCTCAGAAGTCACTCCTGGCAGGCTCAGGAGACCATATGGGATGCCGGGATTTGAACCATTGTCCTTCTGCATGCAAGGCAAATGCCTTACCTCCATGCTATCTCTCCAGCCCCTTATTTCTGGTTCTTGCTCAGTGATACCACATGGTCAAGCTAGTGAAATCCTCTGTACTATCTCTCAGGGCTATCCTTCACTTAAAAATTTTATTCACATTCTACCCTCTTCCCCAAATAGCTTCTACCTTTGTACTTCAACAAGTCTTAGATTTTAATAGCTTCTACCTTTGTACTTCAACAAGTCTTAGATTTTAATTGACCTATTTCCACATTATTACCTGACCACCAGTAGGCAGAAGAAAATGGAAGGTGAAGTAATAGTGATTGATAACACCACCAAATTCACATGTAATAACAGAGGAAGCCAAAAAAGAAATCATGAGTGCACAGATTAGGGGAGTGAGAAAGAGTTTTGGAGCAAGGCATTAAAAATCCTATCTACTGGGGCTGAGGATAAAAAAACTTATCTACTGAATTTAATATTATTATTATTACTACATGAGATAATAATTCTTAGGGCTTAATTCCCTAAGTGGAGAGTCTAAGAAGGGAATAAAAGTTATTGTGATTTATTGAGTGATTTTTAAATCTTCAACAATATTCTGTGAAGAAATAAGGGATAAGTCACACAATATATCTTATATATATAATTATTATATATTAACTATGTAATATATAGTCATTAATATATTTATATAATATTAATTATATAATATATAATAAATATTATATGATTATAATATATTATGATTAATATATTATAATCATATAATATTTATTATATGTTATATATTATTATATTATCTTATATATAAGATAAGAAATAAGTCACACAAAAGGCTGGGGAGATTGCCTAAGATGCTGGAGCATATGCTTTTCCCACAGGAGGCCCAGGTTCAGTCCCCCGCACCACAAGTTCATTTGAATACCATAGAAGTAACCTTTGAATATAAATTCAGGGTCACCCCTGAGCACTGCAGGGTGCATCCCAACAACAACTACAAGTCAAAGGTGGTTTCCATTCACTAAGAACACTTTAAAAAGAAAGGCTTGTACACAAACCAGGATCTATATCTACAGAAACTCGACAGCATCAACTGTGACGATGAAGAACTGTTTCTGGACCACAGAGAATGTTGGTCAGCCTAGTAGGCCTGGAGCATGGAGTCAGTCTTATGCCAAAACACTTCAGGGGTGAGGTTTCCCTGTTTTGGGGCAAAGGTTTCTCTTTCTAATTTCTTCCATATTTTGCTGTGTCTATGCAAACAACAACTGCCACACTCACACACACACACACACACACACACACACACACACACACACAAACACCTTTCTTTTCTTCTAGTCCATCTATTACCTTAAAAAAAGAGCAGACTAAATCTTGGGCTATTGTATTAATAATTTTACTGGCGATACAATATAATTGTCATGAAAATATCTATTAATAAACTTTTCTTTTTTCAACTCTTTGGGTTTTTTTAAATTTAGATCTCCTATTTTCTTTATATTTTTTACAACCTTGCTTCCTGTCATCCTGAAACAAGTGTATTATGGTCAGTTATGTAAATTATGATGCATTTGTTTTTTGTTTTTTTTGGGGGGGGGTTTGGGTCACACCTGACAGCGCTCAGGGGTTACTCCTGGCTCTATGCTCAGAAATCGCCCCTGGCAGGCACAGGGGACCATATGGGATGCCGGGGTTCAAACCATGGTCCTTCTGCATGAAAGGCAAACGCGATACCTCCATGCTATCTCTCCAGCCCCAGATGCATTTTCTTTTAATAAATATATTTAAAAAAACAACTTTTTTCTGTAAAATAAATTAATGATAAAAAGCTTCTATATTTGCTTGTAATGAGGAAACTTCTAAGTGTTTGTTACATTTCATTTGAATCACATTTTTACCCAATAGTGTACGGTAGGTTAAAACAACTGTTGTGACTCTAAAATAAAATGATTTCTAAATTGTTAGAGAGAGAGAGAGAGAGAGAGAGAGAGAGAGAGAGAGAGAGAGAGAGAGAGAGAGAGAGAAAGGTTTGTGATGTTGGCAGATTACATTTATTGCCACTGGGGTTTGAGAGCATAGGATTGCACAAGGACTAGAGCAGGCACCCATTGGGTATCAATTATGTAGAATATTGATATGATGGTAGTGCATATTTGTAGAATAGTTATTGAACTAAACAAATCTGAGATTGGGAATATTATATTTGGACACAACTTTTTTCTTTCTTTTCAATTACAGTGTTTTTGGTGCCATGAAGCAAAGTCTTGTGAAAAATTTAGTTTTCCATTCTTTGAGTGTCGAATGAGTTCTATATTTTGGTTAAACTGTAGAGGTGAGTTGCCTTTATTTCAATTTTATGTACTTTTTTCAATTCATTTGCAAATAGTGATTTGCTGTATTTGAAAGATTATAAATGATATTTTAAAATATATATTGCATATTTGGTCATTGGTATTTCCCTTTGATAACAACTCACTGGCTATTTCTAGCCAGTGTTGGTTTAACCTAGTTCAACATTGATTTTGATGAGTGAATTATAGTATAGTTGTTAAATACTCTACATTTTATTCCTGGAATTCTCTGATGTATGATAAACACAATTCAGTGACAGGAAGGTTGGTGTCTTTGTATTTCTATTTTTAGGAAGCCCAGGAATTTCTTAAAGCTTTATTCTGGGGACTGGAATGAAAGGACAGTGGGTAGGGCATTTACCTTATACCCACCACAAACTTGGTTTGATCTAGTCCCCCGAGCACACCAGGAGTGATCTCTGAGCAGAGCCAGAAATAAGTACTGAGTACTACTGAGTGCTGTCCCATGACAAACCTAAAAAGTTTATACTGAATGAAGACCTATTGAACTCAATAGTGTTACAATAATTTATATATCTTTAGCAAATACCTCCTGTACTGAGAATTAACATAAGGAAAATAACTAGAACTAATTACACAAATCTTACTCGTCAAGGAATATTAACATTTATACTATATTTTGGTACAACAGGTATCAAGTCAGGGAAATGTACTGAAACATTTTTAGATGTTTACAAGTTGACCAAAAAAAAAAAAAATTAAACCTTTCCAGGTGGAACCTAACTATATGGAAAATAAAAACCTAAAATCAGCTATCATTTTTTTCTTAACTGGGTGAAAAATTTCCCCTTAATAAATATATAATGAAAATTTCATTATATATTTAAATAATAATAAATAAAATAATAATAATAAATATCTTTGTAGTGAATTGCTTACACACACTGCATCATGTATTTAGCATACCTGACTTTTCTTCTTTCATTTTACTAGCAGGTAAGATATCTACTTACTGATGTTTGGGTGGGGGTTGAATTACAATTGCTAGAAATCAGTATATCAGCATGAACTGGTTATATCTTTGATAAAGAACTATTGAAATTCAAACAACAAATAATTTCCTGGTATCTTTAGGTATCTTCTTAGAAACAGCAAGCTGCAGGTTCTGCTATTTTATCTGGTGAGGTATTGCCTGAAATGAGTTTAGGGGTAAGGAATAGGTCAGTGACCTAATAGTTCATCAGTCATTTTTGAACCCAAATTATTTTTCACTGTTGTTGTATTTTATAACTGATAGACTTATTGAAGTAAGTCATGAATATTATCATATAATTTTCAACCATTAATTTAGAATGTTCATTTATAAACCAGTGCATAAAAATAAGAAATAATAACTCATTTATCTTATGCTAATTTAAATCCCATTTCTTTTTATGTTTCAGTTGACATGTTTGGATTCCTGGCGATTCTTCTTGGTGTATTATTCATTTTTATAGCCATTTGGTATTGCTGTATTACTCACTATATCCTGAGTCAGGAGTACGTTCATTTTATTTTTAGTACAAATGTACTTTAGGATAATTAATCAAAAATGGTGGGAATGCCCCTGATTCAATGTCACTATGTACATAAAATACTACTGTAAATGATTTGTAATCCACTTTGGTGAAATAGAAATTATTAATAAAAATAAATAAATAAGTACATTAAAAAGATTTTTACTAAAATGGATTCTAAGCTAATAATAGATATTTATCTTTTTGTATTATAAAAATATACATTACAATAAGGAAAAGCTTTATAAAGTATGGAAGTTATAACATGAAAAAAAAACCTTGATTTTCTTCCTTCCTTCCTTCCTTCCTTCCTTCCTTCCTTCCTTCCTTCCTTCCTTCCTTCCTTCCTTCCTTCCTTCCTTCCTTCCTTCCTTTCTTCCTTCCTTCTTCCACACCCTGCAGTTCTCAGGGCTTACTCCTGGTTCTGTGCTTAGTGAACTCTTGGCTCTGCATTTGGGAATTTTGTGGCACTTGGGAAACCATATGAAATATGCCCATATGATTTCATATAATCCATCCACCTGACCCATCCATATGATCCCATATGGATATGTCTGTGGTTCTCAGGGAATCATATGATGTACTGAAGATTAAACCCAGGTCGAATGAACGAAAAGCAAGATCTCTACACACTATTTTCTCTTTAGGGCCCTACTTACCTCATTTTAATTTATGTCAGTAATTTTTTAAGTATTCTTGGATATTGTTCCTAAGCAGTATTGTGCTTATTATTGTTATGATCAGTAAAGATCAATTATTTGCTTTCATAAAGTTTCTATTTTACTAAGGGGACATGAACAGTTAAACAGCTATTGTTAATTCTAGTGTTTTTAATTAATTAATGCTAATTTAATAGTCAATTATAATGCTAATTTATCATATTTTAAGTGAATTTACATTAATTTCAATTGTGTTGTTCTTAAATTAAGTTATATAATTCTCTGGATAAAAAAATTTCTTTTTTGGTTTTTGGGCCACACCCGGTGATGCTCAGGGGTTACTTTTGGTTGTGCACTCAGAATTCACTCCTGGCTTGTGGGACCATATGGGACACCAGGGAAAAGCGGTCTGTCCTAGGCTAGCACGTGCAAAGCAGATGCTTTACGCCCTGTGCCACCTCTCCAGCCCCGCTCTGGATAAATTTTTAAGTGGTTAATTAAATTTAACATAGCAAACAGTAGTAAATATTTTTTATAAATACAGTGTAAATAAGAAAATTAAAAGATATTTATAACTACCTAAAATGTCTAATTATAACTGTTCTAAAAATTAACCTTGATAATTCTGAATTTTATATTTTGGAACAGAGCTCAACATTTTGTTTCTAGAAGACCACACAGTTTTGCTTTTGATCGAAACAGTAATCCAGGCAAGTGTTTTAAATTTTTTGTGAGATAATTCAATTCTTTAAGTAATTTAGAGCTGGATTTATTCATCCCTTACTTATATTACAAGCATCAAAATAAAAGTATGACAATACATTCTATTGTTCTCATTTCTAAGATGTTTTTTTACATGGCTGGTCAAACCACAATATTGATAGAACATATGTTTCCAATCTGTATTGGATATGAATAGCTTTCCTTGTTCCCCTAATGTCACTTCACAAAAGCAACTCAAGATGAGTAGATTTATCTTTAAAACTTTTCTTTCTTTTTTTTCATTAAATATTATTCTTGTTTTATTTGAAGTCATAGGATATTATTTTGGCAGCTTTTAGAGAATTCTTCATGTATGTATTTCTTACTTTTTTTTCTTAATGAAATGTATCTCATTTTACCCTGTTCACTGACTAATGCTCTAGTCATCTCAACTCTTTTCAATTTAATTATTTAAACTTAAAAAAATAAGTTCAGAAGATAACCTATGGAACATCCATAGATTTTCTGTAATTTTAGATGACTAGTTTTGTGTCATTGCTAAATACTTGCCATGTTCCCTTTTTACCCTAGTTGGTAACACTTTAAGTCACTTGAGTGCTATATATTAAATTAGTAATTCTAATATATTTTCAGAATAAAATTTTAATTATTTATAAATATTTTGTTTAGCATTTAATAATAATTAAGTCATTGTTAGTTTTCTTAGACTTTTAGAAGGTAAACTTATTTTCTCTTCTCATAGACTATCTTGAGTAGATAACTTAGAAGTTCAGAGAAGGAAGATACTTTAATGGTAAGTTTCAAATAATATTGCTTGAATTTTTTATTACCTTCCTAACCTTCACTAAATACTTTTAAAATGTAGTCAGAAATATTAAGAAAATAGGTTTAACTTAAATCTATAAAATGTGAAAAGAGTATGTAGTTAAAGGCAGCAGGTAATGAGTTGAAATTTAAACTACTTAAAAAAATTTTTTTGTGTCAGGCACACCTAGTAGTCCTCAGGGATAATGCCTGGTTCTGCACTCCAGCATTACTTCTAGTAGGGCTCTGGGGAACCCTATGGGATGCCAGGGATTAAACCCGGATTGGTCCTGTCGCAAAGCAAGTGTCTCACCCACTGTATTATTGCTCCAGCCCTGACCATTTAAAATTTTGGAATCAGTCTATTTGTGACATAGAAAAAGGTATTTTTTATAACTTTTTTGATTCAAGCTAATAAAATCATCTAGAGTTAAAGTTTTTTGATTTTGAAACTCATGGAATTTTCAACCATCTTTAAAAATAAAAAAAAACTTGTTAATTTATAAAGATAGTATACTATGATAATACAAATTTCTAGACCATTTAGGAAACTCAAGCAAATGAGGATTCCTAAAGCTTAAATTAAACTACACACATACATTGTACTAACTGTTTTTAAAGATAAGAACACACATCTTTTAGGGGACTTCCTCTAGGAGGCCTGAGAATGTGATGCTGGTTGGACTCTATGGTGCCAGGGTACTGGCAGTGTTTAGGTGCTTCCAGGGCTTGGGGGACCATGTGGTAATAGAGTTCTAATCAGGGTTGACTTCATGCAAGGCATACATGTTAACTCCAGAACTTCCTCTCTGGTACCCAGAACACACATATTATTCACTTTTGATTATGAATGAAACTATCATATATACTATGTTTGAGGATGCAAGGTAGTACAGGATTTCAATTTTCAAGTTTTTTTTTATTTTTGGTGTTTAGGCCTCAGTCAGCATGCTTAGGATTACCTCTTTTATATTTTAAATTAATATATTTATTTAAGCACCATGATTACAAACATGTTTGAGTTGGGTTTAAGTTATATAAAAGGACACCCCCTTCACCAGTGTCGACCACTAATACCCACCATTTATTATTGTCCCACCCCCAGCCTGAATTCAAGACTGACATTATATTTCTCCTACTCACTATCATTGTCATGATAGTTGTCAGTATAGTTATTTATCTAACTGCACACACCACACTTTGTGATAAGCTTCATACCAGGGGCTGGACCCTCCAGGACTCATTTTTATTGATTATGTGTATTATTACAATAGTGTCTTTTATTTTTCTTAAATTTCATAGTTGAGTGAGACTAATCTGTTTCTATCTTTCTCCCTCTGACTTATTTCACTCATCATAAGAGTTTCCATGTTCAACCATGTATAGGAAAATTTTATGACTTCATCTCTCCTGATGGCTGCATAATATTCCATTGTGTATATGTACCACAGATATTTTAGTCACTCCTCTGTTTTTGAGCATCTGGGTTGTTTCCAGATTCTGGCTATTGTGAATAGTGGTGCAATGAATATAGGTATGCAGAAGGCATTTTTGTATTATTTTTGTATTCCTAGGGTATATCTCTAGTAGTGGTATGGCTGGATCAAATAGTAGTTTAATTTCAGTTTTTTGAGGAATCTCCATATGGATTTTCATAAAGGCTGGACTAGACAGCAGTTCAACAGCAGTGAATGAGATATCCTTTCTCTCCACATCCCTGCCAGTACTGATTGTTCTTGTTCTTTCTGATGTGTGTCAGTCTCTGTGGCGTAAGATGGTACCTCAGTGATATTTTGATTTGCATCCCAGTGATGATTAGTGATGTGAAGCATTTTTTCATGTGTCTTTTGGCCATTTGCATTTCTTCTTTACGGAAGTGGCTATTCATTTCTTATCCCCATTTTTTGAAGGGGATAGATGTTTTTTTTTGTTTGTTTGTTTTGGTTTTTTTGGTTTTTGGGCCACACCTGGCGTTGCTCAGGGGTTACTCCTAGATGTCTGCTCAGAAATAGCTCCTGGCAGGCATGGGGGACCATATGGGACACCGGGATTTGAACCAACCACCTTTGGTCCTGGATCAGCTGCTTGTAAGGCAAATGCCGCTGTGCTATCTCTCCGGGCCCTATAGATGGTTTCTTTTTGTTAAATTCTGTCAATAGTTTGTATATCTTTGATATTAGCCCTTTATATGATGGGCATTGTGTGAATAGTTTTTCCCATTCTGTGGATGCCTTTGTATCTGAGTCACTATTTCTTTTGAGGTGCAGAAGCTTCTCTTTATAGCCCTAATAGCTTATCGCTGCTTCCACTTGTTTGGACAGTCCTATTACCTCCTTGAAGATGTCCTTAGTCTCAATGGCATGGAGTGTTTAACCTACATGTTCTTCTATATACCTATGGTTGCAGGTCTATAATCAAAGTTTTCAATCTATTTGGATTTGGCCTTTGTGCATGGTGTTAGATGGGGTCTGAGTTCACTTTTTTGCATGTGGCTGACTAGTTCTCCCAACAACACTTGTTGAAGAGGCTTTCCTTGTTTCATTTTGTGTTTCTTGTCCCTTTATCAAAGATTAATAGATTGTATGTCTGGAAAAAATTCTCTGTATGCTCAAGTCTATTTCAGTAATTTGAGGGTCTGGCTTAATTTCAATGCCATGCTGTTTTAATGATTATTGTTTTGTAGTTCAATTTAAAGTTGGAGAAAGTGATGTCTCCCATCTTCTTTTTCCTTGGGGTTGCTTTAGATATTCATGGTGTTTGTTGTTCCAAATGAATTTCAGGAGTGTTTGATCCACTTCTTTGAAGAATGTCATGGGTTAGGCCACTTTCTTCCATTTCTCCTTTTAGAGATAATATATTCTTGTTAACTTTCATCCTGGTTGACTTATCACAGGGTGTCAGGAGTTACTGAGTTCTCCCACTATAATTGTGTTGCTATTGATGTCTTCTTTCAGATTTGTCAACAATTCTATTAAGTATTTTGCTGGTCCCTCATTGGTCCATATATGTTTAGGAGTGTGGTTTCATTCTACTGTATATATCCATTGTACAACATGTCCCTTATATGTACATCTTTGTCCCTTATAACTTTTTTAAGTCTAAAGTTGTGTCATCTGGTATTAGTATGACCATGCATGCTTTTTTCATTTGCTTGTTTGGTTTTATTTTTTCGGGGGGAAGCCACACTGAGTGATGCTCAGGGGTAACTCTGGGCTATGCATTCAGAAATTGATCCTGGCTTGGGGAAAGATAAGGGATACTGAAGATCAAACAGAGGTCCTTCCTCAATCAGCCACCTCAAAGACAAACGTTCTACCGCTACACTATCACTCTGGTCCTCATGTCTGCTTTTTTGAGGAAGTTGTTTTCTTAGACTTTTGTTATCCAACAAACAATTTTAAGTCTATGCTTGTTCTGAGTATTCAGATGTGTTTCTTGTAGGCAGCAGAATATTGAATTCAGCTTTTTGATCCATTTTGCCATTCTGCATCTCTTAAATGGTGCATTTAGTGCATTGACTTTGAGAAAGATAATTGCTATGAGATTAAGGGTCATATTTATGTAAAAGTTTGGTGTTTCTGTTTGTCTGTCTTGTCTTAAAATAAGACTTTTGGTTTGTCTCTTTTAATTATTGTTATTAATATATTTATTTAAACACCGTGATTACAAATATGATTGTAGTTGGGTTTTAGTCATGTAAAGAGAACCCCCTTCACCAGTGCAACATTTCCATCACCAATGTCCCAAATCTCTCTCCTGGCCAACCCCCCAATCAGTACTCCAGACAGGCTTTCTACTTACCTCATTAATTCATGTTGTTAGGATAGTTCTCAATGTAGTTATTTCTCTAACAGCACTCATCACTCTTTGTGGTGAGCTTCATGTTGTGAGCTGGAACATCCAGCCCTCCTTTCTTTTGTCTCTGAGAATTATTGCAGAAATGTCTTTCATTTTTCTTAAAACCCATAGGTGAATGAGACTATTCTGCATCTATCTCTCTCCCTCTGACTTATTTCACTTAGCATAATAGATTCCATGTACATTCATGTATAGGAAAATTTCATGACTTCATCTCTTCTGACGGCTGCATAATATTCCATTGTGTATATGTACCATAGTTTCTTCAGCCATTCACCTGTTGAAGGGCATCTTGGTTGTTTCCAGAAACTGGCTTTTATAAATAGCACTGCAATGAATATATATAAGAGGAAGGGATTTTTGTATCGTATTTTTATGTTCCTAAGGTATATCCCTAGGAGTGGTATAGCTGGATCATATGGGAGCTCAATTTCCAGCTTTTAGAGGAACCTCATTGGGTTTTCCATAAGGTTGGACTAGACAGCATTCCCATCAGCAGTGAAAAAAGAGTTTCTTTCTCTCCAAATCCCCACCAGCACTGCTTGTTTTCAGTTTTTGTGATGTGTGCCAATCTCTGTGGCATGAGATGGTACCTCATAGTTGTTTTGATTTGCATCTCACTGATGATTAGTGATGTGGAGCATTTTTTCATGTGCCTTTTGGCCATTTTTATTTCTTCTTTGAGGAAATGTTCATTTCTTCTCCCCATTTTTTGATGGGATTAGATGTTTGTTTGTTTTTTTTTTGTAAAGTTTCATCATGCCTTGTATATTTTGGATATTAGTCCCTTATCTGATGGGTATTGGGTGAATAGTTTCTTCCATTCAGTGGGTTGTACTTGTTTTTAGGACACTATTTCCTTTGAGTGCAGAAGCTTATCAGCTTAATATAGCAGTAGGGTGTTTGCATTGCACACAGCTGACCTAGGACAGACCTCGGTTCAATCCCCGGCATCCCGTGTGCTTCCCCAAGCCAGGAGTGATTTCTGAGCACATAGCCAGGAGTAACTCCTGAGCATCACAGAATGTGGCCCAAAAACCTAAAATAAAAAATGCTATTATAGAAGAGTTTTCACTTATCAATACCATTTTATAATTGTAAAAAGACTTCTAGGTATGTAATGTAAAAGAGAACAATTTTAATTTCTTTCAGTTAGTCTGTCAAAAATAAAAGGGAAACATTAGTAAAAAATAGACTTGCTCTTTGAGGCTAAGGAAATTGAAACTGGGTGATCCAGCTACGAGTAGACCCTGGCATTGCTAGATGGGACCAACTGTCTACACCTTCTCAACCTCAACTAAAAACTCAAATTCCAAATCCTTAGATTTATTGTGAAATTTTATATTAAGTGCTACATTCTAAGAAAATTTATGGACTTTCTTAAGCAGATACTATTGCTTTCTTCTCAACTTACCTTACTTTTTTTTTCTACCTTCTCTAATTACTCATCTTAAGGTAGAGATTGTGTTTTTGTAATAAGGGACAAATTTTCAGCTGATCACTTATAGTTTGTGTTATTTTGCATAATTTTCTATGGCTAATTAATCTATGTCTTAGTTTTTTCATTTTAGAATCAAAGATAAGCATAATTGCTTATGGACCAGAGAGATAGCTTATTATGCTATAGTTTGTGTTTTACATGCAGGCACCAAGGTTTATCTTCATTACTGCCTAGTCTCCTGAGTACTTCCATGAGCAATCCCTAAGTACTGAGATAGGAATTTTGCCTGAGCATTGCTGGGTATGGCCTCCCAAATAAAAACGTCACTTTACATAGTTATGATGATATAATAAGAATATAAATAAGGCATTTATAATACTTAACACAAAGTAAGCATTCAGTAAATACTAGTAGTTAAAACCTTATAATTTCTGGCATATGGTAAGCCTATATGTTGTCTTAAATAAAATTGAGTAAGTTATGAGTTCATTTTTATTTCGTTCCAAAATAGAATAAAGAGAGTTAGGAAAAATAGACGTGTATAAGATAGACCTAGCTGTATAAGTATTTATTGAAAATTTTCTTTGTGCTGGACATTTTGCCTACAATGTTAACAAGTCAATTAATATTATGGCAAAAGGGGAGATGATGGTCAAATATTTTAAACTTTTGTTAAAAGATGAATAAGTGTTGAGGAACCTAGTAAACAGCTATTATTTTAGCTAATAATACTGTAATATAGATGTGCAAGTGGCTAAGAGTAGGTCTAAATTGTTCTTAACAAAAAAGAAATATTAAACATGTGACATAATAGAGTGTTAATTAAGACCATAGTGATAATAATTTTAATATGTAATATACCTTAAATATATACACTATTATATGTCAGTTGTATCTTAATAAAGCTGAGAAACAAAAATAACTTCATTAAGAAATTTGATACAATTTAGAGAACAAATGAGGAACAAGGAAAATAATTAGAAATTTTGATGCTGTAACTGAAGATATAGTACAACAGGTAATGTATTTGCATGGCATATAGCCAATCCTCATTCCATCCCTGGCACTGCATGTGCATCCCTGAGTGCCACCAGTTGTGACTCCCAAACCAACCAACCAACTATACAAAAATAATGACACTGCCAACTTTGGTCTTTCACATTGAATTTGTATCCATTACATCAATAATCACTGGTATGGCTCACTAGGGATCCTGAACACTGCTTGGTAGTGTTCTCCCCTCAAATTATTGTGACACTGTTGTAAAAGAGGAAAATGAATTGAAAATGGGTGGAGACATTCATCCTACCTAAGATATGTAAGAAAGTTCTGGGTACTTAGTGGACCATGTGGTTCTGGGGATAAAAACAGAGCCTCTAACTTTCAAATCATATGTTTAGTCCATCAAAGCAACTATCTGGGTTTAAGTGAAAACCAAAATTTGGTTAGAGGGCCGAGAGGTTTTTTCTTTGCATGAAATCAGCCCTGGTTTGATCCCTGGCACCACATGGTGTCTCTTGAGCACCCAAGAGTCAGAATTAAGCCCTGAGCACTGCCTAGTCTGGCACAATTACTGCTTACCCTTAATAAAACAAAACAAAACAAAACAAAACAAAAATGTAGTAAGAAGTCAGGCAGGAGCATAATGAGATAAGGAGCATCCAAGAAGGTTCCAAGACTCTCTCCGGGTTTAGAGACACTGAAATTTAATGTGGCTGGAATGAGTAAGAGATTGAGGTGCAGAAATGTGGTGAGATCAAATTATATGATGACTCTTGAAGGAGTTTGGGTTTATGCTAGGCTTTAAATTATGTAGAATATAGAGAAATATTTGGGAGTAGACATGTGAGACAGATAAAAAGGACATGATGTTATGGCTAATAATTATGTGTGCAAAAGAAAAGAAAGTCTGTTAAGTAGAATCCTTATACTAAGGAATATGAGAACCATTCTTTCAGAAAGTACCATTTGACAAAGCAGCTGCTACTTACAGGAATGGACTCTGACAAGATTTTGCTCTTAGATGACAACTCATGTTGATATGGTGACCTTTTGGAAATAGGTGGTTTGTTCTCTGCCAAGTCAAACATTTCCTGAGAATATTTGTGCTGAGTGAGCTCTCCAATCTTAGAATGGGTAAAGCTTATCCTTCATGACTTTCAAAGTTTCCCCTTTCATTTTGGCAGAATAAAATATATCATACATGCTAGCTTGGGTCATTGATGAAAGTTTTTTTTATAAAGCCTTTATTTAAATACCATGATTACAAACATAATTGTAGTTGGGTTTCAGTCATACAAATACCCCCTTCACTGGTGTAATATTCCCAGTGTTCATAGTAAAACTTTAACAACTAAAACTTTAAAGTCAGTAACTTAAGTGTCAAATGTTCATACTATTTTGTTTTGTTTTGTTGGTGCTCAGGGGTTGCTTCTGGCTCTGAGCTCAGGAATTACTCCTGGTAGGTTCAAGAGAACCATGTGGGATGCTGAGGAATGAACCCAGAACTATTTTTCTGGTCACTGTCAATTATTTTTTTAAATTCTTATTGTGATCATAATGGCTTACATATCTTTCACCGTAGTACTTTACGTACATATTAACATTTTTTGCATTTTTTCTTTATTTAAACATCTTGATTACAAATATGATTGTGATTAGGTTTCAGTTATGTAAAGAACACCCCCCTTCACCAGTGAAACATTCTCATCACCAATGTCCCAAATCTCCCTCCATCCCACCCCACTCCCACCTGTACTCTAGACAGGCTTTCCAGATCCCTCATTCATTCACATGATTATGGTAGTTCTCTGTGTAGTTATTTCTATAACTGCACTCAACATTCTTTGTGGTGAGCTTCATGAAGTGAGCTGGAAGTTCCAGCCCTCTTCTCATTGTCTCTGAGGATTGTTGCAAAAATGACTTTTATTTTTCTTAAAACCCATAGATGAGTGAGACAATTCTGCGTCTCTCTCTCTTCCTCTGAGTTATTTTACTCAGCATGATAGACTCCATGTACATCCATGTATAAGAAACTTTCATGACTTCATCTCTCCTGACGGCTGCATAATATTTCATTGTGTATATGTGCCACAGTTTCTTTAGCTATTCATTTGTTGAAGGGCATCTTGGTATGGCAAATAGTGCTGCAATAAATATAGGTGTGAGGAAGGGGTTTTTGTATTGTATTCTTGTGTTCCTAGGGTATATCCCTAGGAGTGGAGTAGCTGGGTCAAATGGGAGCTGAATTTCCAGTTTTTGGAGGAATCTCCATAATGCTTTCCATAGAGGTTGGACTAGACGGCATTCCCACCAGCAGTGGATAAGAGTTCCTTTCTCTCCACATCCCTGTCAACACTGTTTGTTCTCATTCTTTGTGATGTGTGCCAATCTCTGTGGTGTGAGATGGTATCTCATCATTGTTTTGATTTGAATCTCCCTGTTGATCAATGATGAGGAGCATTTTTTCATGTGATGAAACTTTTTATTTTTAATTTACTCTGATATGTGATTAATGGTTTGATTATTATTACTACCCCATATAGTTCTTTAAGGAATAGATTATGAGGTGGAGAACAAGGTATTTTTGATAAAAAATTGGCATAGTAGTCTTAAATTTTATTGTTTAAATGTGAAACCTGAAATTTAACATTATATTTTGATTCTAATAATGTAATATGTCCTTTTTCTTTCAGGCTTTCTCCAAGATTTTTGTCACTTCTACAGACTTTGAGATTGAATGAAAATCCCATTCTTAAAAATGTAAATCCTATTGAACAATTTTGTAGAACATTACATTTACATTATAGGCTGTGCAGTAATTCAAGATCATAAATATTAGAAAAGCTCTTCAAACAGTTTTGTAGAGAAACTGTGAGTGCTGCCTGTGTGTGTGTTTATCTCCTGTTCTGTCTCCTGAACCTCTTGGGAGTGGGCCGAAAAGGACCCAGAAAATTTGCTCTCCCAGAGGCTCATTCAAGGGGCCAGATCGCCAAGGAACTGCTTTCTAACGTGAAAATTGGCTATAAGTAGTACTTCACAGAAGGCAGGTCCCCTGTTTGTGACATCAGGTTGGGAAAATCTACACCGGCCCAGTGGGGCCCGACTGTGAGAAACTGTGAGTGCTGCATGTGTGTTTGTCTCCTCTCCTGTCTCCTGAACCTCTTGGGAGTGGGCCGAAAAGGGCCCAGAAAATTCACTCTCCCAGAGGCTCCAGAAGAGCACTTAGCTCTGCTTTGCTATGCATCTGTGCACTCTTTCTAAGGAAAGAATGCCACTGTAACAAGAAGAAAAAAATCACACTAAGAACTGAGCTGGATCACTGAATCCCAGCTTCTCTCCCCAGACTGTCTTCTCTGCTGTGTGCTCGGGCCTAAGATTTCATCCTGTGTGAGGCTTCATCCATGGAGGGCACCCCTTTTTTGAAGGCAAGTCAACCCATCTAGAAAGGGCGGAGCCAGAGGAGCGTGGCCATGCACATCATTTAGCCAATGAATACCACCACAACACGTAGAAAAACCCACAATACAAGTGTGACAAATGGGAAAGAACCCAGGCCAGAATCAGACATAGAGAATGAAGATGACAATTTTGATGACCACAAACTGCCAACCAACTAATCAATCTCTCAGATAAGGAGTTTAAACAAGAAGTATGGAAGATGCTCAAAGAACTCAAAGAAACCATGGATCGAGTTGAAAAGAACACTAATAAGAACCAAAAAAAATATGAAGACAGAAATCACAAAACTCCAAACTGAAATAACAGGTCAAATAACAGGCCTGAGAAACTCAATAAATGAATTGAATGACAAAAATGATATGCTCTCCAACAGGCTAACAGAGCTGAGAATAGAATAGGTGCTGTGGAAGATGAGATAAATAACAACTCCATACAGTGAGAGAGATTGGGAAAAAAACTTAAAGCAAATGAACAGACAATGGAAAAATTAGTTAAAGAATGGAAACAGATAAAATAGAAGTCTATGATAAGCTCAACAGAAACAACTTTAGAATCATTGGAGTCCCAGAGACTCAGGAAGAAAATTTCCAGGAAGAATCAATGGTCAAGAGCATCATTAAAGAGAAACTTCAAGGGCCCAGAGAGATAGCATAGTGATGTGTGCCTTGCAAGCAGCCGATCCAGGACCAAAGGTGGTTGGCTCGAATCCTGGTGTCCCATATGGTCCCCCGTGCCTCCTATGAGCTATTTCTGAGCCAGGAGTAGCCTCTGAGCACCGCCGGGTGTGGCCCAAAAACCAAAAAAAAAAAAAAAAAAAGAGAGAGAGAGAGAGAGAGAAACTTCAAGAGCTAAAGAATGTATGTGATAAATCCTGCATGCCCGAAGAATACCATTCAAAAGAGACCCCAGAAAAAATACCTCAAGACACATCCTAATCACAATGATGAATCCCACAGATAGAGACAGAATTCTGAAAGAAGCAAGATAAAAAAGAGAAATTACATTCAAGGGAACATCCTTGAGATTTACAGCAGACCTGTCACCAGAAACACTCGAGTACAGAAAGCAGTGGTGGGCCATAATGACAAAACTCAATGAAATAAATGCTTAGCCAAGAATACTGTACCCAGCAAAACTCACTTTCAGGTTTGACAGAAAAATACATGGTTTCACAGACAAACAACAGCTCAGAAACTTTACAGACACAAAACCAGTCTTAAGAGAAAAACTGAAAAACCTAATTTAAGACAAGACTGACCACAAGACACACCAAATTTCAATATAAAGATGGCATTAAATCCCAGGACAATTCTTTATCTCAATGTCAATGAACTAAGTGCACCAGTTAAGAGACACAGAGTGGCTAAATGGATCAAAAAACTCTATCCAACTTTCTGCTGCTACAAGAAACACACCTGAATAGCCAGAACAAATATCAACTCAAAATAAAAGGCTGGAGGAGAATTATCCAAGCAAACAACACCCATAAAAAAGCTGGAGTGGCCATACTAATATCAGATGATGCAAACTTTAAACTCAGGAATGTTGTAAGGAACAAAGATGGACATTTTGTATTAATCAAGGGATATGTACAGCAGGAAGTAATCATTCTCCTAAACATATATGCACCAAATGAGGGGCCAGCAAAATATTTAATACAATTGTTGACAAATCTGAAAAATAATATCAATAACAACACAATAATTGTGGGGGACCTCAACACGGCTTTGTCAACACTGGATAGCTCAACCAGAATGAAACCCAACAAAAATATACTAGACCTGAGAAGAGAAATGGAAAAAAAGAGGCCTATATATATATATGACACTCCATCCCCAGAAACCTGAATACACATTTTTCTCCAATGTACATGGGACATTCTCCAGGATATATTACATGTTGGCACAATAAACATACCTCCATAATATCAAGAAGATAGAAATTTTTCAGGCTACCTTCGCTGAACACAAGGCTCTGAAATTATATGTGAATTCCAAAAGGACACAGAAGAAAAACTTAAATACTTGGAAGTTAAACAGCTTCATACTGAATAACCAGTGGGTCTGAGATGAAATCAAAGAGGAAATCTAGAATTTCCTGGAAACAAATTTTAATAAAGACACAAACTATCAGAACTTATGGTACTGAACTGAAGGTATGCTATCAGAACTGAAAGTACTGTGGAAAGGGACAAGAGGATAAAGCAAAAGCAGTACTGAGAGGAAAATTTATAGCTTTGCAAGCACACATCAAAGGAAGAAGGGGCCTACCTTAATAGCTTAATAATGCACCTCATAGAATTAGAAAGTACTCAACAAAAGGAACCAAAATTAGGGAGACAGAAGGAAATAACAAAGCTGAGAGCAGAAATCAACGAAGTGGAAACCCTTTTTGGGTTTTTTACAATCCGAAAGAACAATGAAAGCAGAAGTTGGTTCTTTGAAAAAATAAACAGATTGATAGAACTCTGGCAAAACTAACAAAGAGAGAGAGAAACTTGATAACTCGTATTAGGAATGAAAAAGGAGAGATCGCTATTAAAACAGCAGAGATTCAAAGGGTAATCAGAAACTACTTTGAGAAACTCTATGCCACTAAAAATGAGAACCTGGAAGAAATGGATAAATTCTTGGACTCTTATAGTCTTCCACTGTTGAATGAAGAGGATATAGATATCTAAACGCCCCTATCACTATTGATAAAATTAAAATGGTAATCAAATATCTGCCCCAAAACAAAAACCCAGGTCCAGATGGATTCACTAATGAATTCTATCAAACTTTCTAAGAGGAACTTGGAAAGACTCTCTGGTAAGACTCTCTCATGAAATCGAAAAAACAGGATCCCTTCCAAATAGCTTTTATGAAGCCAACATCACTTGATACCTAAACCAGACAGAGATGCTAAGAAAAAAAATTATAGACCAATATAGCTGATGAATACAGATGCAAAGATCCTCAACAAAATCCTAGCAAATAGGACTCAATGCTCATTAAGAAGATCATCCACTACGATCAAGTATGTTTCATCCCAGGAATGCAAGGATGAGCACATGATCATATCAATAGATGCAGAGAAAGCATTTGATAAGGTCCAACACCTATTCTTGATCAAAACTCTCAGCAAGATGGGAATGAAAGGAACCTTTCTCAATATAGTTAAGGCCATCTACCACAAGCCAGTGGCAAAAATTATCCTCAATGAAGAAAAACTAAAAGCCTTCCCTCTAAATTCTGGCACAAGACAAAGCTGTTCTCTCTTACCATTTCTATTCAACATAGCACTGGAAGTACTCACTATAGCGATTAGGCAAGAAAAAGATATCAAGTGAATCCAGATAGGAAAGGAAGAAGTCAAGCTCTCGCTGTTTGCAGATGACATGATACTCTACTTAGAAAACCCTAAAGACTCTACCAAAAAGCTTCTAGAAACAATAGACTCATATAGCAAGGTGGCAGGGTACAAAATTAACACACAAAAATCAATGGCCTTTCTATACACCAGTAGTAATAAGGCAGAAATGGACATTAAGAAAACAACCCCATTCACAATAGTGCCACACAAACTCAAATATCTTGGAATCAACTTGACTAAAAAATGTGAAGGACCTATACAAAGAAAACTATAAAACTCTGCTTCACGAAATAAGAGAGGACACGCAGAAATGGAAATACATACCCTGCTCATGGATTGGCAGGATTAATATAATCAAAATGGCAATACTCCCCAAAGCATTGTACAAATTTAATGTGATCCCCCTAAAGATACCCATGACATTCTTCAAAGAAGTGGATCAGGCACTTTTGATATTCATTTGAAATAACAAACACCCTAGAATAGCTAAAGCAATAATTGGGAAAAGGAATATGGAGGCATTACTTTCCCCAACTTTAAATTTTACTACAAAGCAATAGTTATCAAAACAGCATGGTACTGGAATAGAGAGGCCCTCAGATCAGTGGAATAGACTTGAATACTCAGAGAATGTTCCCCAGACATACAATCACCTAATTTTTGATAAAGGAGCAAAAAATCCTAAGTGGAGCAAAGAAAACCTCTTCAGCAAGTGGTGTTGGCACAACTGGCTAGCCACTTGCAAAAAAATTGAACTTAGACCCCCCCCCCAGTTAACATCATATACGAAGATAAAGTCCAAATGAATTAAAGGCCTCGATATCAGCCCCAAAACCATAAGATATATAGAACATATAGGCAAAACACTCCAGGACATTGAGACTACAGGCATCTTCAAGGAGGAAACTGCACTCTCCAAGCAAGTGAAAGCAGAGATTAACAGATGGGAATATATTAAGCTGAGAAGCTTCTGCACCTCAAAGGAAATAGCTCCCATGATACAAGAGCCACCCACTGAGTGGGAGAAACTATTCATCCAATACCCATCAGATAAGGGGCTAATCTCCAAAATATACAAGGCACTGACAGAACTTTACAAGAAAAAAACATCTAATCCCATCAAAAAATGGGGAGAAGAAATGAACAGACACTTTGACAAAGAAGAAATACAAATGACCAAAAGACACATGAAAAAATGCTCCACATCACTAATCATCAGGGAGATGCAAATCAAAACAACTATGAAGTATCACCTCACACCCCAGAGATTGGCACACATCACAAAGAATGAGAACAAGCAGTGTTGGCGGGGATGTGGAGAGAAAGGAACTCATATCCACTGCTGGTGGGAATGCCATCTAGTTCAACCTTTATGGAAAGCGATATGGAGATTCCTCCAGAAACTTGAAATCATGCTCCCATACAATCCAGCTATACAACTCATAGAAATATACCCTAGGAACACAAAAATACAATACAAAAACCCCTTCCTTACACCTATATTCATTGCAACACTATTTACCATATCAAGACTTTGGAAACAACCAAGATGCCCTTCAACAGATGAATGGCTAAAGAAACGGTGGTACATATACACAATGGAATATTTTACAGCTGTCAGGAGAGATAAAGTCATGAAATTTTCCTATACAGGGATATACACGGAATCTATTATGCTGAGTGAAATAAGTCAGATAGAGAGAGAGAAAGATGCAGAATGGTCTTACTCATCAATGGATTTTAAGAAAAATGAAAGACATTCTTGCAATAATAATTTTCAGACACAAAAGAGAGAAGGTCTGGAAGTTACAGCTCACCTCTTGAATCTCACCACAAAGAGGGATGAGTTTAGTTAGAGAAATAACTACATTTTGAACTATTCTAATAATGAGAATGTATGAAGGAAATTGAAAGCCTGTTTAGAGTACAGGCGGGGGTTGGGTGGGGAGGAGGGAGATTTGGGACATTGGTGATGGGAATGTTTCACTGATGATAGGTGGTGGTCTTTACATGACTGAAACCCAAACACAATCATGTGTGTTAAATAAAATATATAAAAAACAGTTTTATGACTAATTTAAAAAATTTCTCAATGAAATCCTTCTGAGCCTTACAATCTTTCTTTTCTTGATTTTGCATATAAAGTGGTAGAAGTATAAGATGTCTTAAGTACCCAATATATGGCATAAGTATTAGAAACTATAACCTAAGATTATGACTAGTATTATTTTAGAACCAATGTTAGTTAACAGACAATAAATACTCTAATTCTAATTTTGCTTTCATTTAATAATACCCCAAAAATGCAGCATCAATCTTTTTCACAATGCAAATTTTAGGTAATAACTGACAGCATTCAGATCTGTGTTGATAAAACTGGATGAATCAATGAAAATAGTTATTTTAATTCTGAATTTAGTTTTCAAATAAATAATTTAGAATTAAAATTGTAAGAGAACTGCTAGAGGAGTTTTTAAAAGTAAAAACAGGTTTTATCTGAAGGTACTGTGGAAGGGTACAAGAGGATAAGAGAGAATAATATACTCAAGAGAGTGCAAGCTTCTTCAGAGGTGTAAAGAGCCTTGATATACAACCCAGCATGAAAATAAGAAGGTATGAAAGTACAAATCTCAAGAGGGGAGGTGTGGGCAACATCTGCCCAGGCATTGTGTGTGAATCAGCTATACACTTGTGTGCATTACCAATACATGGGTCCAAGGAGCACACGTGTTGTTTGTCTTTTTTTTTATTTATTTATTTTGTGAGGGGATACATTCAGTGGTGCTCAGGCTTATTCCTGGCTCTGCAGTCAAGATTCACTCCTGTCGGGGTTTGTAGGATATATGGAATGCCAAAGATGGGACCCCAACTGGCTATGTGCAATGCAAGTACTATACCTACTGTGCTATCTCTCTGTTCTTCACTTGAGAGTTTTATTAATAAAACAAAATTAAAACAGTGCTGTTTCTTTTTTGTGTGTGTGTTTTGGGCAACACTGGGAAATACTTAGGGGACCATGTGGTTCTGGGCATCAAAAATGAGCTTCTAAATTTCAAGGCATGTGTTCAGCCCATAAAGGCATCTCTCTGGCCTTCATTGCTGTTTTGATACACTCATTAATAAATGTGCTTTACAAAATTAAAAGAAAACATTCACATTGTTAGGCAAATTTGGAAAAAATAATAAAATTTTATTTTATCCAGTTGCTATTTATAATTATTTGGAGGTGGAGGTCTGCTAAGCAGTGCTTGGGGGCCCTGGGAACCATTCCTCACAATATATTTCAATCATGCAAGTGGTTCTGTGCTCAAGGATGCACGCTACTTGGACTCCTCAATTACAGGGACCTCCAAGACAACCCTGCGTGAACTGTGAGGCTACAGGACTATCTTGGGTGGTGCTCAGAGACATGTAGTGATGGGAATGGTACATGTGAAGCATGTACCCTTGACCCCTGTGCTATCTCCTCAGTCCTTTTGCTTGGGAAAAGTTTTCAGTTAGCAACAATTGCGCCTTGGATAAACCTCATTGGCTACGACACTGCCACAGCACAAAGCTCCTCAGTCCTTTTGTAATTAATTTTGTATAAACCTAATACATCTTCCTTTGAACTTTGGGGGCCATACAATATAAAATTATGAGGGATATATGCATTGCCATATAAGGGTAAAGTTTGGTTCTGTGTAAGTCTAAAAGTTTCCCTCCAAGATAGACTGGAATATTAAGTGAGAAAGAATAACATGATCTAATTGAAAAGGAAAAAAGTTGTCTATAACCCCAGCAATGTAGACCTTACCAGATAAAAGATCGTTATGTAGGAAGAAAATTAACTATGGCTAAAAAACTGAAACATAACTATATATAAGCAGTCTTTTATGTTCCACCCAAATAAAGAATTTTGGCATCTTTTTTTCACGAAGTGATGATATATCATCTAGCCAACCAAGGCAAGATCCTTCTATCTTCTATCAATTTGTTTATTTTTCTGCTTCAACTTGTTTCCTGAAATTTGCCTTTATTTTATTCTACTTACAAATACATAGCTGCTTTTATTGAGGTTTAATTTTTTATTGATATGTAATTGACTAATAAAATTGTATATACTGGTGCAGGAGACATATCAGTGGGTAGGGTGCTCACCTTGCTGCTGACCTAGGTTTGATCTTCAGATCAATTATCCCAGATAATTGTTATAAGCACTGCCAGAGTAAGCCATGAGCAATTCTACTATGGCCCCAAAGAAAAAATTTATTTATGCTGAGGTATATAAGATGATGGTTTTATATACATTTTCGTTGAGAAATTATTACCACAATTTGGCAAATCAATGCATTTATCACCTCAAGTAAAGTTTTTCTTTTGGTGTAGTGACAATACTATGACCGACTCTTTTAACAAATTTCAAATATTAAAGTTAAAATGATGTCATTTAATTCTAGTTGTCATGCTATACAATATGTCCCCAGGATTTATTTATCATATGACTGACCTACTAACCAGATAGATGCCTCCATTTCCTTCTCCTGGCAATCATCAGTCTACTCCTGCTTCTCTGAATATGGCTTATTCATCCATCTATCTATCTGTCTGTCTGTCTGTCTTTCTATCACCTATTATCTATCTTCTATCTATACATCATTTATGAAAATGAAAACAGACTTTGTGTCATGTTTAATCTTGCATATTGCTTCCCAGTTTCTTTCATGTTATAATTGACAGTTTTATCTCATGGTTGAATATTTCACTTTATAATAATATATGTATATATATATAGAGAGAGAGAGAGAGAAGATATTGAACCCTTATCTTGAAAGAGTATTTTTTAGAACTCTAAATTTGCCACTATCCTTTTTGGTTTGGTGGTGAAAAGTGATTCCTACCTCCTAGAAGTGCTCTTGCCACAGACTGGAATTTATTTTTATAATTCTAAGTACAGCTGGAATAATATATATTAAAAATCAGGAAAAATAAGCTGAAGGGGAATTTATTTTGTTTTGTTTTGTTTTGGAGCATACCTAGCAGTACTTAAGGGTTACTCAGGATTTACTCGCAGTGGTGCTTGAAGGACCATATGGTATTCTGGAGATTGAACCTGGATTGGATGCATGCAAGGAACATGTCTGATCCACTGTACCCAGGAGAATTTGTTTGACTATAAGGTTTTAAATGTATTTAATTTATTTAATTTAAATGTATTGCTGGTTTTAAACATATTTAACTTATTCTTAGATAGACATCTCAGAAACATGGTTACTTTTAGAATATAAAAACATTTTTTTAAAAATGTTTTTGGGTCACACACATGGCAGCACTCAAGGGTTATTTATGGCTATACATATGTTGGGAGTGGCTGGGGGGCAACATTGAGGATCAAGCCAGGTCAGCCTCAGGCAGGGCAAGTACTTTCTCTCTATTTTATTTCTGTCATCTTTACCACACCACAAATGACCAATTTTGTTTCAGTTCTTTCTAAATGAGCATGTTCATAAACCATCAAAATCTTTTGTTGGTTTGTTTTTGGGAGGACAGTGACACTCAGGGGTTACTCCTGGCTAGGTGCTAAGAAATGGCTCATGGCTTGGGGGCCCATTTAGGACACCAGAATATCGAACTGTGGTCTGTCCTAGGTTATCATGCACTGCTCCGGCCCTCAAAAGTCAAAATCTTATTAATTTATCTTTGGATGATTTTACTTTTGAATACATACAAATTCTATTTAGCATCTTAGTTCAAAACAATTCAGTATAGATAATGTTAACTCTGTAGAATGTTATGTTGCCTCTAATACATTATGAAAACTTTATCCTTTAATTATATATATGTATATAATCTGAGTATGGCTCTTGATTTATAAATATCTGGAAAAGGACATACAAATAAACACTTAAAATAACTATAAGTCATTTGGAATTTATTTTATCATAATTACAGTATAGTTTTCTCACTTAATTTATTATTCTACTTTAAACACTATGTAATCATACATTTAAGAAAGCATTTACTTATTTTTTCAATCACTTTTTAGTCATATACTTGTTAATATAGCAATTTCAAAATTTTTGTAATATACCTAAAGAGATAATTTTTAAGTTTAATGAAAATAAAATTACAAATAAGCTTATTCTATATTTAGTTTTACTTCTTCATTTATCACCTATTAAAGTAAAGGGTAACTCAGGTTTTTTTTTTTATTTTACCAAAAACTAGTTTAATCCATTTAAATGAACATTTGAAACTGTGTGAGAAAGGTATCTCATTTTAATTTTTGCACTTGGATATCCAATTTTTTTACCACTATTTGTTGATTTGTTCCAAATTATACACTCAATCTCTTTATTGTAGATTAACAATTTATACATCTTAGCACTCAGTTCTATTCCATTAATCTGAGAGTTAGTCTTTGCTCCAGTGTCATGCATTTTTAAAATGTATATCTTTATTTAAGCATCATGATTACAAACATTTTGTAATTAGATTTCAGCCATAAAAAAGTACACCCTACCTTTATCAGTGCAACCTTCCTGCCACTGATGCCCCCATCTCCCTCCTCTATCACCTCTTATTTATCTTTGAGACTGGCATTCTATTTCTCTCACTCAGTACCATTGTCATGATAGTTGTTGATGTATTTTTAATTATCTTTATTTAAACACCGTGATTACAAATATGATTGTAGTTGTATGATTACAGTCATGTAAAGAACACCCCCCTTCACCAGTGCAAGATTCCCACCACCAATTTCCCAGATTTCCCTCCTCCCCACTCCACTCACATCTGTACTCGAGACAGGCTTTCTACTTCCCTCATTCATTCACATTGTTATGATAGTTTTCAGTGTAGTTATTTCTCTAACTGCACTCATCACTCATTGTGGTGAGCTTCATGTCATGAGCTGCAGCAGCCATCAGGAGAGATGAAGTCATGAAATTTTCCTATACATGGATGTACATGGAATCTATTATGCTGAGTGAAGTAAGTCAGGGGGAGAGAGAAAGACGCAGAATGGTTTCACTCATCTATGAGTTTTAAGAAAAATGAAAGACATTTTTAACAGTATCTCAGAGACAAGAGATGAGGGTTGGTAGATGTATTTTTCTAACTGTACTCAATACTCTGTGGTAAACATATCCTGGGCCTATCCTTCCAGCTCTCGTTTCTATTTTCTTTGGGTTTTATTACCATGCTGTCCTTTCTTTTTATTTTTCCTTTTTATTTATTGTTTTTGTTTTGTTTTTGGGTCATACCTGGCAGCTCTCAGGGGTTTCTCCAGGCTCTATGCTCAAAAATAGCACCTGACAGGCTCAGGGACCATATTGGATACTGGAATTTGAACCTCCATCCTTCTGCATTCAAGGCAAATGCCCTAACTCCATAATATCTCACTAGCCCCTATTTTTCTTGAATCCCAAAGATGAGTGAGACTGTGTCTATTATTCTCCCCCTGACTCATTTCACTCAGCATACTAGTTTCCATGTATAGGAAAATTTTATGACTTCATTTTTTTTCTGACAGCTGCATTATTTTTCATTGTGAATATGTACCACAGTTTCTTCCCCCACTTTTCTGTTGTCAGGCATTGAGGTGTTTTCAGATTTAACTCAGCTGTTTATGAAGAATAACATCTAGCTAATGAGTACCACCACAACACGTAGAAAACACCACAATACAGGTGTGACAATGGGAAAACAACGCAGCCCAATACCAGGCATAGAGAATGAAGATAACAACTCTGATGACCCAAAAATGGTCAACCACCTAGATAGTGTCTCAGATATGGAGTTTAGAAAAGAAATATGGAGGATGTTCACAGAACTCAAAATAAGCATAGATCAAGTTGAATGGAACACTAATAGGAATCAAGAGGCTATGAAGATAGAAATCAGAAAACTCCAAAATGAAATGACAGGCCTGGAAAGCTCAGTTGACAAATTCAAAACCTCAATGGAAAGCCTCACCAACAGGGTAAAAGCAGCTGAGGATAGAATCAGTGAGCTGGATGATGAGATGCATAACAACTCCATATAGCAGAAGAGATTGGAAAAAAGCCTAAAAGCAAATAATCAGACAATGAAAAAAATTACTCAAAGAATGTGAACAGATGAAAATAAAAGTCTTTAATAAGATAAACAGAAACAACTTAAAAATTATTGCAGTCCCAGAGACCCAAGAAGAAAATCTTCAGGAAGAATCAACAGTCAAGGACATCATTACAGAGAAAGTACCAGAGCTAAAGACTACATGCAGCCAATTCCTGCATGCCCTAAGAGTACCAGCTAAAAGACCCAAGGAAGAGCACTGCAAGACACATCCTAATCACAATGACGAATCTCACAGATAGGGACAGAATAATGAAAGCAGCAAAATCAAAAGAAGAAATTACATTCAAAGGAGCACTCTTTAGAGTTACAGCAGACCTGTCACAAGAAACACTCAAGGCCAGAAGGCAGTGGTGGGACATAGTGACGAAACTCAATAATATAAATGCTTCACCTAGAATACTGCACCCAGAAAGACTCTTTTTCAGATTTGAAGGAAATATACATAGCTTCACAGATAAACAGCTGAGAAATTTTGCAGACTCAAAACCAGCCTTAAAATAAAAACTAAAAGGTCTACTTTAAGACAAGACTGACCAATAGACACTCCAAATTTCTACACAAAGATGGCACTAAATTCCATGACAATTGTCACTCTCAAGGTCAATGGAATAAATGTACCAGTTAAGAGACACAGAGTGGTTAAATGGATCAAAAAACTGAATCCAACCTTCTGCTGTCTACAAGAAACACAACAGAATAGTCAGAGAAAACGTAGGCTCAAAATCAAAGGCTGGAGAAAATTCATCCAAGCAAACAACACCTTTAAAAAGCAGGAGTGGCCATACTAATATCAGATGACACAAACTTTACACTCAGAAAAGTTGTAAGGGACAAAGATAGACATTTTGTACTAATTTAGAGATATGTACAACAGGAAGAAATCACACTCCTAAACATATATGCACCCAATGAGGGACCAGCAAAATATTTAATACAACTGTTGACAAATATGAAAAAAGATATCAATAACAACACAATAATTGTGGGAGACCTTAACCCTGCCCTGTCTCCCCTTGATAGGTCAACCAGATTGAAACCCAACA
Organism: Suncus etruscus; assembly: GCF_024139225.1. Classification (NCBI taxonomy): domain Eukaryota; kingdom Metazoa; phylum Chordata; class Mammalia; order Eulipotyphla; family Soricidae; genus Suncus; species Suncus etruscus. Next base: position 98,740,908 of record NC_064848.1, on the reverse strand, counting down.
AAAATATACTAGCTCTGAAAAGAGAAATGGAAGACAGTGGGCTAGTAGATATATATATAGGGCACTCCAACCCCAGGAAACTGGATACACATTTTTGTCCAATGAACATTGATCATTCTCCATTCTGGCCCATAAAACATATCTTCATAAAATCAAGAGAATAAAAACCATGCATATGACCTTCCCTAATCCAAGGCACTGAAATTAGACATGAACTACAAAGGGACACAGAAGAAAAACTTTAACACCTGGAAATTAAACAGCTTACTACTGAACAACTAGTGGTTCAGAGATGAAATCAAAGAGAAAACCAAAATATTCTTGGAAAAAATGACAATAAAGACACAAATTATCAGAATTTATGGAACACAGCAAAAGTGGTACTGAGAGGAAATTTTATAAGCACACATCAGGAAGAAAGAAGGGGCCTACATGAAAAGCTTAATGACACTGCTTATAAAATTAAAAAATAATCAACAAAATGAATCAAAAATGGGTAGGCAGAAGGAAATAACACAGCTTAGAGCAGAAATCAATGAAGTGGAAATATAGAAAACAATCCAAAAGATCAACAAAAGCAAAAGTTGGTTCTTTGAAAAAATAAATAAGATTGATAAACCACTGGCAAAACTCACAAAGAAACTGAGAAAGAACAACTTGATAAACCATATTAGAAATGTAAAGGGAGAGATCACCACAGATATTGCAGAGATTCAAAGAGTAATAAGAGACTACATTGAAACACTTTATGCTACAAAACATGAGAACCTGGCAGAAATGGACATTCTTGGACTCATAATCTTCCAGAGTTAAATATGGATGAGATAGCATATCTAAACAGCCCCATCACTATTGAGGAAATTAAAATGGTGATCAAAAATTTCCCAAAAACTAAAGCCAAAACCAAGATGGGTTCACCAATGCATTTTTTCAAACCTTTCAAGAGGAAATTCTACCAATCCTTTTAAGGCTCTTTCATAAATTGAAGAAACGGGATCACATCCAAATAGTTTCTATGAAAGTAACATAACCTTGATACCAAAACCAGACAAAGATGCTGCTAAAATGAAAATTACAGACTAATGTCCCTGATGAACACAGATGCAAAGATCTTCAACAAAATCCTGGCAAATAGGATTCAATGCCTCATCAAGAAGGTCATTCACTATGATCAAGTAGGTTTCATCCCAAGAATGCAAGGATGGTTTAAGATCCGTAAATCAATCAACATAATACACCGTATCAATGAAATAAAAACAAAAATCATATGATCATATTAATAGATGCAGAGAAAGCATTCGATAAGGTCCAACACATGATCTTGATAAAAAAAAAAAACCGTCATGAAGATGAGAATGAAAGGAACTTTTTTCAGTATAGTCAAGGCCATTTACCACAAGCCAATGGCAAATATTATTCTCAAGGAGATAAACTAAAAGCCTTTCCCCTAAAATCTGGTACAAGATAAGGTTGCCCTCTCTCACCACTCCTATTCAACATAGTGCTAGAAGTACTTGCCATAGCGATTAGACAAGGAAAAGATATCAAGGGCATCCAGATATGTAAAGAAGAAGTCAAGATCTCACTGTTTGCAGATGACATGATAATATATTTACAAAACCAGAAGATTCTTTCAAAAAGCTTCCAGAAACAATAGACTCATATAGCAATGTGGCAGGCTATAATATTAACATGCCCACGCCAATGGCCTTCTTATACACTAATAATGATAGAAAAGAAATAGACATTAAAGAAAACAATTTCATTCACATTAGTGTCCTACAAACTCAAATATCTTGGATTCAACTTAACTAAAGAAGTGAAGGACCTATACAAAGAAAACTACAAAAACTTGCTTCAAGAAATGAGAGAGATCACAAGGAAATGGAGAAACATACTCTGCTCATGGATTGGCAGGATTAATATCATTAAAATGGCAATAATCCCAAACCATTGTACAGATTTAATGCAATCCCTCTAAAGATACCCATGGCATTTTTTCAAAGAAGTGGATAAAGCAACCTGAAATTCATGTGGAACAATAAAATCCACAACTAGCTAAAAAATCATTGAAAAAAAGAAATGGGAGGCTTTACTTTTTCCAATTTTAAACTATACTACAAAGCAATCATTATCAAAACAGCATGGCATTGGAATAAAGACAGATCCTCAAATTAATGGAATAGACTTGAGTATTCAGAGAATGTTCCTCAGGCATACAATCAGCTAATTTTTGATAAAGTGTCAAGAAATTCAAAATGGAGCAAAGAAAGCCTCTTCAACAAGTGGTGTTGGTACAACTGGTTAGCCACTTGCAAAAAAGTGAACTTAGACTTCCATCTAACATCATGCACAAATATCTAATCTAAATGGATTAAAGACCTTTATGTCATGCTGAAACCATAAGTATATAGAACAACACTATAGATAAAACACTATATGACATTGACACTAACGACACCTTCAGGGAAGAAACAGTACTCTCCAAATAAGTGGAAGCCGAGATAAACAGATGGGACTATATTAAGTTGAGAAGTTTTTGCACCTCAAAGGAAATAGTGCCTAAGATACAGAAGCCACCTACAAAATTGGAGAAACTATTCACTCAATACCCATCAGACAAGGGGCTAATATCAAAATATACAAGGTGCTCACAGAACTTTATAAGAAAAAAAATAACCCCATCAAAAAATGGGAAGAAGAAATGAACAGACATTTCCTCAAAGAATACAAATGGCCAAAGGACACATAAAAATGCTCCTTTTCCCTTTATCAAAAATTAGTTGATTGTATGTCTGAGGAACATTCTCTGAATACTCTAGTCTATTCCACTCTTTTGAGGATCTGTCTTTATTCCAATGCCATACTGTTTTGATAATTATTGCTTTATAGTATAGTTTAAAATTGGAGAAAATAATGCCTCCCATGTTCTTTTTTTCAATGATTGTTTTAGCTAGTTGTGGATTTTATTGTTCCACATGAATTTCAGGAGTGCGGGATCCAGTTCTTTGAAAAATGTTATGGATATCTTTAGAGTGATTGCATTAAAAAAGGACACATAAAAAAGCACTAATCATTAGGGAGATGCAAATCAAAACTACAATGAGGTACCATCTCACACCACAGATACTGGCACTCATCACAAAGTACAAGAACAATCAGTGCTGCTGGGATGTGGAGAGAAAAAAAACTTATTCACTGCTGGTGAGAATGGTGTCTAGTCCAGCCTTTATGGAAAACAATATGGAGAGTCCTCAAAAAAAATAGAAATTGAACTCCCATATGATCCAGCTATATCATTCCTAGGATATATCTAGGAGCACAAAAACACAATACAAAAATGCTTTCTGAATGCCTATATTCATTGCAGTGTTATTTACAAAAAAAAAAACAGAATCTGGAAACAACCCAGATGCCCTTCAACAGATGAGTGGCTAAAGAAACTGTGGTACATATATACAGTGGAATATTATGCAGTCATCAGGGAAGATGAACCATGAAATTTTCCTATACACGGATGGACATGGAATCTACCATGCTGAGTGAAATAAGTCAGAGGGAGAGAGATAGACACAGAATAGTCTCACTCACCTATGGGCTTTAAGAAAAATAAAGGCATTACTGTAATAAGGCCCAGAGTAAATAAAGTTAAGGGTTGAATGGGCTGAGAAAGACCGGCTCAGTATTTGAAGTTCACCACAAAGAGTGGTCAACGCTGTTAGGGAAATAACTACACTAACAACTATCATGACGTTATAAAGAATGAGAGAAGTAGAATGCCTGTCGAGAATACAAGTAGAGGGGAAAAAGGAGGGGGGCATTAGTGGTGAGAATGTTGCACTGGTGAAGGGGGGGTATTGTGTTTATGACTGAAACCCAACTACAAGCACGCTTGTAATCATGGTGCTTAAATAAAGATTTATATATATAAATAAATAAAATAAATTGTAAAAAAATTCTAAAAAGATTGTGGTACTGTTTAGTGTGTCACTTGTTTTGTTTATAGTGCTTTTTTTCCTCCTGCACAGTATATTAAATTTATCATCACCCTATTAAAGTAATGTAAGCTACTGTATTTTTCATGCCATAAGATGCATCCCCCCAAAAAAAGTGCATCTTATGGATCAAATGCCGCTTGGAGCTGAAGCTTGAGTGCATGGAAGAGAGCATCTAAAAACTATGTACGTCTTATGGTCAGGTGTGTCATATAAAGCAAAAAATACAGTAAGGGTATTTAGTTACTTTTTAATAATTTATTTAAACACCCTGGTGGTTACAGAAATGTCCATAGTTTCTTAGTTGGGTTTGAGTCATAGAATGTATACCACTCTTTATCAGCTCAATTTTCCAGCCACCAAATTTCCCCATTGCCCCACACCACCCCTTGTCTATCTTCAAGACAGGCATTCTGCCTCTTTATCATTGTCATGGAAGTTGTCAGTACAGTTATTTCTCAAACTGCACTCACCGCTCTTGTGGCAAGCTTCATATCATGAGCTGGTGGTCCTCCCAGCCCTCATCTCTATTGACTGGATATTATTACCATACTTTCATTTTTCATGCAGATGAGTGAGACTAGTCTATGTCTAACCCTCTCCCTTTGGCTTATTTGACTCAGCTTAACAGTCTCCATGTCCATCTATGTATAGGCAAATTTCATGCCTTCATTTTTCCTAATAGTTGCAAAATATTCTATTGTATAGATGTAACACAGTTTCTTTAGCTACTCAATTCTTGTTAGGCACCTAGATAGTTTCTAGACTCTGGCTATTATAAACAGTTCTGTGTTGGAATAATCAGTTTTTGCTTTATTCAGGATAATTCTTCTTTGCTTAGGCTTGTCTTCCATGGGCAGGAAGTACCTCTGAATTGGTCCCTACCCCTACCTGTTCTCCACCCATGGGTGTGATTCTACTCTTCCCAATAAAGATCTAGGGTCAGAGAGACTACTTTTGGTTTCAGTCCCACAGCTAGCCTGTTTGCCTGCTGGTTTCTTTGCCTGCTAGCAGATAGCTTGTGGTGGAATTTTCTGAAACTATTTTAACTCCCTAACTTTGGGTGGATAATTTCCTGTGTCATTATTGCATCCAGACCCATGTTCCCCAATCCCATGGGACTGGGGAATGAGACTTCAACTACAGTACTGCAATAAATATATAGGAGTGCAAAGTGCACTCCTATATTTTTGTATTGTGTTAAATGAGTATTTAAATAAATAAATTTATCTTTAAAAAACTGCTTTATCAATTCTTGAAAAGCTATTCAAATTATTTGTTTCTATTTGTAGAATTATTTGTTATATTTTATTGACTTAACAGGCTCTCTTTAAGAAACTAGGTAATTGTTTCTCTGAAATGAATTGCTTATGCTTATTTTCAGACTGATATTTTACCTCTTTGATTTAGTTTTTGATGATGGTTTTAATCAGTAAGTGTTTATATAGTTGTATTTATCAATATTTAAGTTTCAATACAAATATTTTAGAATATTTTATTTTTAAAGTACTGAGATCAGACTACCATATATAGAATTAATATCATAATTATTTCCTTGAAAAAATATACCTTACATTTAATATCACATTTTATTTTATATGACTTGTACATTCCTGTTTGTTCATAAAAGTGCAACTTTTAGCTTACATGAGATGATATTACTATTAAAAATGGATTAATTTCCACTCAGTGTCTTCTAATTGGTATGTATACATGAAAACTACTCAATTCTTTTTGTATTGAGACATTTACAGGTTCTGTTTTTTCTTTATTTTGTTAAATATTTGAGTTTGCCAACTAAATTAAAGAATTGTCATTTCTCTAAAAATACTTATATTAAAATTTTGGCAGGGTAACTGAGAAGATATTTTCTCAATAAAGAAAATTTTTATTTTCTCACCTAAGAAGATATATAAATGGCCATTGGGCTTAGGGAAGGGTAGCTGGCAGAACTATAGGAGAGTTATACAAACAGAAAGAAACTAAAATAAAGTTTCTATTAAGGTATCTTCTTATCTTCTAATCACAAAAAGGCAAGACAGGACTAGAGAGAAAGTAAGATGCTTGCATTGCATACATATATATAGCCAACCCATTTGAATATGATCCAAAAATACTATTTGTGAAAATCAACTCAAAGAAAACAAAATGATTTTAAAAATTAACTGTACCATCTTACACCACAGAGATTGGCATGGCACACATCACAAAGAACAAGAACAATCAGTACTGGCAGGGATGTGAGGAGAAGGAACTCTCATTCACTGATGGTGGAAATGCCAACTAGTGCAGCTTTTCTGGAAAATCATATGGAAATTCCTCAAAAACCAGGAAGTTGAGCCCCCACATGATCCAGCTATCCTACTCCTAGAGATGTTCCCTAGGAACTCAAAAACACAATTCAAAAATGTCTTATGCACACCATTATTCAAACTAACAGATATATTTGCATTTTGGTTTATATATTTTTGTTTGTTTGTTTTTGGGTGGCAAAGCTCAGGGGTTACTCCTGGCTCTGCACTCAGAAATCACTCCTGGCAGGCACAGGGGACCATATGGGATGCTGGGATTCGGGCCACCATCCATCCTGGATTGACTCCTTGCAAAGCAAATGCTCTACCACTGTGCATTCTCTCCAGCCACTTGGTTTATATCTTGGATGAGATTTATTCAATAACTTTTCTAATTCCAATCAAATAATCATTTTAAACTATTTTTTCCTCTCCCCACCAAAAAATAAATAAATAAATAAAAAAACACTTCACTTTTACATGGCTTACTAGCACCAGTATATCAGTGATAGTTGTTGCCTTCCTTCACATTATAATTGTTAAATATGTTTCTAATATGTTAAGTAAAAAACATTTGCTTTGTTCTAATGTGATTTTCTTTGATTATTAAGTCAATGGGGTTGGGTTTTTTTTTCTTGGTAGTTGATGTTTATTTTTTTTATAAATAATTATTTAATTGAATCACCAAGAGTTGCACAGTTACAAAGTCATTCATGACTGAGTTTCAGTCATACAATATACAATCCCCTTCACAATTTCCCACCACCAATGTCCCAAGGTTTCCCCTCCCCTCCCTCCTGCTTCTTTGGCAGGCTTTTTCCTCTTTCCCTCTCTTCCTTTTTTCCATTTAGAGACTGTGTTTTGCAATTGTGTTACTGAAGGGGTATCATACATATCACTTTATTCTCTTTTTTCTATATTTTCATGGAAAGTGCCTGTAGACCAGTGATAGGGATGACTTGTAATTAGTATATTGCTTTGATATTATATACATTTTTAACAATATTAGCTATTCCAATCTATGACCACAGGATAGCTTGCTTACGGTGTCATTTTAAGTTTTTTCCATCAGTGTCTTACAATTATTAGTATACATCTTTAACCTCCTGGGTTAAAATTGCTCCTTGATGCTTTGTTCTTTTTGAAACAATATAAATGGGATGTTTTCTTATATCATCTTCTGATAGTTTATTAATAATAAATCTAACACAAATGATTTGTATATATATACTATAAATTAATTTAATTCCTATAAGAGTTTTAACAATTTGGGAGAAGCCTGTAGGTTTTTGTTTATATGTCATCTTAAGATAGAATCAGTATTACCTAGCTAGTATTGAGCTAGCTAACCAATAATTGTAGCACCATTTTTTAAATTTTTATTTATATTTAAACTAAATGCTTTCAAGGTTGTTTATACTACAGTTTTATTTTCCACAGTTATAAAGTTGTTCATGATTGAGTTACAGTCATACATGTACAACAACCTTCATCAGTGCGCATTTCCTACCATCAACATCAACGATTTCCCTCTTGCCCTCCCTGATGCTCTCTTCCTTCCCACCCACCCTCTCCTGCCTCCTCTGGGTCAAGCATTTTACTTCTCTTTCTTTTCTTTTTTTCTTTGACACTATGGTTTGCACTAATGTGGGGTTTTTTTGTTTGTTTTGTTTTTGTTTTTGTTTTATTTTTTTATTTTTGGGCCACACCCTGTGACACTCAGGGGGGTACTCCTGGCTCTGCACTCAGAAATCAATCTTGGCTCGAGAGATCATATGAAACACCAGGGATCAAATTAAGGTCCGTCCTGGGTCAGCCTCGTGCAAGGCAAAAACCCTACCACTGTGCTATAGCTCTGGCCAGGTTTGCACTACTGTTAATGAAGAGGACTGTTAATACACGTCCCTTTCTCTACTCTAAGTGAACTCTCCATTTTTGTGGCAAGCATCCTATCATGTACTGGTTCTCCTAATTCTCATCACTATTTTCTCTGGATATAATCCCCACAATGTCTTTTATTTTTCTTATATCTCACAGATGACTGTAATTATTCTAGATTTACCTCTATCCTCCTGACTCATTTCACTCAGCATAATAATCTCCATATTCATCCACGTATAATAACATTTCATGACTTCATTTTTCCTAACAGCTGCATAGTGTTCCATTGTGTAAATGTACTACGGTTTCTTTTAGCTACTCATCTGTTGTTGGATGCCTGGGTAGCTTTCAGATTCTGGCTAGTGTAAACAGTGCAGCACCATTTATTAAAGAAGTTTTCTTTGCTCTACTTTAGGCATCTTGCATTTTTTTCTGAGTGTTTTTCTCTGGGTTCTCAATTCTGTTCCATTGGTTTGAGAGTTTGCATTGTTACATAATACTCAGGTGTCACCCCTGATGCTTTAGGGGAATATATGCATTACAAGGTGTCTTAACACTTGTAATTTCTCTCCAGATACTACCACATAAAGTTTTATTGTCGTAGCTTTATAGTATAATATCAGGAATATCTCTATCCCATTTCTTTTTTCTCATGATTGCTTTTACTACTTGGGTATTTTAACTTTTTATATAAATTTTAGTAATATGTGCTGGAGAAATGGATCAACAGGCAGGCAGGAATACATACTTTGCAGGAGGCCTGGGATCATTTCCCTACACTGCGTGGCCCCTGAGCACATTCAGGAGTGACTTCAAGCACCAAGCTGAGAGTAGCATCCAAGTTGAGAGTAGCATCTGAGCACTTCTAGGTTTGTTCCCAAAACAATGAATAAACAAAACTTAACTGTATGTTCTCCAAGTCTCGAAAGAATGCCATGGGGATTTTTGATGAGCATTTCGTTTAATCTGTGCTTTGGAGAGGATGATCATTAATGTTTCCAATCTGTGAACAGAGAATGTTTCCATCTCCTTTTATCTTCATTTATTCCCAGCCGTTTTTGAAGTGGGGACAAGTTTCCCTTGCTAGTGCTCAGAGGCTATTCCTGGCTCTGTGCAAGAGTGATCCCTATCTGTGTTCAGATAACTAAATATGGTGACAGTAAGCAATCAGAGGCAGCCATAGCAAGTCAAATGCCTTCACCTCTATCTCTCTGACTCTATCGATTTCTTTAACAGCATTTATGTGTGTCTTTTTAAAATACGTTTTCATCTCCCATATTAAATCAACTCCCAGGTATTTTATTGGGGATCACAGTTATAAATGGAATTTTAAAAATCCTTTTGGGGGGTCGGAGTGATAGCACAGTGATATGGCCTTTGCATTACACCAGTCAACCTGGGACGGACCCGGGTTTGATCCCCAGATTCCCATATGGTCCCCTGAGCCTGCTAGGAGTGATTTCTGAGTGCGGCCAAATGTGCTCCCCTCAAAAGAATCCTTTCTCTTCTTTTTTATTTTTTTGCATGTAAAAATGCAACCGATTTTTGCATATTTATTCAATAAGTTTATTGTTTCTACAAGGTTTTTCTTGGCAGATTTTCATGGACTTTTCACATTTTCTATGTATAATATATGCATTTGCAAATAGTGATAATCTGAAATGTTTTTTATTTGGATTTCTTTAATTCTTCATTCTTGACTAATTGCCTAATAAAGGACTTCCAAAATTATGCTGAAGAATAGAGGCAGACTCCTGGTAGTGCTTGAAAGGACCATGTGGTTCTAAGGATTAAGTATGGATCCTAATTGCAAAGCATGAATTAAATCCAATATATTGCTCCTTTATTTGTTGCCTACATATTAGTGAGTTTTATGTATTGTTGATAAATAGATCCTTGATTGTTGTATAGTGTTCCATCTCTGTCTCTTAAAATTGGATGGTTGATATAAGTCAAATGTCTGATATAAATATGACCATCTCAGCCTTTTTAGGCTATTATATAAGCTTTTATGATTATTTCCCAGTCTTTTACCTTGAAACTGACGCTATCATAACATTCAAGTGTGTCTCTTATGAGCAGCAGAAGTTTGACATTAGTCTTCTAACCCACCTTGCCACTATTTGCCTTTGGCTACTAAGTTCAGGCAATTCATGTTAAGCAGAATTATTGCAATAAAGGAATTTACTGCCATATTTTTATATGAATTTTACATTTTGGTTCTTTACCTTCCATTGTTTTCCTTCCTGTCCTTTGATATCTGCCTTTTATTTAGTAATCAGTTCAATTTTGTCTTTTCTTATCTGTTTCTTCTAAGGATGTTTATTTTAGGACTACCATGCAATTTATTTCCAAAGTTCAGAGTTTATATCATCCCTTAAGATCAAAGCAAACAAGCCTCATAAATTCATTACATGACCCCTATTATTTCCCTACTACTTTCTCCCATTTTATGTTTTAAGTATTTTACTACTTCCAAGAAAGAAATATTTATGTTTTGCAGAAGACAATTTAGTACATTTTAAAATTTAATTTTGTGATCTTGTTCACTTGCTGTTTGTCTGTAAAATTTTATGTCATTTCTTCAAATCTGTGTGATTACCTAGCTGGATAGTGTATTCTTGTTATGGTGTCTATTCACTGAATTGTGTTGACTGTATCATATCATCCCCTTCAGGACTCTATGGTTTCTTTTGCTATAGACCTGCTATGAGTGTTATGGGAATTTCCTTGTAATATTTTTACTTAGCACTTATTTCTCTTAAGAGTCTGTCTTTATTGTGGGCTTTTGCTTTTTTTAATAATAAGTTAATTTTGTATTCCTTCATTTGGATTTATTTTTTGAGGAAACTCTTCACTTCTTGGTTCAAGATACAGGATTTGCTCCTCAGACTGAAAAAGTTCTTGGCCAAAATTTCTTACTCAAATATTTCTTTCTTATTCTCTTCTCTCCTTTCACAACACATATAACTCCTGAAATATTATCTCTTGAAGCTTTTCCATAAATCCCATTCTTTCTCTTAGTTATTTTCTTTCAGTTCTTTTTTATTTTTATTTCTTTTTTGAAAAATGTTTATTTGCTATGTCAAGAAGAGAAAGATGAGATTGCCCTATAACAAATTCAGGCTTGAATGTTAATTTATTTGTTTTTTAGTTATACTCATGCATGCCATATTCACTGTGGTGAGATTTCTCAGTGAGAATTCTTATGTAGTTTTCCAAGAGTAACCTTTTTAAAAAAGGTTTTCCATTTTTATACATATTTTTTCTTTATAAAAAATTTTATTATTGAGCTCAAAAGAAAATAGAATAATTTATAATAAATACCAACTTAGTTTTGAAATTATTATAAAATAATAAAATAGTTGATAAATAATTTAATGAACACCCTCCAAAGATAAAATTATAGTCATGTGATGCTTTGCAAACAGAAGGCTTAAAGTGATATAGACTAAGTAGTTTAGGGAAAGAAGAAAGGAAGAAAATAGTAAGGCAGATAGAAAAGAAGAAAATGGAGGTCACAAGGTAACAAGACAACTGAGAAATGCTTGGCAGTCTTCTAAGAAGAATAACTACACACGTTCAACTGTCAGTTGAGTGTCTGAGCTCTCATATACGTATACATATCCATACTCATTAGAATAACTTCGTTTCATTCAAAGAGCCATCATTCTCTATGTGGTCATGGGCTGGAAAGAGCTTGACTCCTTTCTCATCCCAGAAGGAAAAATGTTTATTGTTTCTTAGAATTCAAGGCTGGCTTGCATGTAGTTTGCAAATCCCAATTCTGAACTGTCAAGAGTAATGTGCAGGAAGCCAATAGGCAAAGATTTCTCACTCTTAAATAAGACTACAAAGATGCCTTTTCTGTTGGGTAATAGGGTAGTGGTGATTCCCAGAGCTGCCTTAATTACTCTCCTGTCATTATATAATAAATTTGTGGGGGAAAGCTATAACCTAGAGAGGAGGAAAGAATGGAAAACTACAAAGGAAAAAATCCTCAATGATGACATTCAGTCTTTAAATTACCAAACCTTGATATTGCCATTAACCAACCAGGTATCTTCAACTATATGTCTGGGCCTCAGTTTCCTCAATTATAAAAAGTTTAAAAATATTATGAATTGTAAATCACAAGATAAGGATCATGAATTTTTTACTTTGTCCTTTTGGACCCTGTCAGCTCTATTAGCATTACATGATTATTGACATTTTATCAATAGAAAAAATACATAGCTCAGAGAATGAAATCATAAGTAGTTTTGTAATTTTTAGTACATTTTCTAGTGACACAAATTTGAAAAGGTGCATGGGTTTAAGCTATTAAAATTTTTTCAGGCATTCTAAATCTCAAAAGCTAAAATGTGCCTGTAATGTCCAGAAGTGATATAATGTGAGAAATATTGGCAAACAGCTCAAGAGCATCTCGGTTGGAGATTCCAAGAGAGATAGATGCCCATGCCAGAAAATTTCACCTCTCACCAATTTTTCTCTAGGTATATGTCTTCATACTGAAGGATTTTGTAATTCACTAATTTTCATAAGACACTGAATTTGAAGTTTTGAAATTTTTGTTTAAATGGGATTAAATGTGATTGCCATTTACACGAGGATAGTCACAGAAACTTTTGCATCTCTCTCTCTCTCTCTCTCTCTCTCACGTCTCTCTCTCTCTCCTCTCTCCTCTCTCCTCTCTCTCTCTCTCTCTCTCTCCTCTCTCTTTTGGTTTTTGGGCCATACCAATTGCTCCTGGCTTGGGGATTATATGGGATGTCCTTAGCTAGCTCGGGCAAAGCAGACGCCTTACTGCTGGGCCACCACTCTGGCCCCTGCATGTCTTTTTATTTCTGTTATTTTTGCTACCATCTAATTGTTCATTTGCATCTTTTGTTTTAAAGCTATATTTTTCATGACTTATATTTGTTATGGAACTATTTAACCTTTCAACAATTTACTTTTAACTTTATAGTAGTATATTATAGGCATTTCTTACAACACATAGTCATCTTATGCTGAATCTCAATGATTTATTTTAACAATTTTTAGTTTCACAATTTGATTTATAAAGTTGTTCATAATTCAGTTGCTGCAGGCATTCAATGGTCTAACGCCAATCCTAACATCAGTGTGCCCAGTTTCCCACCCACCCTAAAGCACTGTCACTTAGCAAGCTCAACTTTACTTTATATTACTTGTTACAAGAAAAGGCAAATGGAATTATCAAAGCTATTACTATCAAAGAATAGATCAATAGAAGTCAATGTGTGATAATTACTATATCTCACAATACTGTTACTTCAGTTATTGTCTAAGGATTTAGTGAGATGGTTAGTACGAGTGGAGCCTTTTGAGTTATTTTCTCTCAATGAGCTTGTTGGTTTTCTATATAACTTTGGGGGCTGTTGTACTATGAAATTTGGAGGTGTTGTGTGGCTGCTTATGCAGCTGTGTGCTCAAGGAGCTATGCAGCTGGAATGATTTGGTGTGGGGGCTTGATGAGGTTCAGATGTTGAGCTGAAGCTTTTCTATGTTGGAGGGTATTAGAAGTGGATGGGCTTGCAGCATTTTCAGGTAGAAAGGGGGAAATCTGCCCATCCTGATTCTGAGAAGGTCCCAAAATTCTCAGCCTGGGCCAGTTTATCTGGAATGATTCAGCAACATCTTGTTCAAGATTAATTATGGATGGGGCCGGAGAGATAGCATGGAGGTAAGGCGTTTGCCTTTCATGAAGAAGGTCATCAGTTCGAATCTGGCTTCCCATATGGTCCCCAGTGCCTGCCAGGAGCAATTTCTGAGCATGGAGCCAGGAGTTTCCCCTGAGCACTGCCAGGCGTGACCCAAAAACCACACACACACACACACACACACACACACACACACACAAACCAAAACAAGATTAATTATGGAGCTGGGTTATTTCCATGCCAGAAAATGTCAGGTGTGCAGGAGGGCTGCTGTGTTTTCTGCTGGTGAGGGGTTACTGGAACTTCTTGTAGTTGGAGGGAATCAGCCTGACAACAATCCAAGAACGTTCCAGTTCTCAGACAGGAGACTATTCACCTTGGAATGATTTAGTGACTTGGCATACTTTTATGATTTTATGCCACCCTTGAGAATGATGTTTTCCCCAAATGGAATTATTTTCTGTTGTCAGAAGAAATTGATAATATTGAGTCATTGCATGCTGCTGACCTAGGTTAAATTTCCAATATTTCTAAGGTTCTGAGAGCCACCATGAGTTATACTTGGTGCAGAGTCAGGAGTAAGCCCTCGCCACTGCTGGATGTATCTCAATTTATTTTTAAACAAACAAAACAAAACAAAAGAAACTAATTGTAGAAAATGTTTTCAAGTAGATAGGAAGAGAAACTTTTTTTATTAAAAAAGCACTATTCCTTTGTTTTTGTTTGTTTTTTTGGGGGGGGGGTGGGGTCACACCTGACAGTGCCCAGGGGTTACTACTGGCTCCACGCTCAGAAATCACTCTTGGCAGGCTCAGGGGACCACATGGGATGCCGGGATTGGAACCAATATCCTTCTGCATGAAAGGCAAAAACACCTTACTCCATGCTATCTCTCGGCCCCCACTATCTTTTTATTTTTAAAAAATATTTTATTGAGTCACTGTGAGATACACAATTACAAGATTTTCATAATTGTTTTTAGTCATACAATGTCCAACAACTATCTCTTAATCAGTGCACATTTTTATGCCACCAAGTCCCATGCTGATTCTCCTCTTGCCTCTGTGTTAGACATTTTCCTTCTCTTACTCTGTTCCCTTTATCATTTTAGCTACTGTGGTTTTTAATTTAATTTGGTTTGGGGCCATGCCCAGTTGTCTTCAGGGTTTATTCCTGGCTCTGTGCTCAGCAATTACTTTTACCAATGCTTGTAGTATCATGTGGAATGCCAGGAATTGAACCCAAGGCAGCCGCTGTACTATAGTTCTGACACCACCCCTCATAAATTTTAATTTTTTAAAACTTTATTTATTTATTGATTGATGGATTGGTTAGTTGTTGGGCCGCACCCAGTCCATTCTCAGGGGTCACTCCTTGATCTGCATGCAGAAATCACTCCTAGTAGGTTGAGGGACCATATGAGATGCTGGGAATCGAACTGAGCCCCTCCTGGGTCAGCTGCATGCAAGGCAAATGCCTTACTGCTGTGCTATCTCTCCGACCCCCAATTTTATTTTTTTTAATAAATTAATTAAATCACTGTGAGATACACAGTTACAAAAATGTATAAATTATAAATTTTCAGTTGTACAATCTACGCCCCTTTACTAAGTGCAAAAACATATTCCTACACACACCAATGTTCTCCAGTTTTCCTCCTGCCCTCCCCCCCGCCTGCCTTTGTGGCAGACATTTTTCTTGTCTCTCTTCATTTTTTCTTTTAGAAAACTGTGGTTTGGAATAGTGCTTCTTAAGGTTATTGTGCATATCTCTTTATCTCTTTCTTAGACACCCAGTTCTTGTCCAGAATGATCATTTTCTAACTATCATGGCCTAATGCAACCCTTCTCTGCCCTAACTGAACTCCCCTACTATTTGTTGCAAAACTTCCTACCGAACTTCCTTCTATAAGGTTACAAATTTATTTTATATTGCTTGTTACAATAAAAAGGCAAATGGAATTTTCAAATCTATTACTATATATTATTACAAGTTTCTTTTGGCCCTCATCTTCATTGCCTTTGGGCATTATTGCCATTACTATCTTTTTTAATATCCCATAAAGTAAGTGCGATCATTCAATATCTATCCCCTTTCCCTCTGACCTCATTTTGCTCAGCATCCATCTATGTTTAAAGCAAATATTTTTATTTCCTCTCTGACCCACTGGTTGTTCACTAGTGAGTTATGTAATTTTCAGGATTAGAGTTATTTATCCATATTCTATTTGTAATTCAGCTTGTATTTTCAGTGTGTTATGGTCTGAGAAGATAGGTGATACAATTTCTATCTCTCTTAATTTTGTAGAGGTTTGCTTTGTGTTTTTATCTTGGAGAATGCCCTAATGGGTGCAATGGAGACTAATGTGTATTCAAATTTTGGGATAAAAAGCCATATATATGATTATATATTTACTGAACTTATTTAATATATTTTATAGGAATATCCCCTCTCTCATATTTTTTCTCCTTTAAAAGCCAGTATAATTCTTGCAGAGCTTATGCTGGTTGATCTATGCAAAGTGATAAGAAGATTTTGCATTTTTTCAACTATTATTGTGTGCTATTGATGTCTATACAATCAGTGTCTGTTAGCAGTTGTTTTTTTTAATAAATTTTTCTTTTTTAATTATGAGAACAATGATGCCACAAGAGGACAATGGTAAAGTTACAGTGAAAGGACAATCACCCACAAACAGAGTTCTCAGAAGGAAATTCCTTGCTGACAGGCCTAAATATTGAACTTACAGTCAAGAAACATTAAGAAAAATAAGGCAGAACCCATGTACAATTACTTTGTCCACAAGTCCCCAGATTGTAGTACATTATAACATATCTTAGCAGTACACAAAGCAATCTAAAGCCCATGAGATTTATGTGACTCCTTAAACAGTGAAGACATAGTATTTTTTATATTTTTATGCACATGCATATTAGTTTAAGTTAACATCAAAAGTTTAAGAGGTTTTTTTTTAAGGGTTAGTTAAAAGAGCACAGTAAAAAACGGTGTTATGAGTAGGGCAAATATTGTTTGCATAGGCCCACCAAAATATGGTGGACATGGAAAGGAAAAGCCTTGGTCTAAATACAAGGAGACCCTACCCCTGAAGTTTCCTGGCATAAGACCAACTCTAGGCTCCAGGCAAACTAGTTTATTCAATCCAAGTCATTGTCTGTAGTGCCAATACAGTTTTATTTTTCACACAGTCTTGATTGTTGGCATCAGGTTTCTGTATTAAAGATCCTGGAATCTGCATATCCTACATTGAAGTCAGGCTGGTGTGGAGTATCTTATAGTTTCACTTCACAATTAAGGAACAATACAGAAAGCCCTGTCCAGTAAGCAGGTCATTGTTGTTGTAAGTCTTCTCAGTGTTAAGGGAAGTCTCTTTTGAGTAGGTCGATGTCAGAGCAGCGGTAGGGTCTTCCTGGTAGAGGAATGCCTCCAGGTGATGTTATAGACAACCTTAGATGTTTCCTATATGTCTTCCCTAGGTCAGGGGTGAATGGAGAATGCCCATTGTTCTGAGGCCTGTGCCTCAGGTCTTTATGTCAATGTTCAGGGTATAAGGTCCCATTGCACTACAAGATTTGTGTGTTCCCATCTCTATTAGATAAGAACTTATTTGTATGTAAAGTATTTTCCCGTTTTAGTTTGCCTATACAAACAAGAAATAAAGCCACGTGGCATTATCAGAGTATATGGGGGTGTAAGAACACCTCCAACAATACCCATGACTTAGTTCAAACATAAGCATTAAACTGAGGGACTCTTTCACCAAGTTTCCTATTGAACAGTTCACAAAGAGAAGAAAAGTTAAAAAAAAAAAAAAGGAGGGGGGGAAATCGTCACTGTATAAGAAAATATTCAGCAAAAGTTATAGCCGTCAAAGAAAACATACATAAAATTTGGAAAAGACATACGTGTCTTTTTATGCCTTTTGGAATAGTTGGGTGGCTATTAACTCCAGGGCATCACTTTGGTCTGTGACTTAGGACTCTAGCAATTGTTTTTATTATTTTCCTGGCTTTTTATTGGGTGCACATATGTTTAGAAGTATTATTTCTTCCTGATGTACATGTCCCTTGATTATTAAGAGTGTTGGTCTCAGTCTCTTATGACCTTTTTGAGCCTGAAGTGTATATTGTCTGATATTAGTACAGCAACCTTACCCATTTGAGAGAGTTGTTTGCTTGAAGAATTGTCTTCCTACCTTTGACTTTGAGTTTGTGTTTGCTCTGACTATTCAAATGTTTCGTACAGGAAGCATAATTTTGAATTCAATTTTCTAATTCATTTTACCACTGGGTCTCTTGATTAGCACATTTAGTCCATTGACGTTATTGTTATGAGATTTTTGAGCTCTTATTTTAAAGTCTGTTGTATTTATGGGGTTTGTCATATCTATATATAAAGTAATTCCTTCAGTCCTTTTTTTACTTTATTTAAAGAATTCATCACATAGTTAACATAGTTAACCATAGTATTGTTTCCAGATAAGTGAGAGCAAAGTTATTTAAAAAAATAATAGAAACAAAAAATTAAAAAAGAAAAAGAAGAGAAAAATTTGGGGGGAGGTTTGGGCCATACCCAGTGGCATTCAGGGGTTACTCCTGGCTATGTGCTCAGAAATCCACATGGAACCATATGGAATCATATGGAATCCATATGGGACCATATGGGATGCTGGGGGATCGAAACTTGATCTGTGCTAGGCTAGTGCGGTCAAGGCAGATGCCTTACTGCTTGTGCCACCCCTCTGGTCCAAGAAGAGAGAAAAATTTTTAAAAAGAATTACAGTGACAACCTAATTTGTGAAAATTTTTGTATTTCCAATGAAATCATTAATACAATGGCAAAAGATTTAGTAAGCTCTTGTTATTAACTGTCTATTCCTTTAAATTTGTGTGTTCCTATAGGAATGACAACATCAAACAAATGAAGCTATTTATGAACTCAAAGCAATATTACTGAAATGGAAGAGTTTGTGTGCTGTGTTCTCAGTTGCCAGGCTTCTGGGGAAAAAGGGGTATGTAGAAGGAGGGTGCTCACACTCACTCCAAAAAAGCTCTAGTCTTATACCAGTCCAAATATTGGAATACCTGAAGTTTGATCAGTTTGGTGTTCCCAAAAAGTATCCAAAGAGGAATAGTGAGGTAGGGTGATAGGCAAAGCAGTGATTAGAGGGGATATATGCAGCAGACATAGCTTCACCAGGGTGAAAGCTTGGCCTACCTTCTTCTACCAAAAATGCCAGCCTTCAGCTATATACCCACAATTTTTCATGGCTTGGTTTACATCTCTTTCATGACAGAGCAACTCTATAGATCTGGCCTGGTGAGAACACAGTCCTTTTAAGATTGGTTTTGAGTCTATGAAATTCCTGTGCTGTTGTTTATCCATGAAGTTGTGTATTGTTCCATCAAATCTGAATGTAAGCACATGCACTCTCTAGTTCTGATAACTTCTCAGCAATGATATCGTTGAGTGTTGCTTCTGCATAGTTGTTTTTCTGGTTTTCTATTATGACAATAACTTTTATATTATTCTTCTTGAATTCATCCAAAGTCTCTTTTAAGATATTCATTTATTTTAAGACTTTATGTGTTCTGCATAGTTGTTTTTCTGGTTTTCTATTATGACAATAACTTTTATATTATTCTTCTTGAATTCATCCAAAGTCTCTTTTAAGATATTCATTTATTTTAAGACTTTATGTGTTCTGCTGTTGACAGTAGGTGTTATACACTCATCTTTGAGCTTGCTAATTCTATTCTCAGCACCTGTTACTCCACTTGTGAGGCCTTCCATTGCATGTTTTATTTTGCCTACCAAGTTTTTCAGTTGTGTCATATCTATTTGAAGTTTTCTTATTTATGTTCCCATATTTTCTTGAAATTTATTCCATGGCTTCTTTTATTTCCTTGAATATAGTCAACATTTCCTCTCTAATATCCTTCTTAGAAAGGCCATATAGCGGACTGATACTGGTTGGGTCTTCAAAGATACCATTGTTACTGTGTGTGGTGAATTTCTGAATTTCTTTCTCATCTCAGACCTTTGCTGTCTGAAGGTGTTTATTATGTTTTGTGGTGTGGCTCATTGGCTTGAAGAAATGTATGGACACATAGAAAAGCAGACTCACAAACTGGATCTGCTGCTATCTGTCTGTCTCAGTTTCTTGGGATTATCAAATAATGATTTTCTTTTTGTCTTAATTTACCTGAAACCAGCCTATACGCAGGCAAAGTGTTAGTGATTTTTAGTTTGGAATTTTTTCCTTGGTTCGTTCTGTAGATGCCTGTTTAAGGAAGTTAACTACACCCTGAGATAGAATCCTTTACCAAGAAAGAAAAGATAGACAATGAAACTATAAATACTTTTTGCAGATTAAAATGTCTATAAATATGAGTAGTGTGAATTGGGAAGTTAGTAAAAGCTATTTTTACATTCTTTCATAAAAATCAAATATTTAATGAGTTCCTCTATAAAACTCTAGAGTACAAAATTAAATATAGAAAAATGTAAACCTGGACAAAGAACACAATTAAAATAATGTTATGCAGAGGTAAGTAGTAAATCCTGTCATTATGGCTTAAATTAAGTTGAATGTTAGTACAACTTAATATAACAAACATTTTGAATGCTTTATTAAATTTTTGTAAGCTTATAACCACCAACTACTGAGCCACTTGAAAATATGCTAAACTGTAATAAACAGGAAGAAAAGATTCCAACTGTTTAAAGAACTCAATGTCCAGAAAGTATCAGTTTTTAATCAAAATTTTTACAATAGAGGAGGTCATTTCAAACATAGGAAAGAAAATATTTTTTTGAAATTTGGCTTTTCTGTTTCTTGATATATTAATAATTTAGAAGATGTATACTTACATACATTTTTGTTTCCTAGTACCTATCTTATGACTTTTCCTAAGTTTAGTTATTAAAGATTAAGCATATTTTCTGAATGCCCAGCAATAGTTTTAAAAAACCAAAATCAACTTGATGAATTTATATGGAATGAAAATAAATAATATACGAGGTACTAAGAGATACTGCCATTGGTATGGCACTTGCCTTGCATATGGCTGCCCTGGGCTTAAGTTCTGACACCATTTGGTTCCTTGAGCACTTCCAGAATGATCTCAAAGCACAGATAGCCAGGAGTAATCCCTGAACATAACCAGTTATACTCCCAAACAAAAAAATAAAATAGAGGAATAATTATTTTTTAAATAAAAAAATAAAGGAACTGAATCCATAAATTAAAAATCACACAACACTTTATCAACTTCGATAGCTAAGTAGCTGTATTCCCTATAAAGTTATATGAAATGTGTAGTTTATTAAAGAAAATATTGAAAATAAGTCATACATGTGGCTTTTTCATCAATGTTACTGCATAAACATTTTTAGAGTTTTATTATAAACACAACCCAGCCTCATTCTCTAACAAATGACTCCATGCACCTGTAGGGTAGGTCTGCGCTGTTTATATCATATATGTCCTTCCCACCTTTGACCATAGAAAACACAAGAAAGAGGGTGGGAGAAAGACTATGATGAGCACCAAGGAACCAATAGGAGATACCAAGAACAGACACACATAAATAACACACACACACACACACACACACACACACATACAGATAGAGCTGTACATTCTATGGTTACAATGTTCATCTGAGGCCTGATTCAGTTCTGTTGGAAATGAGAGACTCACCAGATTTTGGCACATGTTTTCCCTCCTTAGAGTACTTTGAGTATTTTTTTTTTGCTACTTTAAGAGAAATCTATTAACACTTTATGAAAAGTGTGTTTGTTAGTGAGTAAAGTCATGGATTTTCAACTCATTAAACTTTAAAAGAAAATCTAAGAGGGACTTGTTTTGATCTGAACATATCCTGAGATCTATGATTGCTATCATTTGAACAAAAATTTGCTCTTCATCTACTTAAGAAAGGTCAATTTAAAGCAGCCATTTTTTAATATAATTTTTATTTTGATCATAGTGGCTTACATATTGTTGACAATAATATTTTAGGTAAATATTTACATAAAATAAAGGGGGATTCCCATCACCAAATTGTCCTCCCTACACCTCCGTTTTTGTCCTACCTCCATATCCTCTTCCCTCACCCCCAGGGCTGCTAGAATATGTGGTCCCCTATACTACATAGTAGTCTTGCACCTGTTCAGTCTTGGTGCCTCCCTTATTTCCCCCTCTAATTGGGAGGCAGGACTAGCTAGTTCAAGTTGCTTGGTTTTGTTTGAAGAAGAGAAAAGTAATAAACTGGGGTAAAAGTCTAATACTCTGAAAATGGGCGGAATCCTTCTAGAGGCTCTCATCATCGTTTTGAGAGACTAAGGAGAAAAAGAAGATGAAACACTCCACCAGTACAAAAAGAAGTGTCAAATATCCAGTGAGGACTCCAACAATAACGATAAGCACAAAAAAAAAAAAAAACCGCTATGGTTTTGAGATAAGAAACATGGCAAAGCACATAAAGAAAGAAAAGAAACTACAGAACCGCGCGGGGGCGTACTTCATGTATTCAGAATATTCCTTATTCTTATGTTATGTTTTGCGTATACAGAATGTTCATTTTGTATTCTGCCCTTTCCCACACCTCTACAAAGCTCTTTTTTACTCCTTAACTCTCTAACCCTCTCTCAAACATCACTAACCTACATTACTCTTTTTAACTTCAGTAGTGTACAATCCTAATCACAGTCCAAAACTGTGCATTGTGTGTGACAACCCCAAACTGTTTCAAGATACATAAAATGGACACGTATTTCTTTAGAATATTTTGTGTTTTTTCTCTGACAGCTATAATTCTTACTAAATGTTGTCTTATACAGTGATGATTCTAACCACTTTTTATCTTCTCTTTTTGAGCTGTTTAACAAGGAATTTTGGTGGAAAAGTCCCCCAGTTTAATGCTTATGATTGAACCATGTCATGAGAATCATTGGAATTGTTCTTATGGCCCCCATATGCACCAATAACACCATGTGGCATTGCTTCTTATTTGCATAGGCACATTAAAATGGGAAAATACTATACATACAAATAAGATCCTATCTAATAGAGATTGGAATACACAAATCTTGTAGTGCTAAGGGACCTTACACCCTGAACATTGACATAACGACCTGGCACAGACCTCAGAAGAAAGGGCATAATCCATTATCCCCTGAACCAGGGAAGCCATCCACGAAACATCCAGGCTGGTCTATAACATCACCTGGAAGCAATCCTCTACCATGGAAGACCTACACTGCTCAGACTTCGACCTGCTCAAAAGAGACTTCCCTTAACACTGAGAAGACTTAACAACAACAACGACCTGCTTACAGGACAGGGCTCCCTGCATTGCCCTTTGATTGTGAGGTGAAAGGAGAGGATGCTCCACATCCTGACCTCAATGTAAGATATGCAGATTCCAGGATCTTTAATACAGAAACATGATACCAACAACAGAGACTGTGTGAAAAATAAAAGTGTGTTGGCACTACAGACAATGTATTGGATTGGACGATCTAGTTTGCCTGGAGCCTAGACTTGGTCTTGTGCCAGGAAACTTCAGGGGTCTGGTCTCTTTGTACTTAGGCCAAGGTTATTTCTTTCCATGTCCCTCATATTTTGATGGGCCTATGCAAACAACAATTGCCACTCTAACACCATTTTTACTGTGCTCCTTTGACTCTAATCCTTAAAAAGAACTCACTTAAAATTTGAGGTTAACTTAAGCTAATATGCATGTATATGGAAATGTAAGAAAATACTATGCCTGTAATGTTTAAGGAGTTACGTAACTTTTATGGCCTTGGATTACCTTGTGTGCTGTTAAGAAATATTATAATGTGTTACAATCTGGGGACTTGAAGGACAAAGTAATTGTACATGGATTCTGTCTTATTTATCTTAATGTTCTTTGGCTGAAATTTCAAAGTTAAGATATCAGCAAGGGGACTTCTGAGAATTATGTTATGGGTGATTGTCCTTCCACTGTAACTTTACCTTGTACTCTTTCTTTGCACCCTTGTTCTCATAATTAAAAAAAAAATTAAAAAAAAGAAAGAAAAGAAAAGAAGAGAAAAAAATAGGTATAACTGGGTACAACAGCTTCAATAACCACAGCCAAACAGAGAAATCGACCAAAAATAGATAGGTAAATAATAATAATAATAATAGTAATAAATGAAGATAAAAAATAATATATAAAAAATAATATTTTGTGCTGTTTGCTTTTTTGTTTTTTCTTTCCAGCCCTGGCACAGTAAATATTGGGGTCATTTGAAAAGAAATTCACTTGGCCTAAGAGATATGGGGTTTCTCCATCCTTGGAGTATATTGTCATGGGATTAACTATAGACTCTGTTCAGGATCATTTACTTTCCCGGTGGTGCTTTTGTGGTGTTTGGAAGACTTCTGTTCTGTCCTGGGTGATACAGTCAGACCTCTGTGTCTAGAGATCTCAGTATTTGCACAGGTCCAGGGGTGGGACTTATGATGAAGTCAGTCTTTGTGGTTCTAGAAGTTCTGTTCCCTTAGTGTCATTTTAATCCATCTTCTGTGGTTGGTGGTCTTGTTCTTTGCATTGTACCTAGGATAGCGTCTTTCTTTGTGCTTCCAGAAGCCCCATTCCGTTACAATTGTCTCTACCAGACCTTTGGAACTGGGGGTCATGGTTATTGTGCAGATCGTAGTTCAAACCCTAGACTAGGGCTTTTTTATTGGTCCCCAGATGTATAAAGTCTGGTCATGGTTCTAGCAGCCAGTCATCTGTAAATTGCGATCTTGGCTTTTGGACCTACCAAAGGGTGACAAGTCTTCTGATTTTGTCTTATCGTTAGCTGGTAAAGTAGGATAACCTGCTCTTAGGTCAAGTTGTTCCCATTTTCCTCGTTGTCAGGATATCATATTAGAGCTGGCACTTGTTGGTGACCCCACAGTATTAAGGCTGTCCTGGATGGGATTTGTTTCTTGCAGCTGTTGTGAAAAACTGTGCCATTTCTTTTCTTTTTTTTTTTTTTTTTTGGTTTTTCGGGCCGCACCCGTTTGATACTCAGGGGTTACTCCTGGCTAAGCACTCAGAAATTGCCCCTGGCTCGGGGGGACCATATGGGATGCCGGGGGATCGAACCGCGGTCCTGATCCTTGGCTAGCGCTTGCAAGGCACCTTACCTCTAGTGCCATCTCGCCGGCCCCCAACTGTGCCGTTTTTATGTCTGGGATCCAGGGTTCAAGGCTGGATGGATGGTATCTAATCACCTGAGGTCTAAGTTGATTCCACATGACATATTTTCAAGGTAGGAGATATCCCTGTATTGTAAACAACTATGAGTTCCTATCTCTAGTAGATAAGAGCTCTTTTTTTATATGTAAGATTTCCCCTTTTTTTAGTGTGCCTTTGCAGGGAGAAATGGTGCTACATTATATTGTCGGTGCATTTGGGGGTGGACAGAGGGAAAAACAGAAACAGGTCACATACCCAAAAAAGATTAAAAAAAATAGAAATAAAAATATATGTGCTCACATATGTATATGTAGGACAGACATTTTTTAAAAAAATTAAAAAATGAATTCACGAAGTATTTATATATTTTATATATATGTACGTATATATATTTAGGAATAAAAATATATGTGTTCACATATGTATATGTAGGACAGACACATTTAAAAAATATAGTAAAAAACAAAACAAAACAAAACAAAAAAACAACGAAATAAAGAAGTATTTAAAGGACCAAAGTGATGCAATAGACTACTTTACATTTGGGGAAAAGCAAGTAAAGAGGTGGTGTAATACAGGTATTATGCTTATGTTGGAAGTATAGTTTTTCCCATTGTCTTTCGGGTTTTTCTTGTGGTGTGTGGGTTCCCAGGCACCTTTCCGTCACGTCCGCTGACCTTCTTCAGATTGGCAAAAGGTTTGCGGCAGGGAGGTCCTGGAAGAGATCTTGCATTGGGGCTACTTTTGGGAGTAAGACCAGTTTCAAGTAACAGTCCACGTTAGGGGGAGTTGATAGGGAGGGCTGCGCAGCATGAGTCTGCAGGGTAGTTGGCTGCCTTTTCTTGCAGGAGACGAGGTGTGGGTTTGACTGGGTGTCCCTTTGCTTGGGTGCTGGGTACTGGTTTGTTGGGGTAAGAGGTCAATCTTGATGCCTAATAGATTAAGGACTGAGGGTGAAGAGTTTTAATATGGTGGGAGGTCTGGATGGGATTGAGGGGTGAAGGGATAGTTGGATTTCCAGAGGGGGAAAAGGGAAAGGTATATGGAAGGGGTAGGAAGGGAGAAAAGAGAAAATACATTAGAAAGAAAGGGAGAAGAGAAAAGGAAAAAAGTAAAGAATAGAAAAAAATAAAAAAGAAAGTACTGAGAAGAGAGGAGAGAATAGCAAGGGAATGCTAGTTTGCTTGAATGTGTTCGATGAATAGAGCCTGTAGTTTAAGTCTGTACGTTGCAGTTACTGCTTCGGTGGTCTGACTGGTCATGTACTTCAATTCCTAAAAGAAGGTATAACCTAGAGATAAAGTGTATGTTAAAGAGTTTTCTCGGGGTCATCTCGTAGTGCATGCTAGGTGTGGTATCTCGTGTGGTATCCCGAGCTAAAGCAGCCATTTTTATGGTGGTTAGTGTGAGTGCTGTAATTTGCAATGTTCAGTAATTTTAAAGTGCAGAAAAACATTTCCTCAATTTCTCAGCAGTAATTAGCTTCCAGATCACTTGATGTATGAAGTTCATAGTGGCTCAGATTATCAGCAAACTTGAAAATATTAAGATTATATGTGAATTATTTTTTTTTTCATCTGGAATCATACCTCATGTAGCTCAGTGGCTATCCGAATTCTGTGCTCAGGAGGCAGTGTGTATGGAGTCAAACAGGATCAAGTGTATGCAAGATAAGCATTTTACCTCTGTACTATCTCTCTAGCTCTCCCTTAGTTTTAATGTCTCTTTAAAATTCTTTTAAAATTTAGTCATTATAAGTAATAAAGTTATTTATTATTGGATGTTAGGCATACTGTTTCAACACATTTTTTTCACCAGTGTCCACCTCACTCCACCAATGGCCTCCCATAATCACCCTGGTTTGCCTCCCACCAACAAGTCTGCTTCTATGATAGACAATTTTTTTAAGCTTTTGCACTATGGCTTACCATACTGTTGCTAAAATGGTTTCATAAATACCACTTTACCACCTTTCAGCATATCCTCCTCCTGGTTAAACGCTTTTTTCAACATAGTGTTTGTCCCCTCCTTGTCCTATTCCCCAGCCCCTCAGCTGGCATTTACCCTATTTGAACATCAGTTGTCATAGTCTTTGTTTCAATTTTTTTCAAAATTTGTTATTTCATAAGTTTCATTTTTTATTAGAGTGCACATTTTCTTTTTTAATAATATTTTATTTAAACACCTTGGTTACAAACATAAATGTGGTTGGGCTTCAGTCATATAAGAGGACACCCCCCCCATCACCAGTGCAACATTCCCACCACCAATGTCCCAAATATTCCTCCTCCCCACCTCGCCCCCACGTGTACTGTAGACAGGCTTTCTATTTCCCTCATACATTCTCATTGTTAGGAAAGTTCGCAATGTAGTAATTTATCTACCTAAACTCATCACTCTTTGAGGTAAGGTTCATCCTCAAAAAGTAGAACACAAATTCCTTTCTAATGTTCATGGGATGTTCTTCAAGATAGACCACATGCTAGCACTTCTAAAGATACCTCCATAAAATGAAAAACATAGAAATTTTATCATCTTTCTTCTCAGACCAAGATGTAGTGGAGTAGACTTGAGTACTCAGAGAATGTTCTCCAGACAATCACCTAATTTTTGATAAAGGAGGAAGAAATTCTAAATGGAGCAAAGAAAGCCTCAACAAGTGGTGTTGGCACAACTGGCTAGCCACTTGCAAAAAATTTAACTTAGACCCCAGCTAATATCATGTAAGAAGGTAAAGTCCAATTGAATTAAAAATCTCGATATCAGACCAGATACCATAAGGTATATAGAACAACACGAAGGTAAAACACTCCATAATATTGAGACTAAAGGCATCTTCAAGGAGGAAACAGCACTCTCCAAACAAGTGAAAGAAGATATTAACAGATGAGAATATATTAAGCTGAGAAACTTCTGCACCTCAAAGGAAATAGTGCCCAGGATACAAGAGCCACCCACTGAGTGGGAGAAACTATTCACCCAATACCCATCAGATAAGGGACTAATCTCCAAAATATACAAGGCACTGACAGAACTTTACAAGAAAAAAAATCTAATCCCATCAAAAATTGGGGAGAAGAAATGGACAGACACTTTGATAAAGAAGAAATACAAATGGACACATGAAAAAATACTCCACATCACTAATCATCAGGGAGATTCAAATCAAAACAACGATGAGGTACCACCTCACACAACAAAGATTGGCACACATCACAAAGAATGAGAACAAGCAGTGTTGGCAGGGATGTGGAGAGAAAGGAACTCTTATACACTGCTGGTGGGAATGCCATCTAGTTCGACCTTTATGGAAAGCGATATGGAGATTTCTCCAAAACCTGGAAATTGAGCTTCCATATGATCCATCTATACCACTCCTAGGAATATACCCTAGGAACACAAAAATAGTTTAATTCTCTTTTTCCCAGTGTTTGAGTCTGTGCTTTGTATATATAGTCATACCACTCTCTCACATTATCAATATAACAAAGGCCTAGACCCTGTTTCCCCATTACTTCCCTTTCTCATCATCTTCCTTCCTGCCTTGATTTCTTGCCTTCTCTGTCCTTCTCGAAGCTCTTTAAACTCTGAGATCAAGAATGATGTATTTCGGTCCGGAGAGATAGCACAGCGGCGTTTGCTTTGTAAGCAGCTGATCCAGGACCAAAGGTGATTGGTTCGAATCCCGGTGTCCCATATGGTTCCCCATGCCTGCCAGGAGCTATTTCTGAGCAGACAGCCGGTGTGGCCCCCCCCCAAAAAAAGAATGATGTATTTCCCCTTTTCCACATTATACTTAGTCATCCAGTTATTTTATATACCACAAAAAAGTAAGATCATCCTGTATTTGTCTTTTTTTTTTCATAGTAAAAGTTTTTTTTTTTAATTAAGTTTTTTAGACTGGAATGATAGTAGAGCAGGTAGAGTATTTGCCTTGCATACAGTCAACCCAGATTCGATCCTTGGCATCCCAAATGGTCCCCTGAGCACTGCCAAGTGTAATTACTGAGTGCAAAGCAAGGAATAACCTCTGAGCAACCATAGGATGTGGCCCAAAAACAAAAAAAAAAGTTAATTTACCTTAGATACTTTAATTTACATAGTTGTTCATAAAATAGTTATTTCTGGCATTCAATATTCCATCACCAGTTCCACCACCAGAGTAACAGTTCTTCTAACTTTGTCAACCTGTCACCAATTTCCCAATCTTCCAATAGCCTGTCCCCTGGCAGGCATGAATAATGTACCTAACATTTCTTAGTACAACTAAATGGTAATGAAATTGTCAAAACTTTCATTGACAGAAAATTCATGAAAATTGTCATATATTGCATAGGGTTTTTATTACCATTGTCTGAAGCTTAACTAAGCTGTTTATTGCTACTTGAGCATTTTGTTGTTGATTTTGTTTGTTAAGCTCATGTGGCTTCTATATATAATTATATAATTTGGTGTATTCCTATTGGGAAGTCAGTATTAAAATTATAGCGTGACATGTAGTCTAGGACTTTGAAGATCTGTAGAGCAGGACCAATAAACTCATATGGTTATGGTGGTGGTTCATAGGATCAGCTGCTTGGACTTCTGGAGTGTAGAGGTGCAGGGAGGACACCAGTCCTGGAATCAAACAGTGCCTGGAGATGACAGCCACAAACCAGCATAATTGGAATTTTTGGCAGCTAGGAGTTTACAGAGATTAGGAAATGCAGTGAAGCTGGACCATTGATAGGTAGCAGTTGTAGGGTGGGTCTGTGTGTGCAACAGCCAGGGCTCCAGCAGGGCAGAAGATTTGCCCCACTCCACTCCTGGTGGCTTCCAGGGTGATCAGCTTTGAGCTGGGTGTATCAATACATTTTTGCTGCTCGTTGGCCTCTCTTTGGAAGGTTAGGTGGTAGTCTATGGCTTTGGCTCTTTGCATAGACATGGTAGCTGACTGTGGGTTGTGGGCCTGGCTCTATGTTTGTCTCTTCTTCTGACTTACTTCAATTAACATGATATCACCAATTCCAGCTAAGTTGCAGCAAATTTTATGATTTTGTCATTCCTTGCAGCTGTGTAGTATTCTATTGTGTGTGTGTGTGTGTGTGTGTGTGTGTACACATAAGTATCACATCTTCATAATCCATTCATCTGGGATTAGATACATATCTGGTTGATTCTGTATCTTAGCTATTTTACTAAGTAAATCTGATATTAATGTTAAAAACACTCCTTTGTGTGTAAGTTCCTTCTTTGATCTTGCTGTTTTCAGTGTTCTATGTGTATCTATAGTTTTTATCATTCTAATTAGGATGTGCCTTAGAGTATTTTTATTGATCTCTTTTAGCTGGTACATTTTTAGTTTCCTGGATGTGTGTGCTCCTTAGCTCCTAGAACTTCTCAGTAATAATATTTTTGTTGCTTCATTAGGGTTTCTTTCCTTGATTTATGGGAACTCGATGATTCTTATGCTATTCCTCTTGTTCCTGGAACTTCTCATTAATAATGTTTTTGTTGCTTCTTCATTAGGGTTGCCTTCCTTGCTTTCTGGGAACTCAATAATTCTTATGTTATTCCTCTTGAATTAATTCCAAAGTTCTCCAATAAGCTGTTCATTTATTTTGAGGCTTTTTCCTCACCTTCTATTATTGTCTGGAATCCTACCATATCTCATCGTTAAGTTCACTGATTCTGTCCTCAGCAGCTGTTAATTTTTTGGTGAGGCCTTTCGGTGAGTTTTTTATTTCACTTTCCAACGTTTTTAGTTCTGTCATTTCTGATTTTACACAAACTTCTGTTTTATTGGTGGCCCATTTATTGTTTCTTTGATCTCAATAAACATCCTAAGTATTTGAATTCCTATTCAGAGAGATTATATAGGTGGCTGCTTCTGATTGACTCCTTGGGATTAAAATCTTCCCCATAACCATGAGTTTATCACTGCTTTACCATATTGATTACATCTTTTTTTAGTTCACTTCGCTCTTAGGGTTCTTATCATTTCTAGAGAGATCTCTTGGAGAGCTCTATTGAAAAAGGGAGATTATCTTTTGGCCTCATTAGCAAATACAGCTCTGGGAATTTTTGTGCTTATTTCTGAACTTTGAGTGTAGCCAGGATCCATGGTAGCTTCTCTGTGTTAGACAGACCTCACTACTGCTTTCATGAGAGAGTATGGAGATTGGAGATTGAAGATTTGCTTTTATTTTTTTTTATTTTTTTTTTTAATTTTTTTATTTTTTTTTAATTTATTTAAACACCTTAATTACATACATGATTGTGTTTGGGTTTCAGTCATGTAAAGAACACCACCCATCACCAGTGCAACATTCCCATCACCAATGTCCCAAGTCTCCCTTCGCTCCACCCGACCCCCGCCTGTACTCTAGACAGGCTCTCCATTTTCCTCATACATTCTCATTATTAGGACAGTTCAAAATGTAGTTATTTCCCTAACTAAACTCATCACTCTTTGTGGTGAGCTTCCTGAGGTGAGCTGGAACTTCCAGCTCTTTTCTCTTTTGTGTCTGAAAATTATTATTACAAGGGTGTCTTTCATTTTTCTTAAAACCCATAGATGAGTGAGACCATTCTGCGTTTTTCTCTCTCTCTCTGACTTATTTCACTCAGCATAATAGATTCCATGTACATCCATGTATAGGAAAATTTCATGACTTCATCTCTCCTGACAGCTGCATAATATTCCATTGTGTATATGTACCACAGTTTCTTTAGCCATTCGTCTGTTGAAGGGCATCTTGGTTGTTTCCAGAGTCTTGCTATGGTAAATAGAGCTGCAATGAATATAGGTGTAAGGAAGGGGTTCTTGTATTTTTTGTTCCTAGGGTATATTCCTAGGAGTGGTATAGCTGGATCGTATGGGAGCTCGATTTCCAGTTTTTGGAGGAATCTCCATATCGCTTTCCATAAAGGTTGAACTAGACAGCATTCCCACCAGCAGTGGATAAGAGTTCCTTTCTCTCCACATCCCCGCCAACACTGTTTATTCTCATTCTTTGTGATGTGTGCCATTCTCTGGGGTGTGAGGTGGTATCTCATCGTTGTTTTGATTTGCATCTCCCTGATGATTAGTGATGTGGAACATTTTTTCATGTGTCTTTTGGCCATGTGTATTTCTTCTTTGTCAAAGTGTCTGTTCATTTCTTCTCCCCATTTTTGATGGGGTTAGATGTTTTTTTCTTGTAAAGTTCTGTCAGTGCCTTGTATATTTTGGAGATTAGCCCCTTATCTGATGGGTATTGGGTGAATAGTTTCTCCCACTCAGTGGGTAGCTCTTGTATCCTGGGCACTATTTCCTTTGAGGTGCAGAAGCTTCTCAGCTTAATATATTCCCATCTGTTAATCTCTGCTTTCACTTGCTTGGAGAGTGCAGTTTCCTCCTTGAAGATGCCTGTAATGTCCTGGAGTGTTTTGCCTATGTGCTGTTCTATATATCTTATGGTTTTGGGGCTGATATCGAGGTCTTTAATCTATTTGGATTTTACCTTTGTACATGATGTTAGCTGGGGGTCTAAGTTTAATTTTTTGCAAGTGGCTATCCAATTGTGCCAACACCACTTGTTGAAGAGGCTTTCCCTGCTCCATTTAGGATTTCCTGCTCCTTTATCAAAAATTAGGTGGTTGTATCTCTGGGGAACATTTTCTGAGTATTCAAGCCTATTCCACTGATCTGAGGACCTATCCTTATTCCAATACCATGCTGTTTTGATAACTGTTGCTTTGTAGTACAGTTTAAAGTTGGGGAAAGTAATTCCTCCCATATTCTTTTTCCCAATGATTGCTTTAGCTATTCGAGGGTGTTTATTGTTCCAAATGAATTTCAAAAGTGTCTGATCCACTTCTTTGAAGAATGTCATGGGTATCTTTAGAGGGATGGCATTAAATCTGTATAATGCCTTGGGGAGTATTGCCATTTTGATGATGTTAATCCTGCCAATCCATGAGCAGGGTATGCGTTTCCATTTCCGTGTGTCCTCTCTTATTTCTTGGAGCAGAGTTTTATAGTTTTCTTTGTATAGGTCCTTCACATATTTAGTCAAGTTGATTCCAAGATACTTTAGTTTGTGTGGCACTATTGTGAATGGGGTTGTTTTCTTAATGTCCATTTCATCCTTATTACTATTGGTGTATAGAAAGGCCATTGATTTTTGTGTGTTAATTTTGTAGCCTGCCACCTTGCTATATGAGTCTATTGTTTCTAGAAGCTTTTTGATAGAGTCTTTAGGGTTTTCTAAGTAGAGTATCATGTCATCTGCAAACAGTGAGAGCTTGACTTCTTCCTTTCCTATCTGGATTCCCTTGATATCCTTTTCTTGCCTAATCGCTATAGCAAGTACTTCCAGTGCTATGTTGAATAGGAGTGGTGAGAGAGGACAGCCTTGTCATGTGCCAGAATTTAGAGGGAAGGCTTTCAGTTTTTCTCCATTGAGGATAATATTTGCCACTGGCTTGTGGTAGATGGCCTTCACTATATTGAGAAAGGTTCCCTCCATTCCCATCTTGCTGAGAGTTTTGATCAAGAATGGGTGTTGGAACTTATCAAATACTTTCTCTGCATCTATTGATATGATCATGTGGTTTTTATTTTTCTTGTTATTGATGTTGTGTATTATGTTGATAGATTTACGGATGTTAAACCAGCCTTGCATTCCTGGGATGAAACCTACTTGATCGTAGTGGATGATCTTCTTAACGAGGCATTGAATCCTATTTGCCAGGATTTTGTTGAGGATCTTTGCATCTGCATTCATCAGTGGTATTGGTCTGTAATTTTCTTTTTTGGTAGCGTCTCTGTCTGGTTTAGGTATCAAGGTGATGTTGGCTTCATAAAAGCTATTTGGAAGTGTTTCTGTTTGTTCAATTTCATGAAAGAGTCTTGCCAAGATTGGCAGTAGTTCCTCTTGGAAAGTTTGATAGAATTCATTAGTGAATCCATCTGGACCTGGGCTTTTGTTTTTCGGCAGACATTTGATTACTGTTTTAATTTCATCAATGGTGATGGGGGTGTTTAGATATGCTACATCCTCTTCCTTCAACCGTGGAAGATTATAAGAGTCCAAGAATTTATCCATTTCTTCCAGGTTCTCATTTTTAGTGGCGTAGAGTTTTTCAAAGTAGTTTCTGATTACCCTTTGAATCTCTGTCATATCAGTAGTGATCTCTCCTTTTTCATTCCTGATACGAGTTATCAAGTTTCTCTCTCTCTCTTTCTTTGTTAGGTTTGCCAGTGGTCTATCAATCTTGTTTATTTTTTCAAAGAACCAACTTCTGCTTTCGTTGATCTTTCGGATTGATTTTTGAGTTTCCACTTCGTTGATTTCTGCTCTCAGCTTTGTTATTTCCTTCTGTCTTCCTATTCTTGGGTCCTTTTGTTGAGCATTTTCTAGTTCTATTAGCTGTGTCATTAAGCTACTCAGGTAAGCTCCTTCTTCCTTCCTGATGTGTGCTTGCAAAGCTATAAATTTTCCTCTCAGTACTGCTTTTGCTGTGTCCCATAAGTTCTGAGAGTTTGTGTCTTGATTGTCATTTGTTTCCAGGAACCTTTTTATTTCCTCCTTGATTTCATCTTGGACCCACTGGTTATTGAGCATGAGGCTGTTTAACTTCCAGGTGTTAAAGTGTTTCTTCTGAGTCCCTTTGGAGTTCACAAATAATTTCAGAGCCTTGTGGTCAGCGAAGGTAGTCTGCAAAATTTCTATCCTCTTGATCTTATGGAGGTATGTTTTATGTGCC
Source organism: Suncus etruscus (assembly GCF_024139225.1). Taxonomy (NCBI): domain Eukaryota; kingdom Metazoa; phylum Chordata; class Mammalia; order Eulipotyphla; family Soricidae; genus Suncus; species Suncus etruscus. The sequence continues at coordinate 98,706,079 of NC_064848.1, read as the reverse complement.
AGCATGTAGTCTATCCTGGAGAATGTCCCATGTACATTGGAGAAGAACGTGTATCCAGGTTTCTGGGGATGGAGTGTCCTATATATATCCACTAGGCCTCTTTCTTCCATTTCTCTCCTCAGGTCTAGTATATTCTTGTTGGGTTTCAGTCTGGTTGGCCTGTCCAGTGTTGACAAAGCCGTGTTAAGGTCCCCCACAATTATTGTGTTGTTGTTGATATTATTTTTCAGATTTGTCAACAGTTGTATTAAATATTTTGCTGGCCCCTCATTTGGTGCATATATGTTTAGGAGAGTGAATTCTTCCTGCTCTATGTACCCCTTGATTAATATAAAATGTCCGTCTTTGTCCCTTACAACCTTCCTGAGTATAAAGTTTGCATTATCTGATATTAGTATGGCCACTCCAGCTTTTTTATGGGTGTTGTTTGCTTGGATAATTTTTCTCCAGCCTTTTATTTTGAGTCTATGTTTGTTCTGACTATTCAGGTGCGTTTCTTGTAGGCAGCAGAAGGTTGGATTGAGTTTTTTTGATCCATTTAGCCACTCTGTCTCTCTTAACTGGTGCATTTAGTCCATTGACGTTGAGAGAAAGAATTGTCCTGGGATTTAACGCCATCTTTATTTCAAAATTTGGTGTGTCTTTTGGGTAGTCTTGTCTTAGATTAGGTCTTTCAGTTTTTCTCTTAAGACTGGTTTTGTGTCTGTGAAGTTTCTGAGCTGTTTTTTGTCTGTGAAACCATGTATTCTTCCATCAAACTGGAAAGTGAGTTTTGCTGGGTATAGTATTCTGGGTGAAGCATTCATTTCATTCAGTCTTGTCACAATATCCCACCACTGCTTTCTGGCATTGAGTGTTTCTGGTGACAGGTCTGCTGTAAATCTCAGGGAAGCTTGCTTGAACGTGATTTCCCCTTTTGATCTTGCTGTTTTCAGAATTCTGTCTCTATCTGTGGGATTTGTCATTGTGACTAGGATGTGTCTTGGGGTGGTTTTTCTGGGGTCTCTTTTGGTTGGTACTCTTCGGGCATGCAGGATTTGATCACATATATTCTTTAGCTCTGGAAGTTTCTCTTTAATGATGTTCTTGACCATTGATTCTTCCTGGAAATTTTCTTCCTGGGTCTCTGGGACTCCAATGATTCTTAAGTTGTTTCTGTTGATCTTATCATAGACTTCTATTTTTGTCTGTTCCCATTCTTTGACTAATTTTTCCATTGTCTGCTCATTTGCTTTAAGTTTTTTGTCCAATCTCTCCTGCTGTATGGAATTGTTATGTATCTCATCTTCCACAGCACCAAGTCTATTCTCAGCTTCTGATACCCTGTCCCAGAGCTTATCCATTTTGTCATTCACTTCGTTTACTGACTTTTTCAGTCCTGTTAGTTGACATGTTATTTCAGTTTGGAGTTTTGTGATTTCTGCCTTCATATTTTCTTGGTTCTTATTAGTGTTCTGTTCAACTCGATCCATGGTTTCTTGGAGTCTGTTGAGCATCTTCCATATTGCTAGTCTAAAGTCCTTATCTGAGAGGTTGATTAGTTGGTCAGTCATTATCTGGTCCTCAGAATTGTCATCTTCATTCTCTATGTCTGATGCTGGCCTGCGTTGTTTCCCCATTGTCACACTTGTATTGTGGGTTTTTCTACGTGTTGTGGTGGTATTCATTGTCTATATGATGTAGGCAGCACACTCCTCTGGCTCCTCCCTTTCTGGATGGGCTGACTTGCCTCTAAGGGAGGGGAGTCCTCCGTGGATGAAGCCTCACACTGGGTCAAATCTTAGGCCCGAGCATGCGACAGAGAAGACAGTCCACAGAGAAATGTTTGCTTCTGTGATATAGCGCCGTTCTTAGTGTGATTTTTCCTTCTTGTTGCAATGGAGTTCTTTCCTTAGAAAGAGTGCACGGCCGCGTAGCAAAGCGGAGCGGCCGTGCTCCTCTGGAGCCTCTTTTTGCCCCACTCGCAAGAGTTTCACGCAAGAGGACAGTAGACAGACATAGACAGGTCACACTCACAGTCTTTCACAGTTGAGCCCCACTGGGCCGGTGTACTTTCGCGGATTTTCCCCGCCTGGTGTCACATACAGGGAGCCGGATTTGCTTTTATTTTAATGGTTTCTATATAGCCCAGAGTGTCCCAAACTTATTTGGTCTATTACTATATTTCAAAAATGAATTGATGGATGCTTTCTGAAAATCTATTTGTTTAAGTGAAAACAAACAGAAAATATTCCCCAATCATCCTTTGAGACTATTATTCTCCTCCCCACATTATCCCAATGACCTTAAGGGCATATCAACCATTTTGGGAAAGATTGATATATTCTGTTCTTAATTGATTCTAGTACACATTGATATTGTCATTGAGTAAAATGAAAAAAAAAACTATTTAGATCTGACAATTTATTTCTAATCCTAATAAATACTTCCTTGTTTTTTGTTTTTGAAAATTTCTTTTTGGAAAACAATGTTGGCAGTTCTTTTAAAAAGCAAGGAATTGAGCTTCGGGCTTGGGAGGGTCTCTCTCCCTTCCCGGAGCAGGATTTTTAGCCAGCATGGACAGGCAGCTGGCAGGCCTCCCCATGTGCCAGCAGCCTCTTGGTCCGGCCTAGGGTAGGGGGGCCCGGATCTGGGTCACCCGACCCCCCTCTCCCCCATTCCTCAGGATCTCCAGGTGGGTTCCTGAGAGGAGCTGACGGGGCACCCTGGGTTTTCCCCACTCCCAGGCCGGGCCGGACACTGGCCTAGGGTGGGGCTTAAGGGGTGGAGTTTGATCTGGTGGGTGGCAGATAGCTGCTCAGCTATACTCAGGCTGTCACTGGCAATTTCATATCAGTCTACATTTTGCAAACCACACGGGGGCTAGTGCCCCCGCACAAACATTTGCTCCTCCCAACCATCAGTACCCCAGATTTACCCTTCTTAACTTCAGTAACACATAGTTCTAATCTCTGACCTAAGACATACAGTAGATCTAACAAATCCCAGAACTATTTGGAAGGACACAAATTGAACACATATATCTTTTGAATATTTTATGGGTATTTTCTTTAACTGATGTAACTCTCTATATATTCTTCTACCATGATGTTTCTATTCACTTTTCATCTTGTCTTTTCTTTGTAAGCTGTTCAGTAAGGATTGTTGTTGGAACTGTCCCTCAGTTTGATGCCTATGATTGAACTATGTCATGGAAATTGCTGGTCTTGTTCCTATTGCCTCCAGATGCACCAATAACGCTTCATGGCATTGATCCTTGTTTGCATAGACACATTAAAATGGGAAAACACCATACATACAGATAAGTTTTATCTAATAAATCTCAGTACAATGTACCTTACACCCTGAACATTGATATAATGACCTGGCACAGGCCTCAGAAGAATGGGTATCCTCCATTCACGCCGGAACCAGGCAAGCTATCTACGAAACATCCAAGGTCTTTTATAGCAACAGCTGGAAGCAGTCCTCTACCAGGAAAGACACAACCAAGGGTCTGAGATCGACCTCCTAAAAAGAGACTTCCGTTTACACTGAGAAGACTTGACAGCAACAATGACTTGCTCTACAGGACATGGTTCTCTCTAGTGCCCCTTAAGTGTGAGGTGAAACGAGAGGATGCTCTGCACCATCCTGACTGCAATATGGGATATGCAGACTCCAGGATATTTAATACAGAAGCATGATACCAACAACAGAGACTATGTGAGGAATGGAGGTTTATTGCCACTACAGACGATGACTTGAATTGGACAAACTAATTTGCCTGGAGCCTAGAGTCAGTCCTGTGCCAGGAAACTTCAGGGGTAGGGTCTCCTTGTATTTAGACCATAATTTGTCTTTCCATGTCCCTTATGTTTTGGTGGGCCTATGCAAACAAATGCCACTTTAATACCATTTTTTACTATGTTCCCTTAACTCCAATCCTTAAGAAAAACAACCCACTAAAACTTTTGAGGTTAACTTAAACTAGTAAGCATGTGCATGGAACTAAAGAAATGTACTTTGCCCTCAATGTTTAAGGAGTTACATAAGTCTAATGTCTTTAGATTATATTGTGTGCTGCTAAGAATTAGTATGTACTACAACTGGGGATTTGAGGGACAAAGTAATTGTATTGTACATGGGTTCAGTTTTGTTTTTCTTAATGTTCTTTGGCTGAAAGTTCAAGGCTGGGATATCATCGATGGGACTACCGAGAATTCTGTTTATGGGTGATTGGGCTTCCACTGTAACTTTACCCTGTCCTCTTTCTTTGCATCTTTGTTGTCATAATTAAAATAAAAAATAGCAAAAAAAAGCAAGGAATTGATTTTTCACATAATCCAGTAATTATACTTTTTTTTAATTTGTGTGCTTATGCACTTTTTCTTTATTTTTATATATATTTTATTTAAACACTTTGATTAACTACATGATTGTGTTTGAGTTTCAGTCATGTAAAGAACAGCACTATCACCAGTGCAACATTTCCATCGCCAATGTCCCAAATCTCTCTCCTCCCCACCCAACCCCCGCCTGTACACTAGACAGGCTTTCTATTTCCCTCATACATTCTCATTATTAGGATAGTTCAAAATGTAATTATTTCTCTAACTAAAGTAATCACTCTTTGTGGAGAGCTTCATGAGGTGAGCTGTAACTTTCAGCCCTTCTCTCTTTTGTATCTGAAAATTATTATTGCAAGAATGTCTTTCATATTTCTTAAAAACCCATATATGAGTGAGACCATTCTGCATTTTTTCTCTCTCTCTCTGACTTATTTAACTCAGCATAATAGATTCCATGTACATCCATGTATAGGAAAATTTCATAACTTCATCTCTCCTGACAGCTGCATAATATTCCATTGTGTATATGTACCACAGTTTCTTTAGCCATTCATCTGTTGAAGGGTATCTTGGCTGTTTCCAGAGTCTTGCTATGGTAAATAGTGCTGCAATGAATATAGATGTAAGGAAGGGATTTTTGTACTGTATTTTTGTGTTCTTAGAGTATATTCCTAGGAGTGGTATAGCTGGGTCGTATGGGAGCTCGATTTTCAGTTTTTAGAGGAAACTCCATATTGCTTTCCATAAAGGTTGAACTAAATGGCATTCCCACCAGCAGTGTGGATAAGAGTTCCTTTATCTCCACATCCCCCCCCCAACACTGCTTGTTCTCATTATTTGTGATATGTGCCAATCTCTGTGGTGTGAGGTGGTACCTCATAGTTGTTTTGATTTGCATCTCCCTGATGATTAGTGATGTGGAGCAGTTTTTCATGTGTCTTTTGGCCATTTGTATTTCTTCTTTGTCAAAGTGTCTGTCCATTTCTTCTCTCCATTTTTTGATGGGATTAGATTTTTTTTCTTGTAAAGTTTTGTCAGTGCCTTGTATATTTTGGAGATTAGCCCCTTATCTGATGGGTATTGGGTGAATAGTTTCTCCCACTCAGTGGGTGGCTCTTGTATCCTGGGAGCTATTTCCTCTGAGGTGCAGAAGCTCCTCAGCTTTATATATTCCCATCTGTTAATCTCTGCTTTCACTTGCTTGGAGAGTGCAGTTTCCTCCTTCAAGATGCCTGTAGTCTCAATGTCCTGGAGTGTTTTGCCTACATGTTGTTCTTTATATCTTACCATATCGGCTCTGATATTGAGGTCTTTAATCCATTTAGATTTTACCTTCGTATATGATGTTAACTGGGGGGGGGTCTAAGTTCAATTTTTTGCAAGTGGCTAGCCAGTTGTGCCAACACCACTTGTTGAAGAGGCTTTCTTTGCTCCATTTAGAATTTCTTGCTCCTTTATCAAAAGTTAGGTGATTTTATGTCTGGGGAACATTTTCTGAGTATTCAAGCCTATTCCACTGATGAGGGCCTGTCTTTATTCCAATACCATGTTGTTTTGATAACTATTGCTTTGTATTAAAATTCAAAGTTGGGAAAAGTAATTCCTCCCACATTCTTTTTCCCAATGATTGCTTTAGTTATTCTAGGGTGTTTATTATTCCAAATAAATTTTAAAAGTGCCTGATCCACTTCTTTGAAGAATGTCATGGGTATCTTTAGAGGGACCGCATTAAATCTGTACAATGCTTTGGGGAGTATTGCCATTTTAATAATGTTAATCCTGCCAATCTATGAGCAGGGTATGTATTTCCATTTCCCCATGTCCTCTCTTATTTCTTGGAACAGAGTTTTATAGTTTTCTTTGTATAGGTCCTTCACATTTTTAGTCGAGTTGAGTCCAAGATATTTGAGTTTGTGTGGCACTATTGTGAATGGGGTTGTTTTCTTAATGTCCATTTCTGCCTTATTACTATTGATGTATAGAAAGACCATTGATTTTTGTGTGTTAATTTTGTAGCCTGCCACCTTGCTATATGAGTCAATTGTTTCTAGAAGCTTTTTGGTAGAGTCTTTAGGGTTTTCTATATAGAGTATCATGTCATCTGCAAACAGCGAGAGCTTGACATCTTCCTTTCCTATCTGGATTACCTTCATATCTTTTTCTTGCCTAATTGCTATAGCAAGTACTTCCAGTGCTATGTTGAATAGGAGTGGTGAGAGAGGACAGCCTTGTCTTGAGCCAGAATTTAGAGGGAAGGCTTTTAGTTTTTCTCCATTGAGGATAATATTTGCCACTGGCTTGTGGTAGATGGCCTTAACTATATTGAGAAAGGTTCCGGGCCGGAGAGATAGCATGGGAGGTAAGGCGTTTGCCTTTCATGCAGGAGGTCATCGGTTCGAATCCCGGCGTCCCATATGGTCCCCCGTGCCTGCCAGGAACAATTTCTGAGCCTGGAGCCAGGAATAATCCCTGAGCACTGCCGGGTATGACCCAAAAACCACAAAAAAAAAAAAAAAAAAAAGAAAGGTTCCTTTCATTCCGATCTTGCTGAGAGTTTTGATCAAGAATGGGTGTTGGACCTTATCAAATGCTTTCTCTGCATTTCTTTTTTTTTTTTTTTTTTGGTTTTTCGGCCACACCCATTTGATGCTCAGGGGTTACTCCTGGCTACGCACTCAGAAATTGCCCCTGGCTTGGGGAGAACCATATGGGACACTGGGGATCGAAACGTGGTCCTTTCTTTGGCTAGCGCTTGCAAGGCAGACACCTTACCTCTAGCACCACCTCGCCGGCCCCTCTCTGCATCTATTGATATGATCATGTGATTTTTATTTTTCTTGTTGTTGATGTTGTGTATGATGTTGACAGTTTTACAGATGTTAAACCATCCTTGCATTCCTGGGATGAAACCTACTTGATCATAGTGGATGATCTTCCAAATGAGGCATTGAATCTTATTTGCCATGATTTTGTTGAGGATCTGTGCATCTGTGTTCATCAGTGATATTGGTCTGTAATTTTTTTTGTAGGATCTCTGTCTGGTTTAGTTATCAAGGTTACATTGGCTTCATAAAAAATATTTGAAAGTGTTCCTGTTTTTCGATTTTATGAAAGAGTCTTGCCAGGATTGGTAGTAGTTCCTCTTGAAAGGTTTGAAAGACTTCATTAGTGAATCCATCTGGGCCTTGCTTTTGTTTTTGGGCAGACATTTGATTACTGTCTTAATTTTCTCAATAGTGATGGGGGTGTTTAATTATGCTACATCCTCTTCATTCAACTTGGAAGATTATAAGAGTCCAAGAATTTATCCATTTCTTCCAGGTTCTCATTTTTAGTGGCATAGAGTTTCTCAAAGTAGTTTCTGATTACCCTTTGAATCTCTACCATATCAGTAGTTATCTCTCCTTTTTCATTCATAATACCAGTTATCAAGTTTCTCTCTCTTTCTTTGTTAGTTTTTCCAGTGGTCAATCAATATTGTTTAATTTTTCGAAGAACCAACTTCTGCTTTTGTTGATCTTTCGGATAGTTTTTTGTGTTTCCACTTCATTGATTTCTGCTCTCAGCTTTATTATTTCCTTCAGTCTCCTATTTTTGGTTTCTTTTGTTGAGCACTTTCTAATTCTATGAGCTGTGTCATTAAGCTATTCAGATATGCTCCTTCTTCTTTCCTGATGTATGCTTGCAAAGCTATAGATTTTCCTCTCAGTATCGCTTTTGCTGTGCCTCCTAGGTTCTGATAGTTTGTGTCTCTATTGTCATTTTTTTCCAGGAAGATTTTGATTTTCTTTGATTTCATCTCAGACACACTGGTTATTCAGTATTAGGCTGTTTAACTTACAGGTATTAAAGTTTTTCTTCTGTGTCCCTTTGTAGTTCACATATAATTTCAGGGCCCTTGTGGTGAGCAAAGGTAGCCTGCAAAATTTCTATCCTCTTGATATTATGCAGGTATGTTTTATGTGCTAGCATGTAGTCTATCCTGGAGAATGTCCCATGTACATTAGAGAAAAAATGTATATCCATGTTTCTGGGGGTGGAGTGTCCTATATATATCTACTAGGCCTTTTTCTTCCATTTCTCTTTTCAGATCTAGTATATTCTTGTTGGGTTTCAGTCTGGTTGACCTATCATGTGTTGACAATGCTGTGTTGAGGTCTCCCACAATTATTGTGTTGTTATTGATATTATTTTTCAGATTTGTCAACAATTGTATTAAATATTTTGCTGGCCCCTCATTAGGTGCATATATGTTTAGGAGAGTAATTTCTTCCTGCTGTATATATCCCTTCATTAATACAAAATGTCCATCTTTGTCCCTTATAACTTTCCTGAGTAAGAAGTTTGCATCAACTGATATTAGTATGGCCACTCCAGCTTTTTTATGGGTGTTGTTTACTTGGATAATTCTCCTCCAGCCTTTTATTTTGAGTCTTTGTTTGTTCTGACTATTCAGATGCGTTTCTTGTAGGCAGCAGAAAGTTGGATTGATTTTTTTGATCCATTTAGCCACTCTGTGTCTCTTAACTGGTGCATTTAGTCTATTGACATGGAGAGAAAGAATTGTCTTGGGATTTAGTGCCATCTTTCTATCGAAGTTTGGTGTCTGTTGGTCAGTCTTGTCTTAAAGTAGGTCTTTCGGTTTTTCTTTTAAGACTGGTTTTGAGTCTGTAAAGTTTCTGAGCTGCTGTTTGTCTCTGAAGCCATGTACTATTCTTTCAAACCTGAAAGTGAGTTTTGCTGGGTGCAGTATTCTAGGTGAAGCAATTATTTCATTGAGTTTTGTCACTATGTCCCAACACTGCTTTCTGGCCTTGAGTGCTTCTGGTGACAGGTCTGCTGTAATTCTCAAGGATGTTCCCTTGAATGTAATTTCTCTTTTTGATCTTGCTGCTTTCAGAATTCTGTCTCTATCTGTGGGATTTGTAATTGTAACTGGGATGTGTCTTGGTGTATTTTTTCTGGGGTCTCTTTTAGTTGGAACTCTTCGGGCATGCAGGATTTAATTGCATGTATTTTTTAGCTATGGTAGTTTCTCTTTAATGATGTTCTTGACCATTGATTCTTCCTGGAGATTTTCTTCCTGGGTCTCTGGGACTCCAATGATTCTTAAGTTGTTTCTGTTGAGCTTATCATAGACTTCTATTTTCATCTGTTCACATTCTTTGAGTAATTTTTCCATTGTTTGATCATTTGCTTTAAGGCTTTTTTCCAATCTCTTCTGCTGTATGAAGTTGTTATTCATCTCATTTTCTAGTGTACCAATTCTATGCTCATCTGCTCTTAACCTGTAGGAAAGCTCATCCATTTTTTTCTTAAATTCATCTACTGAGTTTTTCAGACCTATTATTTGACCTGAAATTTTAGTTTGGAGTTTCCTGATTTCTATCTTCATATTCTCTTGATTCATATTAGTGTTCTCTTCTATACTTTCTTTGAGTTCTGTGAACATCTTTTATATTGCGACTCTAAACTTCTTATCTGAGAGACTGACTAGTTGGTTGGCCATGTTCCGATCATCAAAGTTGCCATCTTCATTGTCTATGTCTGGCGCTGTCCTGCATTGTTTCCCCATTGCCACACTTGTATTGTGGGTTTTTCTACGTGTTGTGGTTGTATTCATTGGCTCCTCCCTTTCCGATCGGAATAACTCGCCTCCAGGAAGGCTAGCTGTCTGCAGATGAAGCCACACACACAGGAAATCAGGCCCGTAGATGCTGCACAGAAGATAGATAGTCCAGAGAGATGTGCCAGGCTTCAGCATTCCATCAGAGTTCAACCAGCTCCTCCCTTTCTCGGAGCAGAAACTCACCTCCAGGGAAGGCTAGCCATCCGCAGATGAAGGCACACACACAGGATATCAGGCCCGCAGATACCACACAAAATACAGACAGTCCCAATTCTACTTCTTTTTAATAATTATTTTTTATTTAAACATGGTGGTCACAAAAATGTTCATAGTTGGGTTCCAGTCATCAAATGAACACCACCCTTCACCAATGTAAATTTTCCCACAGCCAATGTTTCCCATTTCCCTGTTTCTCCATCCCTTCCTGTCTTTGGGACAGGAATTCTATATCTTTCTAATTATCATTGTCATAGTAGTTGCTAATGAATTTTTCTACCCACATTCAACACTCTATGGTAAGCTTTGCTACATCATGAGCTGATCCTTTGGCTCACATCTCTATTGTTTCTGGCTATTATTACCATACTGTTATTTGTTTTGTTTTGTTTTGTTTTGGGGTCACACCCAGTGACATTTAAGGATTACTCCCGGCTATGTGCTCAGAAATCGCTCCTGGCTTAGGGGAACATATGGGGCACAGTGGATGGAACCGAGGTCTGTCCTGGGTCAGCAGATGAGTGAATTTATTCTGTGTCTATCTCTTTCTCTTTTTGACTCATTACAGTAAGCATGATAGTCTTCATGTCCATCCATGTATAGAAAAATTTCATGACTTCATTTTTCCTGACAGCTGCATGATATTCCATTGTGTAGATTTGCCATTGTTTCTTTGGCCACTCATCTGTGGTTGGGCACCTGGGTGATTTTCACATTCTGGCTATTGTAAATAGAGATATGATGAACATAGGAGTACAGAGGATATTGTTGTATTGTGTTTTTGTGTTCCAAGGGTATATCCCTAGGGGTGGTATTACTGGATCAGATGGGAATTCAATTTCCAGTTTTGTCAGAAATATCCATATTGTTTTCCATAAAGGTTGGACTAGATGGCATTTCTTTTTTTATTCATTTTTATTTATTTTTTATAACTTTATTAATTTTTTATTTTTAATTATGAGAACAAGGATGCAAAGAAAGAGTACAAGGTAAAGTTACAGTGGAAGGACAATCACCCATAACATAATTCTCAGAAGTCCCCTTGCTGATACCTTAACTTTGAAATTTCAGCCAAAGAACCAAAGAGCATTAAGATAAATAAGACAGAATTCATGTACAATTACTTTGTCCCTCAAGTCCCCAGATTGTAACACATTATAATATTTCTTAACAGCATACAAGGCAATCTAAAGCCATAAAACTTACATAACTCCTTAAACATTACAGGCATAGTATTTTTTTACATTTCCATATACATGCGTATTAGCTTAAGTTAACCTCAAATTTTAAGTGGGTTCTTTTTAAGGATTAGAGTCAAAGGAGCACAGTAAAAATGGTGTTAGAGTGGCAATTGTTGTTTGCATAGGCCCATCAAAATATGAGGGACATGGAAAGAAATAACCTTGGCCTAAATACAAAGAGACCCGAACCCTGAAGTTTCCTGGCACAAGACCAACACTCTAAGCTCCAGGCAAGCTAGATTGTCCAATCCAAGACATTGTCTGTAGTGCCAACACACTTTTATTTTTCACACAGTCTCTGTTGTTGGTGTAGCAGGACAGCCCCTGAAGAGGTTGACTGATGGAGGGATGGAGAATGAGGCCCTTTTCTTCCAGCTCGGAGCACGTGTCTGCCACCCTGTCTAGCCCACGGTTCTGAGGTGAAACGGCGGGTAAACAGCTCGCAGACAATCAGGCTCGTGGAAATATTTGCTTTATTCGGATGGACAAAACTGAAGTCCAAAGACTCCGATTCAGTTCCAGCCAGCAAAAAGCCTCTCGCCTTCCACAGGCCCTTGCTCTTATAGTCCAGAGTCAGGTCCCACCCAATGGTGGGATCAGATACCAACCAATGGTGGAAGCAGAATCAGGTCCTACCCTAGGGTGGGGGCAGAATTCCAGGTCACACCCTAGGGTAGGGCACAATCACCTAATCAGATTAGGGTGAGCAACATAGTAATCCCCCAAAATATTTACATACACAACAATTCCCCCTTTTGTTTTTAGTAAACAAACAATATTGTCTACAATTATTAAAAGAAAAATTAGTCAATAATAAAAGAGCGGCTGTTTGCATAAGCGCATCACAGGAAAATGTAAAGAAAAACTTCTAACCTAAGCACAGGGTGTCTAAAACCAGAAACATGTATCAAGGAATCAACTACAAGCTCCTGAGAAGATAAATCTAAGACGTACATAGATCTTTCGAAGAGACACCAGAAAGGTTGTGTAGCAGGCAAGAAGAAGCACCTTTTCTTTATTTGTTGTTGTTGTAGGTGGTGGTGGTGGTCGTTTTTGGGTCACACCTGGCAGTGCTCAGGAGTTACTCCTGACTCCACGTTCAGAAATCGCTCCTGGCAGATACCGGCATTTGAACCAATGACCTTCTGCATGAAAGGCCAACGCCTCGCCTCCATGCTATCTCTCCAGCTCCATTTTCATTCAAGTTCAGGTAGACCAGAAAGCCCATCTTTGAGGGCATTGAACTAGGCCTTTATTTCGGAAGAAGTGGCACATACACCCTCTGCACAGTGGGGAGCCACTGCAATGATGATCAATAGGTATCTGAACTTAGTCCAAGTTCTTAATCCGGTCTGAAGTCCATAAGATGTCTGAAATTGATGTCGACTATTTATAGATGGGAGCTTAAGTCACAAACCAAAACAAAATGTTTAAGGCAGAGACCCTCCCTGTGTAAATAAACAACTTGAGGGCCCATCCAAAATGGATGGAACCTTCTATAAACCTAGTATTTTGCCTATGATGCGCCCACGCAACAAACCCTGAGAACAGACAAAAATATCATTTGGGAAATTATAGACAATAATATATAACTCACAAACCTAAAGTCAAGAAAGCAAAACCTTAATGTAATACAACATCGATTCCTAATATTAAAAACTAAAATAGAAAAACATTAATTACGATAGTCAAAAGAAGTGTAGTACCAAACATAACTTCAAAGGATTACAGTTATAGGAAAAACAACAGATGTAATTTCTACAGAGTTCAATACCAATCTGTAAATATGAGGGGTCTGGAACTCCAAAAAGACCGGCAGAAGACACTTGATGGGTCTGGAAAAGCCGGGTGAAGCCTTGTACAGGAGATAACATCAAGCTGAATGAAGAAGGAAGGCCAGTACAGTCATCCATGTGTTGGGTCATCCCCAAGCGTTACATCATTACATCATAAGTTGGTTGGGCTTCTGTATTTCCTTTGGGATCGGTGCAATCTTGGGGTAGCCATTGTAGAAACGGTCAACAATAGCATTTTGTATGTGGATGGAAAGCCAGAAATTCAGATAGCACAGTTTAACTGGGATCCAGAGACTGTGGGTCTTGTCCATGGATCTTTTCTCTGGTGTTACATTGTGACACAAATCCCAGGTGGCTTCATTTCCAACAAGTTTGCAGCATATATGGTGTAAAACTCCAACAGTCATGGATTTCTTCTTCCCGCCGAGATCAGGAAGCTTGTAGTTGTGGGTGAAGGAGATGGGTTGCACATGTGAAATCCTGAAAATTAAAATGTTAAGGACTAGGAAGAGAGAAGGAAGGATAAGGAAGACTAATTTGGGGAAGATAAAGTTAGGAAAAAGGAAACTATATACAAAATATGCAGAACAGACAGACACTAAACAAGACATACATACACAGACTTCACAAAAAATATGGCCATAACACTCACTCATACTAAAAAATATTTGTTAGAAAGGATCCAAAATAGAGCAAAAAAAAAAAGAGAATTCAGCTGAATCAATTAAAAGCTCCTTAAAATGTAATAGCCGGCAATTGTTTAGATAAATCATTTCAAATTCACAAAAAAAAATTTTTTTTTTTTATGGTTTTGCCTAGCAGATCTGAAAGAGAATTTCATGCATAATACAAACATGGACAACTCTACTATACGTGTATATCAGTATATATACAAAGTTATTGTATAACAGTAACTTTATGATAATCAATCATAGGCAAGAAGCACTGTGAAGAAAGTCCACCTAAAATTATCATTATGTAAGCGTCTTAAAACCTAAATTGAGGGAAATAAAGCAATGATGTTAAAATAAAAAGAGTGAAAGTCGTTAAATGAGTATACCTAGAAAGAAAAACAACATTAATATGATGAGAAATTTCTCTTTCAGGTGAACCTTGACTAAATTAATTTGTAAAATTTCATGATTAACTGAGACCTAGAGCAATAATGAAATTAAGACATAAATCCATCCTACAAGGAAACACATTGGGGATTCATGATTTTCAATCTATATTCATTGATCATGCCTGTGGAAAGAATCCTAGAGCATTAATAGCAACTGATAAGGAAGTAAAATGATTATCTGGTGTTCATTGTAGATCTCTAAGAAGTATAAAACAGGATGTATGCTGCTGTGGATTTCACCAATGTATTAGGGACTTTTTTGATCTTCTTGTCATCAAAATTTATCCAGTGTTGTTTTGCAGCAATTTTACAGTATGAAGTACAGTGTCCATAGTGAACTTTACCATAATGGTTTGACACCGATGATAAGTTGTATTTCTTAATCTTGCTTTTATTCTCTGAAATGAATTCCTCTAAATTGAGGTCTTCTAAAGGAAAATCTACATAAGTATGCAATTTTTTTATTTGTTTGCCATCAAAAGCAAAACGTTTCAAGTGTATTATAAGTACTGGTGGCAGTTTCCATAAGTACGTTTTCTTTGAAAAATCCCTTCTATTTTTGCAACTGTTGCACAGAACTTTGTTGTCATTTCTTAATTCTTCTTCTTTAAAAAATTCAGAGAGGCATTCCTGTAATGTACATTTATCTGTAGATGTAACAGCCAAAGACAAATGAACAAATGTCTCATAAACCTCAGACTTTTGGTGGCAAGTGAGACACTGGAGTATAGATTTGAATTGTCCTTGAAAGAGATCATAAATAATAGATTTATGAGCCTTTTGGTGTTCTGGACTAAATTGTTCATAATTTTCATTTCCCATGAGATGTGTAGTTTTGTCTGTCATTAGATTTACAGTAAGCAAGTCCTGATGTAATCCCTCTATTAGGAACATCAGTAGTTCGTGAGGATCCTGCTGATTGTGTCCAGCAAACTGGTCATTAAGTAAACCAATTGTTACTTTGAAGCTTTCAGGGTTAATATATCTATGAAATCCATTTCCCATGGTTTTGATGAGCCGACCAAATTCTTCGGCTAATTTACCTTCATGCCCCATCGGATTTTTCTTGTTAATATCCTTTTTATAATGATCTTTATAAAAATACTGAGTTAAGTCTGAAATATTATACAAGCATTGCAATATTGAGTTCATGTAGCAAGAGTTTCCTATATTTTGGAGCCCAGTTAAGACAGGTTCCTGTCTTTCCTTTTGCATCTCGGAGTGTAAGGGTTTATCACTACCATCAGTCTCACTCATTGTATGGTGTGTGACAGCTAAATCGTTCCCTGCCCCAGAGACATTAGTAATATTACTGCTGTTAGTGTCTGAAGTATTCTGTTTTTTCTCTGAAGGGGAGTTTGTAGTCTGAACCTGATCATTTGTGCTAGCCCGATTTCTAACAAGACGTAATGGAACCCAAAATTTCTTGGGAGGGTCATCATTTATAGAAACATAGGCATAACCCCTTCCTCTTAGGAGAAGATAGCCAGCTATCCATTTTTCATCCTCCTTGATCCAAATAGGTTTATGGGTTGTTTCTTGTCTCTGAATATCTTCTTTAAAATGTCTTTCCGCTGCAGTGTAGCTTTCCCCTTGGGGTAAGTTAAAGTAATTTAGTGTGATAAGAGTCAAAGACAGCAAATCCGTTGGTGGTAAACCTCTTTTTCTATTTTTTTGCAATTGAGTTTTTAAGGTTCTGTGAGTCCTTTCTACAATGGCCTGTCCCCTACAATTGTAAGGAATTCCTCTGAGATGTCTTATCTGCCATTCCTTACAAAAAAATTCAAAAGTTTTGCTAACATAGGCTGGCCCATTATCAGTCTTTATAGAATATGGAATACCCATCACAGAGAAACATTGTAAAAGAAAACTACAAGCAGCCTTAGATTTTTGAGAAGACATGGGAATTGCCCACATAAACCGAGAATAAGTGTCCACCACAACATGAAGATAAGGTTTCCTTGGAAATAAATCTGTTTGAGTTATATCCATTTGCCAAAGTTCGTTAGACTGTAAGCCTCTTGGGTTTGCTCCTGCTATGTGAGTCTTTTTTGTTAACGGTGCACATACATTGCAGTTTTCTACGATTTCTCTAGCTTGCCTCCATGGAATTTGGTAATTCACATGTAAACGGCGAGCATTTGTGTGTAGGGCTGAATGTTCCTCTATAGGTGATTTAAATATAGGCATTGCTAGCAAGTCAGCAGTTTTATTTCCTTGAGCCATAGGTCCTGGAAGACCTGAGTGGGCTCTAATATGTGTGATGAAGATGGGCTCAGTTCGTTTTTGAAGAAGCTGCTGTAATTGTTTAAGTAAGTCCTGTATGATCGGGTTATTAGCATTAAGGGATGCAGTGGCTATCACATGACATAAATTTACCACATACAAAGAATCAGAAACTATATTCATGGCTTCAGATACATTTTCTAATAGGTAAATTAACGTTGCTAATTCAACTTTCTGTGCAGATTTATATTTGGTATCTATGGTCATATTAATGTTGTCTCCAGTTATTCCTCCTTTTCCATTTTGGGATCCATCAATGTAAAAAACCTTGGCATTGGGAATAGGGGAATCCCGAACAATTGAAGAAATAACAAACTGAGTTTTCTTTAAAAAGTCCCAAATTTTTCCTGCTGGATAATGGGAGGATATTTCTCCTGTGAAATCTGAGAGGGCCCTTTGTAGAGATTCATTAATTGGCAATATTGACTCAATTTCCTTTTTTGGTACTGGCAAAACTATTATATCTGGATCAAAACCTAGTAAAGATATAGATCTGAGTCTTGCCTTGATAATAATCTCTGAAATCAGTTGTAAGTAGGGGACAACTGAGCGAGGTTGTTTGTTATGTAAATACACCCATTCCAAAGGTCCTGACTGTTGCATCAAGGCCCCTGTGGGGGTTTCTATAGTAGGGAAGATTAACAGTAATACCTTTTCTCCTGGGATGAATCTTGAGAGAAACGATTTTTGTAATCTGCTCAAGAAGATGTCCAATTCATTTTTTGCAGCTGTTGTTAAATTTCTCGGGCTATCTAAAGCAGGATCACCCTCCAACGTTTTAAACAGATTAGATAACTCTGCATTTGGGATTCCTAGTGCAGGGCGGAGCCAATTTACGTCACCTAAAAGTCTCTGAAAATCATTAAGCGTTCTGAGGTTTTCTTTTTTGATAGAAAATTTTTGTGGACGTATAGACGTCCGGTCCAAAATAAAACCCAAATATTGATACGGTGGCATTATCTGTATTTTTTCTAAAGCTATTTTCAGTCCTGATGTTTGTAAACAGTCAGTAACATAAGAGTATAATTCCTGTAAATCTGTTTCGTTGTTCATTGTGAGCAAGATATCATCTGTATAATGAAATATCATGGCTTGAGGAAATTTTTCACGAGCAGGGCTCAAAACCTTATCTACAAAAAACTGACACATGGTTGGGGAATTCAGCATGCCTTGGGGGAGAACAGTCCATTGGAAACGTCTGCAGGGATGGGTATTATTGAGAGAAGGAACTGAGAATGCAAAACGTTTTTTATCATCTGGGTGGATAGGAATATGGTAGAAGCAGTCTTTCAGATCAATTATAATTAGTGGCCATTCCTTTGGAATAACTACAGGTGATGGTAAACCAGTCTGCAATTTGCCCATAGGTATCATGGATAAATTTATAGCTCTAAGATCCATCAAAAGTCTCCATTTACCGGATTTCTTTTTTATAGTGAATATAGGTGAATTCCATTGAGAAAAAGATGGTTCAATATGTCCTAAACTTAGCTGTTCCTCCACTAATTCTGTCAGCACCTTTAATTTATCAGTTTTAAGGGGCCACTGACCTGTCCAAATTGGTTCATCAGATTTCCATTTTATTTTTATTGGTGCTGGTGTTTTTACGGTAGTGGCCCCCACTAAAAATTTTGGGTTTTTAAATCAAAAGAAGGTTCGGACTCTTCTGGAGCTAATGGGATGTGGAATTCTGCTTTCCACTGTTTGTGTAGGTCACGGCCCCACAGGGATGGTGAAAATGGGCCCACGTGAGGTCTGATTATTGCTTTTTGATTTTCTGGGCCGTAAAATAGTATAGTCCTCGTACTCAACAGACAGGAACTCAGGCCTCCTATTCCTTCTAGGGAATACGGGATTTCCTGAAGAGGCCAATTTTCTGGCCATTCTTTATCAGAAATTACGGTAACCTGAGCACCCGTATCTATCATTCCATCAAAGGGTTTGCCTTCCAAGTGAAGTTTGATCATTGGGTGTTCATCTTTACATTTAGTAACCAGAGCCACGATTGGGTTTTGAGCAGCACCCGGATCTGTGCTTCCAAAACCTCCAATTCTAGTCTTATCTGAAGTCCCAAATTTGACATAAGGCACTATTACTATCTGGGCAATCGCTTCTCCTTTTTTAAAGGTCCATGTAACTGGTACAGTAATAACTACAATGATTTCTCCCATGGAATCTGAGTCAATGACACCAGTGATTACTGATATACCCTTTATGTTGAGGGAACTTCTGCCAAGAATCAAACCCATGGTATCTGGGGGTGGCGGGCCTACAATGCCAGTTTCTAACATGTAAGGGCATGCTCCTGGGTAAATTGTAATGTCCTCTGGGCATAATATGTCTAATCCGGCACTCCCTGAAGTAGAGTGGATTAATTCCCTTATCGTGATGAATTTTCTTGGGCTGGGCTTGGAAGGATTATTGTCTGTGAACTTTGCCCCTGATTTGGAAGGGCCTGGGGGGAGGCCCTGTGGGCGTTTCCCTGCATCTTGTATGTGTGTTCTTGGGGAGCTGAATTTATAAGGAGACGACAATTTCTTTTGATATGTCCCTGTTTTCCACAATGGTAGCAGGCGATTTGCCTCCTGGGGACTGTGTTGAAACCTCTACTTAGGTTATTATTAATGAGGTTTCTGGATCTGCAATCTTTCGCCCAGTGGGTTGGGGTTCCACATAGACATTCCGGCAGGCATAAAGGTAATCATTCAGATCTGACTTTTCATTTAATGTATTCAATACTAATCTACAGGCTGAATTTGCATTATGATAGGCCACAGATTTTACTAGGAAGTTTCTAATCTCCTCATCTTCCACCTGTAACTTCAGAGCATCTTTAATCTTACCTACAAACTCTGCAAATGACTCATAAGGGCCTTGGGTAATTTTTAAAAAGTTTCCTCTACCAATGCTGTTAGAATCAATTTTTTCCCATGCTGACAATGCAATCTCCCTGATTAAATTTAAGATTTCCTTAGGTAAAGCTGCTTGTGTCTGAATATTTGCAAATTGATTTTCTGCCATCAATAATTCATACGATAGAGTAACACCTGCCACTTGCTTTTTCATACCATCCGGACTATATAATTTAGCTTTTACGCCTTCTGAATAGTACATTTCCCATTCAGTTCGCTGTTTAGACGACAGGCATATTTCAGCGATTCTTTTAAAATCATACAAAGTCCAAGATGAGTTATGACTCCAAAGTCTTAATAACTCCACACTGTATGGCGATTTTGGCCCATTTTCTTTACATGATCTTTTAAACCGATCTAATTCTTCCATCTGATAGGGTACATAGTTAGAAACATTTACCCCGTCTATAGGGGATAAAGCCTGATTAGCAAAATTACTCTGAATAGAGCTCTGAGACTGAGCATGTGGTTCATTTTTTGAATCTGCTCTGCTCTGCGATTCAATTTTGTGACTAGAAGGAGGCATACTTCGTGGAGTTAGCACTGGAGGTAGATCATTATCTGAGTCACTACTGTCAAGCAATTCACTAGAATCAGGCTTAACATTCTGAGTTGTTTTTCTTCCAGCAAAAATTTCTATATTGTTGATGGTGGGGCTGGATTCGTCAGCCTGCACCTTGGTCTGAGTTTTCGTCAGATAAATTTCATTATTATCTATACTGGTTTTAGCCTCACCATTTCTACACTTTCTATTTCCTAAATAGAAATAACAGCAAATAACTATGCTCATAATAATAACGTTAGTCAACACAGAAATTCCACAAACTATGATGGCTAGAGACACTACACTTTTCATTTGAAATATAGACCACAACCATCCAACTGCAGTGATTGTCCTTAGATCAAAACCAATTAGTTTTAAACAAAATGGAATGATCCACTTGTATACTAGAGCACCAATGCGTAAGACTAAGGGTGGTAAAATCCACATGACTAACCACAGAAACCATTTGATGGTCAGCATAGGAAATTTCCAATGAAATATTTCACTTACAGTTCTGAGGGTCCAGGGTTCAGGTCCCTGTCCGGGCGCCATTATGTAGCAGGACAGCCCCTGAAGAGGTTGACTGATGGAGGGATGGAGAATGAGGCCCTTTTCTTCCAGCTCGGAGCACGTGTCTGCCACCCTGTCTAGCCCACGGTTCTGAGGTGAAACGGCGGGTAAACAGCTCGCAGACAATCAGGCTCGTGGAAATATTTGCTTTATTCGGATGGACAAAACTGAAGTCCAAAGACTCCGATTCAGTTCCAGCCAGCAAAAAGCCTCTCGCCTTCCACAGGCCCTTGCTCTTATAGTCCAGAGTCAGGTCCCACCCAATGGTGGGATCAGATACCAACCAATGGTGGAAGCAGAATCAGGTCCTACCCTAGGGTGGGGGCAGAATTCCAGGTCACACCCTAGGGTAGGGCACAATCACCTAATCAGATTAGGGTGAGCAACATAGTAATCCCCCAAAATATTTACATACACAACAGTTGGTATCATGTTTCTGTATTAAAGATCCTGGAATCTGCATATCCTACATTGAAGTTAGGATGTGGAGCGTCCTCTCGTTTCACCTCACAATCAAAGGGCAATGCAGGGAGCCCTGTCCTGTAAGCAGGTCGTTGTGATTGTTAAGTCTTCTCAGTGTTAAGGGAAGTCTCTTTTGAGCAGGTCGATGTCTGAGCAGTGTAGGATCTTCCGTGGTAGAGGATTACTTCCAGGTGATGTTATAGACAAGCCTGGATATTTCGTGGATGGCTTCCCTGGTGCAGGAGTGAATGGAAAATGCCCTTTCTACTGAGGTCTGTGCCAGGTCAATGTTCAGGGTGTAAGGTCCCCTTGCACTACAAGATTTGTGTGTTCCAATCTCTATTAGATAGGATCTTATTTGTATGTGTAGTACTTTCCCATTTTAATGTGCCTATGCAAAAAAGGAGCAATGCCACTTGGTGTTATTGGCGCATATGGGGGCCATAGGAACAATTCCAACAATTCCCATGATATGGTTCAATCATAAGCATTAAACTGGGGGACTCTTTCACCAAAATTTCTTGTTAAACAGCTCAAATAGAGAAGATAAAAAGTGGTTAGAATCGTCATTGTATAAGACAACATTTAGTAAGAATTATAGTTGTCAGAGAAAAAAACACAAAATATTCTAAAGAAATACGTGTCCATTTTATGTGTCTTGAAAGAGATTGGGGTTGTTACACACAATGCACGGCTTTGGTCTGTGATTAGGATTGTACACTACTGAAGTTAAAAAGAGTAATGTAGGTTAGTGACGTTTGGGTGGGTTAGAGAGTTAAGGAGTAAAAAAGAGATTTGTAGGGGTGTGTGAAAGGGCAGAATAAAAAATGAACATTCTAGATATGCAAAACATACTCTCAATAGATGAAGTACACGTGGGGGCATGAGCCCCCGAACGGTTCTGTAGTTTTTGGATGCATAGGGAGGAATATCTCACCCCGTCCCCCCAGGGCCCGATTAACCTTTCTAGATGGCATTTCTACCAGCAGTGAATGAGAGTTCCTTTATCCCCACATTCACATCAGCACTGGTTGTTTTTTTCTGTTTGTTTTTTGTTTTGGGGGGGCCACACAGGGTTTACTCCTCAGATTACGGTCAGGGGTTACTCCTGGCTATGCGCTCAGAAATCACCTCTGGCTTGGGGGACTATATGGGACTCTGCGGATGGAACCGAGGTACGTCCTGGATCAGCTGCATGCAAAGCGAACACCCTACCACTGCATTAGCATGCTGGCCTCTGGTTGTTTTTTTTTTTTAATATAATTTTTATTTTGATCATAGTGGTTTACATATTGTTGACAATAATATTAAAGGTTCACATTTACATAAAATCAGGGGGGTTCCCATCACCGATTTGTCCTCCCTATATCTCCATGTTCATCCTACCTTTCACATCCTCCTCCCTCAACCCTGGGGCTGCTAGAAATTGTAGTCCCCTATGTACCTAGCTTACTACTTAGTAGTCTTGGTCTTGGTGCCTCCCTTATTTCCCCCTCTAACTGGGAGGAAGGACCACATAGTTCAAGTTATGTGGTTTTATTTAAGTAAGAGAAAAGTAATAAACTGGGGTAAAAGTCTAGTATGCCGAAAATGGGGGGAATCCTTCTAGAGGCTCTCAGAGTTGGTTTGAGAGATGAAGGAGAAGAAGAAGGTGAAACACCCCAACAGTACAAAAAGAAGAGTCAAATATCCAGTGAGCACTTCAGTGATAACAATAGGCACCACACACACACACACAAAAAAGCCACGGTCTTGAGTTAAAAAACATGGCAGAGCACCTAAAGAAAGAAAAGAAAAGAAGAAAAAAAAACAATATGAATATAAATGGGGACAACAACTTCAATAACCACACCAAAACAAAGAAATCGACAAAAAGTAGATAGGTAAATAAAAATTTAAAAAAATAATAATAAATGAAAAAATAATATATAAAAGATAAAAATGTTTTGAGCTTTTTGCCTTTTTTTCCCCCTCCTGCACTGGCACAGTAAATATTGGTGTCATTCGAAAAGGAATTCACTTGGCCTTAGCGCTATGGGGTTTCTCCACCCTTGAGGTATATTGTCACGGGATTAACTATAGACTCTGTTCAGGTTCATTTACTCTACCGGTGGTGCTTTCGTGGTGTTTGGAAAACTTCTGCTCTGTCCTGGGTGATGAAATAAGACCTCTGTATCTATAGATCTCAGTATCTGCACAGGTCCAGGAGTGGGACTTATGATGAAGTCTTTCTTTGTGGTTCTAGAAGTTCTGTTCCCTCAGTGTCATTTTAATCCATCATCTGTGGTTGGTAGTCTTGGTCTTTGCACTGATCCTAGGATGGAACCTAGGATAGCGTCTTTCATTGTGTTTCCAGAAGCCCCATTCCGTTGCGATTGTCTCTGCCGGACCTTTGGAACTGGGGATCATGGATTATTGTGCGGGTCATAGTTCAAACCCTAGACTAGGGCTTTTTTGTTTTTTTATATTTTTATATTTTTTATAAAATTTTATAATAAATGCCTTACAAAAATGTTACAATGTTCTATGTTCCAGAGAGACAAAACAGTGGGTATGTAGCCAATCAGAGTCAGGTGTATGCCTGAGCACAGCTGGGAGTGGTCCAAAAGCAACAAATAAACAGAAGAAAAGGAAAAGAAGGTAGGAAGCAAAGATCAGAGTACGCACAACTTGCTTCACACAACTTGTATGCACAAGTTTCTTACAGAAAAAGACCTCTATAGAGTAAACAAAGTCACAGCCTTACTTCTACTGCCTAAACTTTACATGAATCTTTCTTCACCTGTAACTCTACCTACAATATGCAAGAAAAGAAATTCTGGGATACTTAGTTCCCAGTTTAGTTAAATTAATGAACAGTTCAATACTCATATCTATTTAGCTCTAGTTAGTCCCATTCAACATTTAGGAATGTATCCTAATGAAGTGGTAAATAAAACCAAAGGTTAATTACAATGTAAGTCTAACTTCAATAGTCAAAGCAGGCACAAATTAAAATTATTTTAACAAAAGTGGAATGGTGTAATAATTAAAGTAAAATATAAACTGTATTTTTGTGTATCAATTTAAATTATAATTTCTAATTACTTTTAATAAAATGCTTATATCCTCATAATATAGAATGTTAAAAGTAGACACAAATCTTTGCCTTTATTGGGATTACAATTTGGGTATGTATTTATGAATTTCATTTTCCTTTTATTTTTTCTTATACACTTCCATATTCATTCTTTAGGCATTCATTCTCAATATTCTTCAATATTCAATATTCATTCTCAGGCATACACCTGACTCTGTGCTCAGGGAACACTTTAGACAGTGCTAAGGAAAACTTACGTGGTGCCGGGATCAAACCTGAATAAGCAATCAGAGTTATCTTTTAAAAAATAGATAAAATAGGGGCTGGCAAGGTGGTGCTAGAGGTAAGGTGTCTGCCTTGCAAGCACTAGGCAAGGAAGGACTGTGGTTCAATCCCCCGGCATCCCATATAGTCTCCCAAGCCAGGGGCAATTTCTAAGCACTTAGCCAGGAGTAACCTCTGAGAATCAAACAGGTGTGGCTTAAAAAACCAAAAAAGAAAAAATAGATAAAATAATTTATCTCTCTTACCTAAACATCCAATATAGCTTTCCATAGCATCTAGAACAAAATGCAAAACTTCATTACTATCTGCAAAGATCTTTATGGTCCTGCCTTTATTGGCAGCTCTAACTGCATCACAGATGGTTCTTTGCTTGGCTGATTCAACTCCAACCTTATTGAGCTTTGGCCAGTTTCTAAGATTGGCTGATATCTCTCCCATTTTAAGGTCTTGGCAGTATTGCTTTCACTTAAAATACCTTTCTCCCAGATCCTGACTGGCCCTCTTCTCATTTATATCTTGGCTTAAATGTCACCTCCTCAAAGAGGCCTTTCTCAAACACCCCATCTGCTGTGTGAATGTTTCCCAACCCACCCAGCACTCATTTTCCATATCATTGCTCATTTTTCTTATTGAAAATATGCCTCTTTTTTTAAAGTTAGCTATTTCCGTCACTAGAGAACAGGGTCCACTAATGCAGTAATTTTGATTCTTTTGTTTTATTGTTGTAATCCTGGTAACTCCAACAAAACTAACAAAGCTCTGATTTCACTGAATGAATGAATTAATGAATCCCTATGAATGTTCTATAGTGAACACTTACCTTTTTGTAGTCATAAAGAAGTATCTGAGAGATAATGCAGCTTGAAGGGAAATTTTTGTGTCAGGAAGGCTTTTTATATCATGGAAGCCATCTCAATATCTCATGATTATTCCCGCCCTAGCCCTCATCTAAAATAGCAATAGGAGTTTCTACAAAAGCAATGTGAGTCAAATGTTTTTAAAAGCAAAGGAATCTGGAAATCATTCTTCCATATTAACCTATTTACATGTAATAATTGGCTTTTGCCATTGTAATACCATCTAAAACTACCAGATAGCTTAATTTCAATGCCTATTTGAAAACCAGAGTTGCATCCCTTTCTACAGTGTTTCAGTCTTTTGTCACAATTCTGATTTGCTTTATCAACACCACCCACCTAGATACAATCTATTCTCTCCACATCTCTCAGTCCTCCCACCTCCATGTCCTACTCTACTTAGTAGAGATGAACCACTCTTACTGGTTGATCCTAAACTCTCTGCCCTTCTGTCTGAGGAAAAACTCAGTAGAGAAATTCAAATTGCCTCTCTTTTCCATATTTGTGTCTTAATTTTAAGCTATGTTTGGAAACTGCAAGTTTTTAATCTTTTTTTAAAATTCTTTCTATACTCCAATTTTTGGATGCCCCTTGTTTATTGGGTACTTTGAATATAAAGAGGTAAGGTAAGGCTGAGTAAAATAAAATCCCAACTTAAATATTTTTATCTTCTGATCATAGGACAGGGTGTGAGATGAATCCATATGTTACTTTTTGTCAAGCATTTTCTCTTCACTATGTTCAGACAGCTGACATATGACTTAGTGAACTTGGTAAAAACAAAGAGTGGTTTCTAATTTCTTTATCTAGTCAATTCTCTAGGTAAATGGTATCATTTTTGTTAGGAAAGAGAACATTTTTTAGAAAAAATAAATAAAAAGTTTGGAGAAGATAGTACAGCTGGTAAGGTGCTAACCCTTCATGTTCCTGACCTGGATCCTCAGGACCCTGTATCATCCCCTGAGCTTCTCCAAAAGTGAACACCGAGTGACAGAGCATAATATAAGCCCTGAGCTTTGCCCCCAAACCAAAACGCCACACACACAAAAGATATAAAAGCATCAAGATGAATATTAAATTAAATTTTATTCAGAAGGTGGAGTGAAAAGGCAAAATAATTTTTCAAAACAATTTGTGGAGCTTTTCATAAGATAACTTTTTCTCAAATAATTAATTCAAAGGTTGCAAAGCCTTCATACAGCTAATGGATCTGAGTTTTCTCTAGCAAGCATTAGCTGTAGTGAAAGCAGACATATGGGCAACCCTATGGCATGTATCTTAGTATCCTATTAAGCACTATCTTACTCTGAAACTGTGGTAAATAAAATTCTATGTGACAAGATCCTTTTTTAGAATTTGAAATTGGCAGCTATTTTGTTCAATTTTATGGTTATATAAATTTTGGTATCAGCCATAGCAATTTTTCATGCTTTCCACATCCCCCCCAAGGGAAAATTGGCAATAATCAGAAAGTAGTCCTGGGGAACTTTGTCTTGCTTGTCAGTAAATGTTGCTTTAAAAATAAATCATTCAATTGAGCAGATTGATTTCACTATAAAATTGTAAATTTCTACTTTATCTTGTTGCACACATTCCTAGTCAATCCTTTATTCACAACTCACTTCTTTCTCTTATTTTCAACAGTGATTATATCAAAACTTTATCCACTGTAACTAATTTTCTCCTTTTAAAAAGTGGCATAAAGGGCAGTAGTCTTCTAAATGTATTCTTTCTAGTCTCATTACACACATACAACATTTTTCAATTTTTTACTTTTTCAATTTTTCAACTTTTTACTCGTTTACCATACATCTTCTATTTAGAATTTATTTCAGTAGTAGACACCCTGTAAGAAAACTCCAAAGGGGCTGGAGAGATGGTTCCTTAATAGGGCGCTTGTCTTTTATACAGCAGATATGGGTTTGAGCCCCAGTACAACATATGGTCCCTGGGCACTACTGAGGTCACTCGAGTACAAAGTCCCTGAATAACCTCTGAACATGCTGAATGTGGTCCAACCCCAACAAATGACTTCCCAAATGTTTCTATTTAGTGATAATTACACTCTTATTTCTTCCCTTCTGCTTGAATAGAAATGACATAGTGGTTTGTTCCTAATAAAGAGGATACAGTAAAATAATTAATATCACTTCTGTCAATACCACCCTGAATATGATTGGTCTAGTGTGAGTTACCTTACAAAAACTGTGTTTTTATTTTGGAAAATGCCTTTTTCTCTATTACTAACCCTGAGTAATTGAGTTGCTGTATTATTTTTTTTTTGAGTTGCTGTATTCTGAGCTGTCCTATGGAGAAGAATGTATGCAGAATTATAAATTTCTACTTTATTGGGTTTGTAGCTGTGGCATGGTAGGGCATTTGCCTTGCATGCAGCTGACCCAGGATGGACCTAGGTTTGATACCTAATGCCCCATGTGGTTCCCCAAGCCAGGAGAGATTTCTGAGCACATAGCCAAGACTAATTTCTGAGCATCACTGGGTGTGGCCAAAATACCCAAAACAAAATTTAAAAAATTCCTACTTTATTTAAAAGCTTACATTCCTTGTCAATTCTTTATTCCTAATAAAAAGAACCTTGTTCTCATCTTTTCAACAATGATTATTTCAAACTATTTTCTTGATAACAGTCAGCAAGGAAATAGGATTCTCTATCCAAAAACCTGAACAACTGAATATGGACAATAATATTGTAAGTTTTGAAGCTATTTCCTGATTTTTGAGTTGAGTCTTAAGATAAGATTATAGCTCAAACAAACAATTTGACTGCAATGTCATGAAAGACCTTGAATCAAATACACCCAGTTAAATTGTTTCCTGTTTCCTGACCTATCAAAATTATGCAACAATAAATGTTTGTGATTTATGTTGCCTAATTTTGGGAGAATTTATTATTTGAGAGAATTATTATTATTATTATTATTATTATTATGTAGATTACTATAAAAATACAATCTCCAATCATGTTCTAAATTCTTTTCACCTGCTTCTCTTTTTCACATCTTTGAATTTTCTTTCTCTACTCAATTTTTTATTTTATTATTAAAAGTAGAAAAACTATTTAAAAATACATTTCCATCAACAGCTTTTATCCCTCTTCTTTAAAGTCAAACTTTTAAATTATTTTCACTTGTTTATTTTTCTGTTTCTTTATTTCCTTTATAGCTCATTCTCTACCACATATTTCATTGCTATATTGTTTTCAGCTCATCAACTTCACAGTAATTTCTCTTATCAATATCTACAGTGAGTCTTCACTTAACATTTTCTGTCACTCATCATTCGAAAATATTTCCCTTTTTTATAAATTACATTATATTCCCTGGCTTTGCTTCTGTGCTTTTTTTAAAAAAATATTTTATTTTAGTCTCTCTGCAGGCTTGTTTTAACTCTACCCTAAGAATCTCTGATTTTCAGAACTTAGACTTCGATTGTATGCTTTTCTCAATCTATACAGTCTATTTAGTCAATCTCACTTCCATGCAATCCCAATTCTCTGGGAACATTGGTGGAGGGAGGCTGACACTGGTAGAGGGATTGGTGCTAAAACAATGTGTATATATACCTATATATATAAAAAAACAACTGTTAATAACTTTGTAAATCATAATGATTTAAGTAAAAAACTTCGAGCAGAAATTAATGAACTGGATACCTATAAACTATCCAAAAATATAAATATTTCTCTCACTCACTACCATTGCCATGATAGTTGTTAGTGTAGTTAATTTCTAACTGCACTGACCAATCTTGTGGTAAATTTCATATCATGTGCCAGTCCTTCTAACCCTCATTTCTATCATGTCTGGGTATTATTACAATAATGTCTTATATTTTTCTTAAATTCCATAGATGAGTGAGACTATTCTATATCTATCTCTCTTCCTCTGACAATTTCACTCAGCATAATAGTTTCTATATTCATCCATGTATAGGAAAATTTCATGACTTCATTTTTTCTAATGGCTGCAGAGTATTCCATTGTGTAACTATACTACAGCTTCTTTAGCCCCTCATCTGTTGTTAGAAATTTTGGTTCTTTCCAGATTCTAGCTATTGTAAATAAAACTGCAATGAATATAGGGGTGCAGAAGGCAATTTTATATATATTTTTGTGTTCCTAGGGTATATCCCTAAGAGTAGTATAGCTGGATCATATTTCCAGTTCAATTTCCAGTATTTTGAGAAATCTCTATATTGTCTTCCATAAAGGCTGAACTAGACAGGCAGGGGGTGAGGGAGGAGAGAGATGAGGATCATTGGTGATGTGAAGTTTGCACTGATGAAGGGAGTTATTCTTTTTTATAACTGAAATCTACAAACTGAAAACTACAAAACATGTTGGTAATCATGGTGCTTAAATAAAGATATTAAAAATAATAAACCAAATAAGACCCCTACATAAAAATATAAGTATTTTAGCAAATATATAATTACTCATGCAATTAGTTACTACTACCATCTATCTCTTCTTTTTCTCCTTCTCTCCTTAACATAGCAAATATCATTACCACTTAACTTTTGAACTTACTATTATATTATATATATAATATATGTAAATATATTATATATATTAACTTACTATTATACACTCAATTATTATATTTTTATATCCTTAACAGCTTACAATTCTGCTATTCCCATCATTATGAAATCATAAATTAGTCCCAGGACACTACCATCTCTTTCTTGGATAGCTGTAACAGCCCTTCTCACAAGTTTTCAACACATTATTCACCTTCAGTCTATAGAATAATTTCACATCAACTTAAGAAATGTCAACTACTTAGGGCAGAGAAAAAATACAGTGGGTAGAGCTGACCTGGAGTTTGATCTTAAGCCCCCAATATGTTCCTTTGACCATCCAGGAGTGATCCCTGAGAACAGAGACAGAAGTAAGTCCTGATCACAGATGTTATGTGGCCAAAAAAAAAAAAAAAAGGCAAAACAAAAATGTAAAATCCTGGCTTTAAATGTTTTTATATTTTCTTCTTACATTTAAAATAGATTCAAAGTTTTATGTCAGAGTGTATTTCTTGTATGAACATTCATCATCATCTTAATGGAACATTGGAAGAGTTGTTAATACTTAAGAAAATATTTATGTGAAATACAATACACAACTATAACAAATATAAAATCATATAGTTCACTGCATCATTGAGCTAAATTAATTGTGTTAAGCAAAATCATTCAGAAGGGGAAGGACAAATATTTGATTATCTCACTCATTTGTGGTATACATAGAAACAAGACAAGGGAATAGTGTCTGAATTATAATAGACTCTTGGCTTTGAATTACAGAGCAGAATACCAAGCAGTGATGATGGTATGGGTGGGAAGTGGAGAGGAATGAAGAGGCAGACAAGAAATGACCTAGAGACTTTGTGCTTAGAAAACATTCCTGGTGGTTCTTTAAGGACCATATATGGTGCCAAGGTTCAAACTGGGGCTGGCTATATGGAAAGCAAGTACCTTAATCCCTGTACTGTCTCTCTTTTTTTTTGATATTAATATCTTAAGACTATACTCCCAGAGGTCAGGAACATAATTCAAAAGGCTAAAGCTTTGCATAAACCCTGGGTTTATATCTATTAACACATGGGTACCCAGCACCATCCTATGAGCTCACCCTCAAAATATCACCCTCAGAGATTTTGACTCAATCTGAAGTGGACCCAAAAAATGGTTTAAAAAATTTTAAGAGGGCCAGAGTGATTGCACAGTGGTAGAGCGTTTGCTTTGCAAGAAGCCAACCCAGAACCAACGGTAGTTCGAATCCTGGCATCCCATATGGTCCCCTGTGCCTTCCAGGAGCAATTTCTTTTTTTCTTTTTCTTTTTTTAATTTTTATTGTGACGAAAGTGCATTACAAATCTTTCACTGCATCATTTATGGTACACAGTGACAATGAATGAGGGGCATTCCCACCATCAGTGCTGTCCTCCCTCTGCCCCTGTTCCCAGTATGCATCCCATATCTCCCTCCTCTACTCCCCAGTATGCTAGTGCAACGGGTCTCCACTTTACAGCTTGTTGTAGATTGAGCATCCATTCCACCGACATTGGAGATAAAAAGGATAAGAAAAAGGGGAGAAAAAAATTGGTGACAACTACCAAAAAAAGAAAGAAGAGAGAGAAAAAAAAAAGAAAGAAAAATGGAAGAGAAAAGAAAAAAAAGGACCCGGGAAATAAAAATAAAAATAAATCTCTAAATAATAACCACAAGCGTGAAAAAGAAAGAAAAGTGGAAGAAAAAATAAGGAAAATAAAGTCAAAAACTAACAAATCAAAACAAAACAAGAAAAAGTATGGGTGCTGGAGTGGTAGGGTTTGGCATTCCCTCCACTTTTTTTTTTTTTTTTTTTTTGCATAGGCACAGTAAGCATTGTGGGAGAAAGGGAATTCCCATGGCCTAAGAGATTCAGGGTTTCTCCTTCCTTGAAGCATACCATCATGGGATCAACCCCTGGCTTCTTATATACTCATTACCCCATCCCAAAGGCTTTTTTGTGATGCCAGGAAAGTTTCCTCTTGGTTGTGTGTGAGAAAATCAAGCCACTGTAGCTAGCGATCTTGGTATTTGCGCAGGTTATAGGTCAGGGTCTAGGATAGTCTCTAGGTTCTGTTCCTATCCATCGTTGTTGTGGTGTTCAGTCTTCTGTAACACTTGTGCCCTGTTTTCGTTCAGTCCCTAAGCGGAAGCCTAAGATATTACGGGTCCAAAGGTTCTGCTCAGTCTCTGTTGTCCAAGTTGGATCTCTGCAATAAGACATCTTATTGTTGTTGAATTGCTTTTTATGTGTCCTGGACTACAGCCTAGGGTAGGGTTTTCCTTATTAGTCCCAAGGTAGGCTCTGTTCAGTCACAGTTGTCAAAGTCAGTTTTCTGTTGTTGGTGCTCTAATTTTTCACAGTTCAAAGGACGATAGCTCTTCTGATTTCCATTTTGTGTTAGGTGATGTGATAGGACAGCCTGGTCTTAGGTCAA
Organism: Suncus etruscus; assembly: GCF_024139225.1. Lineage (NCBI taxonomy): Eukaryota > Metazoa > Chordata > Mammalia > Eulipotyphla > Soricidae > Suncus > Suncus etruscus. The sequence continues at coordinate 98,673,741 of NC_064848.1, read as the reverse complement.
GTTTTCCTTTCCTCATTGTCATATCAAAAGTGGTGCAAGTTGGTGCCAGAGTAGTGTTATAAATCTCCCAATGGAGCTTAGTTCCTTGTGGTGTTGCCTGGAGCTGTATCATTTCTACGTAGGGGATCTGGGGTTTCGGATTGGACTAATACTGTCCAATCTCCTGGGGACTGGTTGTATCCACATGCCCCATGTTCAGGATGGGAGGCACCCTTCTACTATAAAAAGTGAGTTCTTATCCCTAGAAGATAAGATCTTGTTTCTGTGTCTATGGTTTCCCCTTTTTTACTGTGCCCATTCAAAAATGTATGGTGCCATACTATGTTGCTGGTGCTATTCTGGGTAAGGATGACAGGCTGCACACACAGTCTCTGTCGTCTGGTTTTGTTCTGAGCTTTTATCCCAGTCAAGGCAGGCTTTTTGTACCAAGCAGCACCAAAAATGGTAAGGATAGAGAAAAAAATGTATATATTAAAATAGAACAAATAAATAAAACTGAGTTAAAAAGAAAATGGTATTCAAATAAATCAAGTGGTGGAGGAGGCTACTAGTATATTTAGGAATACACATCTTAAGATGTATTGTTATACAGGTATTGAGCTTCCATAGGCAATATAAGACTCCAATTAAGTCTTTTGATATATTCTTGTGGGGAGTAAAAGCCAAGGTACTTTTCGATTCACAGGCCTTGGAATTGAGTTTGAGAGATGCTTTGCTGCATTAAGAGACCATATAGTGTCTTTGAGCTGGGAGTTTTGCTGAGGCCAATTCCTGTATCGTGCAACAGTCCGATTTGGTGGAGGTGAGAGGGGCCATCAAGCATGAGTCAGCAGGCATGCTGGCTGTAGTTCTTTGCTGACGCATGAGAATGGGGACCCAGAGGGTGTCTTTCACTGAGAAGCTGGAAGGTGGTCTTTTGGGACAGTGGGTCAATCTTGGTGCCTACCAGTTAGGAACTGAGGGTAAGGGTTAAATTAGGGGAAGATAACGGATCAGGATTGAAAAATGAGGGGATAGAGGAGACACAGGGATAAAGGAGAGGCAATACATGACAGGGGTTATATATAATACATATATATGAATTGTTTGTGATTATGACTTGGAGTCAGTATGGAAAGTCACATCCATAAAGACTGACTTTAAAGATCTATTTGAGTGTTATCATCCAAATCTTTGGTATTCCGTTTCCTTTCCTAGGAACCTTCTAGAATGAAGAATATTTTTAGATAATGCTTAATGCACCCACGCGATTATAAAAATGAGTATTAGTAAGAAAAGACACAGCTACAGGGTGTCCAGTATGAATACGGGAGGAGTTTCCCTCCTCCCCCCTCCCCCCAGAGCTAGGTTGCCAAACCTGGTCCTGAAGACCAGTTTGGCATGGGGGGATCTTGGTCTCCTGGTAAGCCCAGGAGGCCATTGGCCAGCTGTCTGCCCAGATTCCCAGCCATACCTGTAGGAGAGGAGCAGGAACCTGGCATGTGGGATCGGCTGGGTCCAGCTGCAGCCTCCCTCTCCAGTATGAAAAAGCATGGGGGACGAGTTTGCCTCCTCCCCACCCCCACCCCCCAGAGCTCAGCTGCCTGATCTGGCCTTGAAAGCCAGCTTGGCGTGGGGGGCTATCGGTTTCTAGGACTAACTGGTCAGTCTTGGGGGCCTTTGGCTAGCTGTCTGTCCAGATTCCCAGCCATGCCAGTACAAGAGGAGCAGTAATCCTGGCATGTGGGATTTTCTGGGTCCAGCTGCAGCCTTCCTCTCCAGTTTGAAAAAGCATGGGATTGGAGTTTCCCTCCTCCCCCCTCCCCCCCAGAGCCCAGTTGCCAAACCTGAAGACCAGTTTGGCATGGGGGGATCTCTGTCTCCTGGACTAGGTGGTCAGCCTAGGAGGCCATTGGCCAGCTGTCTGCCCAGATTCTCAGCCATACCTGTAGGAGAGAAGCAGGAATCCTGGCATGTGGGATCATCTGGGTCCAGCTACAACCTCCCTCTCCAGTATGAAAAAGCATGGGGGAGGAGTTTGCCTCCTCCCCACCCCCCCCAGAGCTCAGATGCCAGACCTGGCCTTGAAAGCCAGCTTGGCGTGGGGGGCTCTCGGTCTCTAGGACTAACTGGTCAGTCTTGGGGGCCTTTGGCCAGCTGTCTGTCCAGATTCCCAGAAGGAGCGATTTCCAAGCAGAGAGCCAGGAGTAACCCCTAAACACCACTGGGTATGGTCCAAAAACAAACAAAAAATAAATTAACAGTATGATTCTAACATGATTTTATATATTATAAAATATTTTATAATATAATATAATATAATATAATTATAATATATTATTTACTGATATATTAATATCAGTAATATCTAGTCTAATTTACAACTATGAAAATACTGTTTTCATCTAATTATCATAAGTCTGATAGTTATTGAGAGTTAGGATTATAATTAGTACAACTAAAGAAGTAATTTTTATTTTTATTTAACTTTATATGCTTAAAACTTTAAGTGCTCACATCTAATAATTATCAATCATGCAGTTGTAAAACAGTTGTTACCAGGTTTGAGCATATCAGAATCACTGGAATCTCATAGCTGCCGTCATGTTACTGGCCAGTTCCATAGACTCATTTTATTTTTGAAAGAAATGCAAACTAAGATCCTAAGACTCATGGTACATTTGTCTTGCAGGTGAAAACTCTGAGTTGTTCTCTGGAGGGGAACGAGCTGAGTCCCTGGTCTGCTGAAGCCCCAGCAGCTGCACCTACACCCCACAATTGTTGCTACACCAATGGCCCAACTTTACCCTTTTATGACCAATCTCTTAATAAATGACAAGCAGACAAAAATTCCTGGTTTGCAGTTTGGAGACAGAAAACTTAGGGTCTTTTTTTTACAGTGGAGGTAGGAAGCTTCCTTAGCCCCTACCCTTCTATACTTCCCAAAAGCCTCAGCCATCACACCCATATCCTAGAACTGCTCCTATGTTGACCCATTCCACAGATTCTGGAAATCCTGAAGCTTCTGCTCACATGTGCAGTCTTGCAAAACCACCAAATTCCTCAGTGTTGACACCCAAGTAAGAACATACCAAATTAGATGTGAAAGAAGCATAGAAGCTGCCTAATCTCAAGAAACAAAACCAAAAATACAGAATGTTCAGAATACAAAAAACAGCTTCAGACAATGGTCTAATAATCCTATTTTGAGATATAACAATTTTCAGGAGTTATTCCTGGATCTGCATTCAGAAATTACTCTGGATGGTGCTTGGGGGACAATATGGGTTGCTAGAGATTGAACCCAGCTCAGCTGCAAGAAGGCAAACATTTTAGCTGCTGTCTATTTCTCTGGTCTCTGAAGATTGTTTGTTTTGATAATTCCAAGCAATATACTTTTTTGTTTGTTTTTGTTTTGGGGCCACATCCATTGATGCACAGAGGTTACTCCTGGCTATGAGCTCAGAAATCACTCCTTGTTTGGGGGAACCATATGGGATGAAAGAGGATTGAACCGCGGTCTGTCCTAGGCTAGCGCTTGCAAGGCAGACAACTTACCTCTAGCGCCACGCTCCGGCTCCAATTTCAAGTAATATAAAGTAAAATAGTTTGTGCCTGTCAAGGGGTCAGGCTTATCGGTGGATATGAAACTGTACAGTGGTGGAAAGAATGTTACACTGGTGATGCAATTGGTGTTAGAATACAGAATCCTGGAAACAACTAATTTGAACAACTTTGTAAACCATGATATTTTTAAAGCACTATTTATTTTATTGTAAATAAAGATAAAACAATTTAAACAAACAGGATTACTGGAAAGATTTTGCTAAATTATAAGTGCTCACTTGTATGGCTCAGTGTAAATCAGGTGGTTCCAGGTTTTTCAGGTGAAATAAGCTTTTGTGCCATAAAGATAGTATTGTACCTGCCATTTATTGCCCTTTCAAACTGATTTTTAAAAATCTAAATTTATGCGTGTAACCCTACTCTTTGCATCCTTAATTGCTTTCATATATGAATTTCTTCTTAAAAACACACAAAATACTAACAGTTGAGTGCTTCATATAACACAGACGTTGTTACATATAAAGTAAATACATGTTGATCTCACTGTGATTTATATTCTTTTGTGGTTTTCCAATACATTCTCTAGACTTTTCACAGGTTGCCTTTTTCAGGTTGCTTCACTGTACCCATTCAGTTAAATTGCAAACAGGCAGATAGCTTCTCCTTTAAATTCCTGAAGCAAGACTTAGGTGTGCCTTTATGAAAAGCTGGAATCTAAGGAATGAACACATAGCCAGGGGCCAGGGGATAGGTCCAGGGGTTAGGCATTTGCACTGCCTGAGGCTGACCCCTGTTTGACCTGGTGCCTGGGCTATTTGTCTCTAGTAGACTCTGGTACCTCAAGGTCTCCAACACCATAGTGGTCACTCCTAAGTACAAATCCAGGTCCTGTGCACCACCAAGTGCATTCCCCTAATTCTTCCCCACTCACAAAGTATATAGAAATAACCCTCCCCCCACTTTTTCCAGAGTATTTGACATTTGACTTTGCTATAATGCAATTCACCTGTCCAATATAGAATTCTGGCCTTCTGTATCTTGTCTGTCTTCAAATACTACCTAGAATACTTATCTTATTTAAGGACCGAGCCAGAAAAAACAAATCTAGGTTTCCCACTTTATATTAGCATAAAACTTTTCTCAGCTCTGTGTATGTTATCACTTCTTATTTTCTTCCTGAGAGTCCTTAAGACGTAATTTAAATTCTGGAAAGATAGTACAGGGGTTAATGTGCATTCTTTTCATGTGATTGACCCCAGCTTGATCTAACATAGAGGCCCCCAAGTTCCAGTCAGGTATGATCACCCCAGCATCCTAAGACCTGAGCAAAACCAAATATCCTGTCCCTTTCATTGAATTATTAGCCTCGTTGGCCCAGAGGTCCACAGACTTCTATAGGAGACTTTGACCTTTATCTTTGCATAGGTAAAGGGTCATAGATGTTTACACAAACATAAACACACACACTGTTTATTTGCCTTTGGAAACGTAGTGAAATAAAAAGAATTTCAAAATAGAATTCTTGTGCATAAGAAGCACTCTTATATAAAATAGTTTTGCTAGTTTATTCAGGTAATATATCAACCTTTTAGAAATCCATATGTATGGACCAAAAGGTAATACTTTGGGTAGGGCACTAGACTTGCATGGCATATAATCCCTGTATATTCACCAGAAGTGATGCCTGAACACAGTCAGGAGTAATCTCCGAGCATAGCCAGTTGTGACCTACAACTACACCCATTTAATATATATGTGATAGATTTAAAAATATACACTAATGCTAATCTGAATGTACTTGCAATATGGTATAAAGAAAAGCTTAAGGACAATGATGTAGCTCAGTGGTAGAGTAAATGCCAAGCACATGTGAGGACCTGGTTTCAGGCCCTGTCATCACACACATGCATACACACACATGATCTCATATCATTGTATCTCAAGCTGAAGTGAGGGTACATTTGTGATAATAAAAACAATTTAAATTTGTCTAAATAGAACTTGTCTTAGCTAACTAAATGATAACCCAGCTTTTAAAATTTGTATGCTTGGGGCCAAGCTCTAGAACAGTGGTAGGGCATTTGCCTTGCATGTAGCAGAACCAGGACAGACCTGGGTTTGATCTCCAGCATCCTATATAGTCCCCCTGAACTTGCTAGGCATGATTTCTGAGCACAGAGCTAGGAGTGGCCCACGAATGCTGCCAATGCGTGACCCTAAACAAACAAAAACAAAAATAAAATTAAATATTGTTTAAAAAATTTGTATGTTTTAATTATTTTGTTCTTATAAATTAAGATAATTTTATATACCATGGTTTTATGCTGGTAAAAGTTTAAAAAATTTTAAAGGCTTAACAAAATTTTTAAAAAGTTATCAAAAGACATTCAAGTTTGACTTGAAGTATCTGATTTGAATATATAGAAAATTAAAAGGCAGTTCTATATTTCAAATTATTTGGTTACAATGACAGATATTAATTAGTACCTTCATTACCAAGGCTAATTGTATGATATTGTGTGAGGTAAAAACCTTTACTATTAATTAGGGATTATCAGTAAACAGATGTATAGTTTTCAAGTACTTGAAGTTGTTATATATACTTTGTAACTGTGACTCATACAAAACAGTTCTTTTAGCATTACATTTTTATAAAATGTACCATCATTCATTAAATCATGCCAGCCTTGCACCTACCCCCTAGACCTCAGCTCTTTTCAGTAACCTTAGTTTTTGTTATTATTAGCTACTGGCATATTTTTACCTTTGTTTTGGCTTTTCATATTCTTTGTTTTCTTATAGTAGAATCCAATATTTATTTTTCTCATTCTGACTTATTTCTTTTCACATAATCTTCCCAAATTCTATTTTGCTGAAAGTAGCAATATTTAAATTGTTTTATTTTTGGTTTTGGGGACACACCCGGCAGCGCTCAGGGGTTACTCCTGGCTCTACACACAGAAATCGCTCCTGGCAGGCTCGGGGGGACCATATGGGATGCTGGGATTCAAACCACCATTCTTCTGCATGCAAGGCAAATGCCCTACCTCATGCTATCTTTCTGGCCCAATATTTAATCTTTTTATAGCTGAATAATAAGCCATTGTTTCATATTATGCCACATCTTTAATACTGTCATCTGTCTTTGGACACTAAAGTTGTTTTCATATATTAGCTACTGTAAATAATTTTGTAATAAACATTGTAATGTATATAACTCCAAGTTAATAATTTTATATTCTTTTGATATATACTCAATTGCTGGTTCAAATGATAGCTCTACCTTCAGCTTTTTTGAAACTGAAACTTTTTTTGAAAAAGCTCCATACAGCTTTTTAACTTGTTGTACTGACTTACATTCCCAATAATAGACAAGTTGAGAAGCTGTACAATCAGTAATAATATATTCCATATATCCATTTATTTGACCTTCATAGTTAGCTAGCCATCAATACAAATATCTCTCAAAGTCAAGCTTAAGGAAGAGATTTTTTTTATTTGGTAACTGGAGTAGAAGCTTTCATGGGAAAGAATTCTGGTTCAAAGATTTTCCTTCTAGGATTCAATAGAATATATTATATTACTCTAATTATATTTTAATAATGCTTAATAATTATTACAGTAGGGAGAGGTTCATTTTTAAATGTCTGCCAGGTTTCCCTTATTCTTTACATTGACCATTGGCTTAAAGAAGTGCAGAAGGATTCATTATGCTGTTTTCCTCCATATGTAATGATTTGAAACCACTTTTTTTTAACAAAGTAAAAGAACCTGTGTCTACCACCCCTCAAACCACCCCCCACACAACACATACAGACTATGTGTACACAGACGCACATACACAACAAGGTTTATGTTATTTATTTTGCCATATGCCAGAGATTTTCATGAAAATGCACTATGATTTCTAAATAACAAAAATATGTGTCTTTATATCAAACATGGTTTCTAGGGACTCTAGCTACTTCCAAGCAGTGTTTCCTTTTTTTCATAATGTCTTTATTTATACACCATGATTGCAAACATGATTTTAGTTTGGTTTCAGTAATACAAAGAACACCCCCCTTCACCAGTACAACATTCCCACCACCAATGCTCCCTATCTCCCTCTTTTTTCTAATTTTTATCTTAACAACATTTTTTACTAATTTATTTATAATAGTTACTTCAAGCATTAAATGTTCAAATACCAATTCCACCACCAGTGTGACCTTCCCTTTACCAGTGTCCCCAATCTTCCGCCCCACCATCATAGCATGCATCCATGCTGGCATAAAACAAATTTACTTCATATTTCTGGTAACAACAAAAAGGCAAATAAAATTATTACTTAGATCAAACTCAGGTCAATAAAAATGACTAAAGTTACTAAAGTTAGTGTCTAAGGTTTTACTGGGCTGTGCTTGCTGCTAATTGAGTTTTCTGTATTAGGTTTGGACCCACAGAGGTTGATAGTTTACTATGTAACTTTTCTACCAGATTTCCTATGATAATACTGGGCTGACACTACTATAAGATATTGAGGTGTCCAAGATCTATAAATCTAAAATAAAATTGACAGCTTGCAAGTTTAAGTCATGGAGATAGGTCATTTCTGTCAGGGAGTGTGGGATGTGTGTGTATGTGTGTGTGTGTGTGTGTGTGTGTGTGTGTGTGTGTGTGTGTGTGTGTGTGTGTGTGTGTGATCAGCTGCTGTAGTTTATGCAGAAAAGGGAATCTGCCACCCACACCCCAACCTTTCTAAAAAGACCACAGGAATGGACTATCCCGGAAAGCATCAGTGGCATTGTATTTTTTTGGAGCTTGTTGGGAAGAGCCATTTTTCTGTCAGGAAGATGGTGGCAGCCAGTGGGATTTGCTGGATTTTCAGCCCATGGGGTGGGTGAGGGGAGGTTCTGCCCAATCTGATTCCAAAAGGAAGACTCAGAATTTTCAGTCCTGTAGTTCTGACATCACCTGTAAGGATCTAGCTTCTCATATTACTTGATTTCTGTGGCAGAGCTGGTCCATTTATGTTGTGGGGTGTAGGGGGTGGCATTCAGCTGCTGTAATTCATGCACAAAGAAGAATCTGACACACTCTTCCCCTTTCTGAGAATGTCACAGAGGTATCAGCCAGGACCAGACAACATGGGAAATATCAGCAGTCATTATTTTCTTTTGAGATCTATGCATTATAAAAAGGGGCCTGGGAGGCACCCCCAGATGTTAGCCATCTACTCCAATACTAAGGCGAGATGCTACACCACTTAAGTCAGTGGTGCTAAATGATACTCATTATCCTTCTGGGTCATGTTTAGAAGTGCTCAAGGACCATGGTGGTATTAAGATAAACTTAGGTACTTCTCCATGCAAAGCATGTTACTCAAACCCTAAGTTTATCTCTTTAGTTCTCTTGCATAATTTTTCGATTGATATATCTTTCATTTATAATATTTGTAATTTCATAACTTTAAATGCAAAACCTTCAATATATGTATTAACTTACCACTCTTTTAACCATCAGAGTTGCAGTGCCATCTCACTACCCAAAGCAACATATTATTCATTCCTCCTACCCCTTTTCTCTGTTTTCACTGTAAACATTTTAAAAGGTTAACATTTTTGCCATCTTGTTTTACACCTATGATATTAATCATCATGTTCATGTCAATGAATTCTACATTTGTATCTCATGATGCCCTGTTTCCCAAAATTTTCCAAGTTTCTTATAGTTATTTCCCTAGATACCACATAGATACATCCCATTCATAGTGGGAAAATAAAGAAAAATGGGGAAAAGGGAGAAAAAAGGTAGAGATGGGGTATTTTTTTTAGGGTTTACTTTCCACAAATTTTAAAAATATGTGAGGACATAAAGACTTACAAAAATTTGGCAACTATCTAAAACAATGGTTTATATTCCTTTCATTAAAATTCTGAGAGAAGAGCCAGGGGGTAGCCCTAAAGTTTTCAGATAGAAAAGCTAGAGAAGATACCTATCTCCCACATTCCTCAAAGTCTTCATGAGGCAGAGAAACAAAATTTTATAATCTGAGGTTTGGGGAATACAGAAGATTGAGCAAGTGGACCTCCTAGGTGTATATTACAAAAGGATTGCCTAGACAGTGGTCAGCTTTTCCCCCATAAGACATAGGTGAGGGATTAGAGATAGAACAGCATTTTCTGTTCAATTCCTGAAACAATATATGGTTCCCTGAGCATAGAGCAAGTACCAACCACAGATAATCATGGATGTGGCCCCAAATTATTTTCCACTCCTAAAATAATGGCTAGGGTGAAACTAGAGTATGGGCATGATGGGGTAATGACAAAGGGTCACAGAGGGAAAAACTGAGAGGACAATCTCAGGTCTTTAACAATAATTTGACAAGAGAAGAGACATGAAGCCTGCATTGTTCAGAAACTCAAAGAGTGCATGCAGGGAAGATAGGCCAACAAAATGTTCTCTACCTCCTATGGTCAGTGGGAAACAACAAGAAAAGACTAGGAACCGGATGCCACAAAACTATCGTGTCTGAAAAATTTCCCTAACTCCCAGACATACTGAGAATAACACAATAGAATAATTCTTTTTTTCCTTCTAATTTTATTTAAATACTGTGGTTTACAAAGTTGTTCATAATATAGCTATTTCAGGCAGTGTTCCAATACCAGTCTCACCACCAGTTTGACCTTCCTTCCCACCATTGTCCAATTATCCTACTTACCATTTTAAGCCTGCAAACACAAAAATTTATATTAAATTGCTTGCTACAATAAAATGGTAAATAGAATTATCCAAAAAAAAGTTCATTAAAAGAAAATTTTGAAAATCGTTATATTTCACAATGGTGTTATTAAAAGCCATTGTCTGAAGATTTATTGAGCTGTTTGTTGCTAGGTGAGCCTTCTGTGTCATTGTTTTCATTGCCGAGTTTAGTGGGTTTCTATGTTATTTTTCTATCAAATCTTGCTATGCCCCAAATGGGTTGTTAGTATTGCCGAATTTGGGGGTGTTGAACCAGAGTTCTAGGAGTTATAGAACTGGAATGACTGTTTGGCTTAGTATCTCTTTTTCTGTTTGTTTTTATCTTTAGGTCACACCCGGAGGTGTTCAAGGGTTACTCCTGGCTCTGTGCTCAGAAATCGGCCCCGTGGCAGGCTCAGGGGACCATATGGGATGCCAGGAATTGAACCACAGCCCAATCTGAGTTGGCCGTGTGCAAGGCAAACATCCTATCTCTGTGCTATCTCTCCGGCAACCATGGTTTAGTGTCTCTTGAGATTACTGATTAGAACAGTGAAGCTGAGCCCTTCATATGCTGGAGGCTATGGGTTGGGCTGTTGAGGCTTCTCAGGTTGGGGACTCCCCCCCCACACACACACACCTTAAGAGGCTCCATAGTTTTTCAACCCAAAGACCTGTGTACTTGGGAGTCTCTTTTGAGATTAGTCACAAAGCTGTGAAGCTGGGCATTGTTCATATGGTGTAGGATGTTTATATGGTGAAGCTGTGAAAGGCGTTAGAAGAATTGTTGAAGGAAGAAGACAGATTCAAACACTAAAATGATAAAACAGTAAGTTAATGCTGAAAGAATTTTATCAAAAGAAACTCAGTGTTATAATGAAAATATCTAATCTAAATTGGCAAGATAAAAGTGCTTTAATTAAAATCAGAAATGGACTCTTCAAACAAGTCAAGTTTAGATTAATAGAGATATTCCTCATGATAAGAGTTCCTGACCCTGAATTTTGTAGCATGTACACAAAATTAATCCCAGGTCCTTCTCATTGAGAGAAAAATTTGTAAAAGTTTTATTGATGATTTTCCATTCATAATGCCAAATGTTTATGCTATGGCTAATATGTAATAGTTTCTAGTCAATTTGTATTTTCCTTTTAGCCAAAAAAATCATGACCAAGTCATCAAATATTTTCCCTTAGTGTAATTTAGATAATTATGTTTTGGACAATTTTCTTTTATAGGAAAATATTTTTAAAAGGAACTGAGTGGGACCAGAGTAGAAGCACAGAAAGTGGGGCATTTGCCTTGCACGCAACTGGCCCAGGATTGATACAGATTCAATCTCCACCATATCATATTGTACCCTGAGCCCTGCCAAAACTGATTTCTGAGTGCAGAGCTGGAGTAACCACCTGAGCACCACTGCCTGGTGTGCTCCCTCCCCCCAAAAAAAAGAATTGAAAGACTGATGGTGTGGGGCAAAAAGGAAGGAAAGGAAATTGGTGGAGGGAAGTGGATACTAGTGAAGGGATTGGTAATTGAAACATTTTATGTCTGAAACTCAATCATGAATGTCCTCTGTAATTTCACCTGACTGCATACAATTTTTTAATTTAAGAATTTTAAAAACTTTAAAGAAAGAACTGAGAGAGATATGAACAGCTCCCCTTAATATCCTCACTCCTACGGGTACATTGTTCCCCCCCATTACCAACATTCCCCAATCAGAGTTGGTACATTTAGTAACATTGATGAGCCAACATTGATAATCTAATGTCTATTTAAATGTCACTTAAAGGTCTATTTTTATCTTATGATTTACTCTTGGCATTGCACTATTACATAGATTTGGACAAGTGCATAATGATGACTATCCATCATTATAATATCAATCAGATACTGTGCTACTCCAAACTAAAGCCCTACAAAGCTACTGATTTCTTTACTATTTCCTATATTTTAACCTTTTTTTCAGACTAGCCATACAGATAGAAATCACACTATAATTTTTGAACCTGGATTTTTAAATTGGTGAGGTGCATTCCAGCTTCTCTGTCTTTATATAGCTTTATTAACTTATTTCTTTACTGTAAAAAGCATTTATTTTTGCCTTGAAGTGTTACATTTCCTTTTTTCCTTTGTTATAGTTAGTCTTAAAATATAAATTACCAGGACTTAAATACTGATAATCGTTGGGTTTCATATTTACAATGTTCCAGCCTACACCCTCCTCAGTTTCCTTTTCCCTTCACTATTATCGCAGGATTCCATTCTATCCAACCTCCCCTCCTGCAGCCCTTCTACACCCCAGTCCTCCTCACTCACATTAACTCAGTCTGTTGAGAAATTCTCAGGTTTTGTTGCCTATTTTACTTACTATGTTTCTTTATAATCCCATATGAGAAATATCATTCTGTATCTGTTTCTCTCCTCTGACTAAGGTCAGCATGATGCTTTCCCCTTCCATTCTATAAAGGGACAATAATTTCTTTTTAGAATAAAATTGTATTTTATTATCTGGATGTACCAGTGTTTGTTTAGAAATTCACTTACTGAAGGGTATTTTTGGTTACATCCAAGATTTGGCAATTGTGAACGAATCTGCTAGGAATACTCATGTGTAATTTTTTGTGTGGATATGTTTTCAACTTATTTGGGCAGATTCCAAGGAGTGTGATTGTTTTGGATTATATGGTAGAATAGGTTTTGCTTTCTAAGACTACCAACTTCATCTTTCAAAATGACTGTGCCATTTTGCGTTACCACCAATAATAAATGGGAACTCTGCTCCACATACTCCTCTAGGCATTTGTGCAGTTAATGTTCAAACTTTTGGCTGTTCTAGTAAGTGTGTAGTAGTATTGTTGCTTTAATTTATAATTTCCCTGATGACAATAGTATTGATAAATTTTAATATGATTATTTGACATTATGTTCATTGTTCAGTGGTCTTTATTATTATGGTCTTTATCTCATTTTTAAGGATAGTTATTTGGTTTTTTAAGGTTTTTTGTGTATTTTGAAACCAATGTTAGAAATTTCTTTGTATACACACATACACACACACACACACAATTTTGGGGCCAGACACAGTGATTCTCAGAGTTTACCTCCTTGCTCCACGCTCAGAATCATTCCTTGACAAATCATATGGAGTGTTGAAGATTAAATGAGGGTAATCCTTGTATGAGGCAGCCCTACCAAGTATTTTATCCAAATATGTGAATTTCTTTCTTTTTTCTTGAATTATTTTCTTCAAAATAGCTTTTAATTCTTCAATGAATTCTAGTTTAGTTATTTCTTTTGTGAATCATGCCATTATTTTTGTTTCTAAAAATATTCCTATTCCCCCAAGGCCACTTGTTTTTAGCATCATGTGTTGAATGATTGCTCTTTATAATAAATTAAAATAATAATTATTATTAACTGTTAGACTATACCCTGACTTTACCCAAAACAAGGTGTTCCCCCAGCTTACTCTTTCTTTTCATCTATTCTTTTGTGTGTGTGTGTGTGTGTGTGTGTTTGTTGGTTTTTGGGCCCCAGTGATGCTCAGGGGTTATTTCTGGCTATGAGTTCAAAAATCGCTCTTGGCTTGGGATACCATATGGGGATGCCAGGGAATTGAATCAAGGTCCATCCTAGGCTAGCATGCGCAAGGCAACTTGCGCCATTGCTCCTGGCCCCTTTTCACCTATTCTTTTATTTTAGTTTTTGGGTCACATCTGGCAGCATTCAGGGGTTACTCCTAGCTCTCTATGCTCACAGATTGACTCTGGCAGGCACGGGGGACCATATGGGATGCCAGGATTCGAACCCACCATCCTTCTGCATGAAAAGCAAACGCCCCTACCTCCATGCTATCTCTCTGGCCCCTTCACTTATTCTTTAATATGTACAAGTCCACTTGGATTTCACTCGACCCTCCCCACCACCCGGTTGCATTTATACTGATAGAATAAGAAAAGTCAATTTTGCTCTGGTTAGGAGAGAGACCATGAGACAAGAAATCAACTCCAAGAGTCTCGCCTGACTGGCTTGTTTTTTATTAATTATTCACAGCTACTCTTCCTCAGACCTGTCCACCTGGGGTTGAAAATACAGTGTATGGTGGTAATTTCACAACTGGCCCTTAAACAGCAACCTAGAGACCCGAGAAGACCCAGTGATAATGAGTGACTTGATTCTCTGATGGATAATCACAATGAGGTTCTCCTTGAGCTGGACTGGAGTATGCAGTGCCCTTCACTAGAATGTTGGTGTACATGGCACCCTTTCTGATACATGGCACCCTTTCTGAATGGCTTCGTATTGTTCTGATCTGGTCATATCAGACAGGACAGAAGCAGGCAGTAAAGAGATGAGGAGATAAGATTTTGAGCAGCATCCCAGAGGCCCACTGCCTTTCTTCTACCAAAGGTGCTATGTGCAAGGGACCTCAGCCCCCCCAAACTGCATCAGCTTCATATGCCTTTTGACCATTTGTATTTCTTCTTCTTGATAAAGTGTCTGTTCATTTTTTCTTCCCATTTTTTGATTGGTTGGTCAATAAAATTTCTGAGCTGTTTGTTTATCCATGAAGCTATGTATTCTTCCTTCAAACCTGAAAAGTGAAGTCCTGGCTGGGTGCAGTTTCTAGGTGAAGCATTCATTTCGTTCAGTTTTGTCACTATATCCCCCACTGCCTTCTGGCCTTGAGGGTTTCTTGTGATAGGTCTGTTGTAAATCTTAAGGATGCTCCTTTGAATGTAATTTCCCTTTTGGATCTTGCTGCTATTAGTATTCTATCCTTATCTGTAGGATGAGATCATTGTGACTAGGATATGTCTTGGGTCCTTTTCTTGGGTCTCTTTTAGCTGGTACTCTTAAGGCATGCAGGATTTGGCTGCATGCCATCTTTAGCTCTGGGAGTTTCTCTTTAATGATGTTCTTGACTGATTGATTCTTCCTGGGGATTTTCTTCCTGGGTCTCTGGGACTTCAATGATGTTGCTTCTGTTGAACTTATCAAAAATTGTGTTGCTTCTGTTGAATTTATCATAGACTTTCATCTGTTCATATTCCTTGAGTATTTTTTCATTGTCTGAAATTTTGCTTTAAGATTCTTTTCCAATCTCCTCTGCTGTTTGGAGTTGTTTTGCAACCCATCTTTCAGCTCACTAATTCTGTCCTCAGTTGCTGTTACTCTCTTGAGAGGCTTTCCATTGAGGTTTAAATTAATTTACTGAGTTTTTCAGTCCTGTTATTTCAGTTGGAGTTTTCTGATTTCTATCTTTGTGGTCTTCTCAGCTCAATCCTATGCCTTTTTTTTGGGGGGGGTGCCCACACCCAGTGGTGCTCAGGGGTTACTTCTGGCTCTCTGCTCAGAAATCAATCCTGACAGGCACAGGAGAGCATATATAGGATGCTGGGATTTGAACCACAGTTGGTCCTGGGTTCAGCTTGCAGGCAAACTCCCTAACGCTGTGCTATCTCTCCAGCCCCTTCAATCTTTTTTTAAATGTAAATTCTTTATTTAAGCACCAGGATTACAAACATGATTGTAGTTGGATTTTAAGTCATAAACAAAACTTCCCACTTCACCAGTGCAAACATTCCTACCACCGATGCCCCCCCCCCCCATCCCCTGCCCTGTATTCGAGACAAGCATTTTACTACAGTTATATTTTTAAGTTTTGTAAGCTGTTTTTGTTTCTTTCTTTCTTAAGGGATAAGTGCCCCCCCCTTTCCATCCCCTGCCTGTATTCGAGACAGGCATTTTTACTAGTTATATTTTAAGTTTTGTAAGCTGTTTTTGTTTCTTTCTTTCTTAAGGGATAAGTGTTTGAAAAAATACTGTAGTAATGCTGTGAGAGTGGCAATTGCCATCGTTTGCCTAGGCCCAGCCAAGATATGGGGAAAACAGAAAAAAAACCTTGACTTAATTATAAGGAGGGGCCTCACCCACCCTGAAGTTTTCTGGCATAAGACTGGACTCTGGGCTCCAGGCTTACCAGGCTGCCCAACCCCTGAGTCATTCTCCATGGTCCTGGTGAAACTTTTTCGCAACATTAGCTATTGTTGGTGTCAGGTTCCTGTAGTTAAAGATTTCTGGTTTCTGTGCATTTCCTTCATCGGGTCAGGTTTGATGTGAAGCGTCCTCTAGTTTTATGTTACCATTAGATGAGGAGAGACCTGCCCTGCAAGCAGGTTGTTGTTAAGTAGTCCTGGGTGTTAAGAGAGCACTCTTTGGAGTAAGTCAATGCCAGAGCAGTGGTAGGGTCTTCCTTGGTAGAGGTTTACTTCCTGGTAATGCTATAGAAAATTGTGGTTGTTTCCATAGATGGTATTCATGGTTCAGGGGTGTATAGGCAATGCCCATTCTTCTGAGGTCTGAGTCAAGTTATTATGCCAATGTTCAGGGTATAAGGCCTAACTGCATTAGAAAATTTGTGTTCCCATCTCTATTAGATAAGAACCTGTTTGAATAATGTAATATTTTCCCATTTTAATGTGCCTATGCAAAAGAGAAACAATACCACAAGGTATTATTGGTACATCTGGGGGTCGAGGGAACAAGTCCAACATTCCCTGTAACTAACTTGGTTCTAATATGAATTCTATACAGAGAGACTCTTCTACTAGAATTCCTTATTGAACAGATCTCAAAGCGGCCCCCTCAATCTATGCTTTCTTTGAGTTCTATGAACATCCTCCATATTTCCTCTCTAAACTCCTTATCTTAGAGGCTAAGTAGGTGGTTGCTACTTTTGGGGTCATTAGAGCTGCTATCTTCATTCTTTATGCCTGGTGGTTGACCTGCGTTGTTTCCTAATGTCATGTTTGTAGTTGTGGTTTTTTTCTATGTGTTGTGGTGGCATTCATTGGCTAGAAGAAACATATGACTGTGCTCCTCTGGCTCCACTCTGCTTGGTTGCTTCCAGCTTATCTCCCCTCACACACTTTTAGCAGGGGCTTTTGGGTGGAGGTTGGTCTCTAAGCCCACCCAATTTAGCAGTTTCCTTGGCCTTTAGCTATCTCTTCCCAATTTTCAATGCTTCAGTCATAGCCTTTGATGTTAGACCTCTGGGCTCTTCTAGTTGTATGAGTCTGAGTTTCCAGGCTCCAGATTTTTTCTCCAGAAGCAATTTCTGAGTGTAGAACCAGGAGTAACCCCTCTCCAGATTTTGTAGAATCAGTAGCCTGGGCTCCAAATCCCAAAGGCAATTAATTGTTCATATGGCATCCTACATTCATCCACACCTGAATTCCAGGACATAAGGTTTTTTTTAAATATATTTTTAATGTGTAAAATTTTCTGAAATTAGTTATTACTGATGGTTGCATACATTGTTTTGTGAATAAATTAAAATTTAGTTTATTAAAAAGTAAGGTCTTTAAAATAGAGACTTTTATTTTATTTATGATAATGGTCTACATTTTATAGTTTGTGAGTTATATCTGTTTTAAAAATGTTTTTTAAAATAAGTACTGTCCCCTCAAAATTTCTCTTGCACATGAATATGCACATTTTTTCTTTCAGCACTCAGGGGTTACTCCTTGCTCTTCACTCAGAAATTGCTCCTGGCAGGCTCAGGGGACCATATGGGAAGCCAGGATTAAACCACTGTCTATTCAGGGACAGCTGCATGCAAGGCAAACACCCTACCACTGTGCTATCTCTCTGATCCCAAGAAGCATTTTTATAATAGCCTAAAAGTAGAAACAATCCAAGTATCTATCAGCTATTGCAAAGCGAAATGAGACATGCACAATCCATACAATGGAGTATTATTTATCAATAAAAAGAAGTGAAGAGACGAGATATGACTCAGTAGTAAAGCACTCAATAGGTAGGGAGACTTACACACGTGAAGCTCTGGTTTGGTTCGTTTGCTGGCACCTTGGGTTTCTCTGGGAGAAACCCCGAATCACTAAAATAGGAGTAACTTAAGGGTCCAGCTACATGTGGCCAAAAAAACTTACCAAAAATAATGGCATAATAATTCATTATAGCAATCATTTATGATAACAAGAAAAAAATTTTATGCTAAGTGAAAAAAGCCAATTATTAAAGGCCAAATATTGCATAGGTCCATTTATGTGAAATGTCAAAAAATGGCACTGGTGGCAATAAAAATGTTATATTAGTAATTTAATGGTTGTCCTATGGGGTATGAAATTGTAGAATGACAGTTAACAGACTTCTTATACAGCCATGAAATATTCCTCAATTAAATGAAGACATGTGGTATCTTACTTGTGAATATACTAAAAAGCCCATTGACTTTCACTTACTTCAAATGAATGACTCATATGTGTATTTTATCTCACTAAAGTTGTCGATCCTCTTAAAAGGAGAAGGATGATGGGAGAGAACCACTGTTGCTCACATTGAATGAAAAATAAAGCATGGGACAGAGATTTAACTCAGTGGGTAAGTGGTCTGACTTTCATATGTGGTTTTCATCCCTCAATACTATAGAAACAAAGCAACAGCAATAGGAGAATCCCCCATTATTTTTCCAACCTTATTCATGACTTTTGACAAGAATTTCCCAATATGTTCAAACTATAATGACTGACAACACTTTTCTAAGTCTTGAAGATATGATTTGGGGTACTTTTCTCTCCTTCCCCTTCAGAGTTTCACAAATATTGCAAATATTCTGCTTACTTATAGTGAACATACAAACTTATTTGGGGGCTCAATATAATGCTGAAACAAATTACATTTAAATTTAATGCCTGTCTTTAAAGTTTGATTTTTATCTTCGCCTTCATTTTTTAATGGAAATATGAAATAGGTAGCAAGTATTAATGCCAAACAGTCACCACAAATGTTTATCTGTCACAAGATCTTTTACCACTAGTCTCTGGTTCTTGTTATTATTCAACTCTCTCCACAAAAATTATGTATCCCTAGTAATTAGGTTGTTTTGGCCATTGTTTTGACATCTAACGGCCTTGGGAATAAAATCTTGTCAACTGTTTTATATTATAGTACCTTGAAATTCATTTAACAAACATTTATTGAGTACCCACTATCGGCCAGGCACCATTTATTTTACAAACATTGAAGAACTCCAGTTGATTAATCAAGTGTAATTTTTCTCTTATGGATACTGGCAAGAACACTTTCAAAGATGTGAATGGGATTAATTCAGGACTATTGCTCCTGACAAATAAGCCCATCTATCTGCTATTCAGAAAAGAATTGGGTAAAGAGAAAACTCAATGGTCTGGCCACATGCTTTGCCTGCAGGAGATATTGGTCCCTGGAATTGCATGGTATTCTGAGCATCACTGGGAGCAACCCTCTGAGCACAGATCCAGGAGTAGCCCCAAAGTACTGTGGGTTGTGACCAAAACCAACAAATAATCAGAAAACACTTAATGGAAAAATTGGGTGAGAAAAAACATAGAGGTAAATTTTTTCAATTTTTATTTCAATTTTTATTTCAATTTTTTGTTTTGTTTTGTTTTGTTTGTTTCTGGGCCACACCCAGTGACACTTAGGGGTTACTCCTGGCTATGTGCTCAGAAATCGCTCCTGGTTTAGGGGACTGTATGGGATTCCGATGGATCGAACCATGGTCCATCCTAAGCTAGTACGTGCAAGGCAAACACCTTACGGTTTGCACCACCGCTCAGGCCCAGATTGCTTTTACTTTTGCTTTTCAGGATTTTAACTTTGACATTTTTTTTCTTCTTCTTATTCTACCAGAAAGCTTGACAGTCAGTCTGGGCAGCATTTCCCTCATGGGCTTTCTGTGAGTAAGTTTGTGAAAGACAGTTATGTAATGCACTGGTTCATAGGACATAGGAATCCAGAATGTTCAACTCCAACAATTTTACTTCAACTTGACTAAAATGAATAGGGCTGATGACTAAATTTTCCTCACATCGTCTAAGCTATTTTAAACAAACTTGATTCTAATTTAAAGTTGTTTGTGATGAGGAAGGAGCTCCACCTAGTTATTTGGTCAACTGGATTGGAACTGATATCCATATTTTATTATATTAATTAACCAAAATATTATTATTATTATTTTTGTTTTGTTTTGGGGCCACACCCGGTGGTGCTCAGGGGTTACTCCTGGCTGTCTGCTCAGAAATAGCTCCTGGCAGGCAGGGGGACCATATGGAACAAAGGGATTTGAACCAACCACCTTTGGTCCTGGATCGGTGGCTTGCAAAGCAAACGCCGCTGTGCTATCTCTCCGGGCTCAACCAAAGTATGTTTTAGTAATTAAATCTTTCCACTCTTTTTGGGGAATAGAATGATTTATATGCAATATTTTCTTTCTTTTTTTGGAGGTGGGGGCACATCTGGCAGTGATCAGGACATACTGGCTCGGTGCTCAGAGATCACTCCTAGCAGGGTTAAGTGAGCATATATAGTGCCAGGAAACTCAGGTTGGCCGCATGCAAGGCAAGTTTCTTACCCACTGTACTATCTTTTTGGCCATATCTGCAAATTATAAAAAGATCGTAAATATCTCTATTTCTTAGTGAGAAAATTTCAGAAATTACTGCCACATTTATGAAACCTTAACAATAGTTTGTATGTTGGAAGGAGTAACTTTGGATTAAATTTGGAGTTCCTGGGGGTTATCCTCAGATCTTTGATTGGGAGGTTGCTAGGGCCAGTCACAAAGCAAGCATTTAAACTCTTTCAAGACTATATCCCCTGGCTTACACTCAAAGATTAAGCATGAAAATTTACTCCAAATAATCACTTTTTGTAAAAGTATATGTAGTAAAAATAAATGGATCACTTTATTAATTTATTGCAGCATCTTGAAATATTGCCCCAATGTGTAAGTACTATAGTTGGAGCCATTTTCATAATAATTTTTCTCTTTTATTGAGCACTAATTGTGCATGAAAACTGACTCTATCCTATATTTCTCTTTTAGAGGCACTCACATTTTGACTTCTGATACAAGTTATAACGTACTTTTGTTTATTTTATTTTAAAGTATTTGTTTTGGGGGGTTCATATTTGCTGTACTCAGGGCTTAATCCTGACTCTGCCCTCAGGGATCAAGATGGAGGAGGATTGTTCACATCAGCTTCTGTAACACTAGCTGGTGTCTTATCTTTGTACTCAATGCTTATACAATATTCTTGGAGATAAGAAACAAATCTCACAGGCTTAGGGCTTAATTTTTGTGTAACCCACATATACCATTTAGATGGCAATCAGAACAATATGTCATAAGGTTACACATAACTTTGTTCAACACAGTCACAAATCTGAGGTTCCCAATGACCTCTTCCAGCCTGAATTTGCTAGAAAAGCTCACAGAACAAGTAAGGGGAAATCTTTACTTGTGTTTAAAGGATTGAATAAAGGATACAACAAGATCATAGAACCTAGTTCTAGATGGAAAGAGATGTGAAGAGCAAAAATGGAAAGAGGCCTGGACTTTTTCCTGTTAATTGAGGTGGTACATTATCTCAATACCTCCATGAGTTCAACAATCTGGGATCTTTCTAGACTTTGGGGTCTTCATCACTCAGTCAGTTCCAATTCTTTCCCTGAACTTGGGAATAAGGCTGAAAATGCCAAGTTCCTCCTCTCTCCACCTCTCCTCCTCCTCTCCTCCTCTCCTCCTCTCCTCCTCCTCCTCCTCTTCTTCTTCTTCTTCTTCATTTTTATTGAGGCCAATGCAAATTACAAGTCTTTCACAGTTATATTTAAGGTACATAGTGAAAGTGAATTAGGTCAATTCCCCCACAGTGATGACCTCCTCCGCCACTCTTCCAGCATGCATCCCATATCTCCACCTTTAGCCCCCTGGACTGCTAGTGTAACAGTCCTTTTGTGTATAGCTTGTTGTGGTTTGGGTCTCTTGATTCCATTGTCATTAACTTTGAGTTGGGTATTTAAGTCTAATTATTTTTTATTTCACTCAATGCTCATGAGACTGCTTTGCCCTTGGTATCATCCACCTTTTTTCTGTTTGTAGGAAGACATAAAAATATGAGGCAGAGGCCAGAGTATAGCACAGTGGTAGGGGTGTTTGCCTTGCATGCAGCTGATCCAGGATGGACCTAGTTTGATCCCCAGAGTCCCTTTTGGTCCCCCAAGCCAGGAGCAATTTATGAGTGCATAGCCAGGAGTAATCCCTAAGTGTCACTGGGTGTTGAAAATGCCAAGTTTCTTATCCTGTTTTGGCATCCAGAGGAAGAGACCTCAAACAAGAGCTTACCTACAGTCACCTCATTAGAACCAAAGAAATCATTGCAAAAGATTTAGGAGGTCTGATCAATGTTAATCTCTAAAAGTTAGAATAAGAGATGCACTTTTGCTCTTAGGTTGTAGGAAATTATAAGTGTTTTAATAGCTCTGTGCTAATAATGAGGGATGGGGGGCAAGGGTGATAATATTTTTCTGGGGCAAGGGGTGATAATATATTGGGTTTATCATATCACTACAGTAGGGTTGTTTATAAGTATTGATACAGCTAACTCATTGTGAAATTAACTTCATAAACATGACGACATGTTGTAATGACATAACACAATGTAATATACCCTCATCTTATTGCTGAGGAAGGGAGATACAGAGGGAATGAATGTCTACCAGTCTCATCACTTTTAGGGGATAATGCCAAGACTTGAACATAGGCACATAAACACTTCTACCTTATTTAGATCAAAAATTCTCATGTCCAAGATACAAGTTTTTAGTTCAGATGCTAGTAACATCATAGTATTCTCAAAAGCAAGGCATGCATGGCTTTACTAATAATAGAATCTTAAAATTTTAAATATTGAGAATTTTTCAACTTCTGTATATATATACATATATGTATATATATATATATATACCTGATTTTTATCACCCCTCTGTTTGTTTGTTTGGTTTTATCTTCATCTACCTTCCCCCTCTTCCCAGGGACTCCGATCTGCTTCCAGAGATCTTGAATCTGAATAGAACTCCAGTCAAGGTAGCCTTCCCTTTAGACAGACCTAGGTCCTTTTTACTTATCTTCTGAATCTGAGAGGATCTTTGGTGTTACCTCAGTTATTGTGAGCAAACTTAATCATATTGTTAGGCCAAAGCACAAAGTCAGGTTAAAATTTGAAGGTAAATGAAAAGAAATAAGTTGTGAGGTCCATTTTCCTTTTGGTTTATTCTACTTGGCCAATATAAGTTGCACAGGAGGGCAAAGAGTGGCTGTGATATTCACCTTTTCCTCATTTTCTTATTGTAATCATACCTGAGCTCAGTGGGATTTCCTGAGTACATGAAAAGACTCAGCTGGAGGAATTGCCGTAAACTGCATGACAGGGCCATAGGCCACATCAAAGTTCGAGTACTCATAGTTCTTTTCTTTTAGGAGTTCTTTGCAAATCTATAAGTGTTTCTTTTTATATCTAAATTTGGGCCTCTACACAGGAATTCACCACAAAGCTAATAAGGAAGTTTAAACATTTAGGATCCCTCATTTCCCAGGTCTCTGGGAGTTGTTTTGCCCAGTGTTTCTGTAGGGAGCAAAAGCCAAGGAACAAGCAGGATGCAAACATGGGCAGAATTTTCTAGTTAATTTCCTACCAGGAGTATCAGAATATGAAAGACATTAGTATTTTAATGTGCTTTCCTTAATCTTAAAAAAATAACCAAATTATGCTTAATATAGACTGTATTTTGTTATGTATGTTAGTTTGCTTATTTATTTGCCCTTTTTTTTTTTAAATAACAGTCTCACACAATTACATAAAAACCAGTCAGGAGACACAACTAGTACCTGCCTGCCCAGCCTTTGTTATTTTAAATGAAATACAATAAGTAGCATTTTGTTGGAAAAAGATTTGGGCATGAACAGTTTTTGCTGGATATACTGCTTGCTCACTCAGACATACTCTTGACCCTTATCTCTTCTAATTTGTAGCTTGAGGATGGCCTTTTTTAGATGCATCTTGCCTCCCTGCCAGCTATTTTAGAGCTACCTAAGAAGGTGGGAGTGACACAGAAATTTAGTGCTTTGCTGTCACTACCTTGACATTCTTACAAACTTTGTCCTTGAGCATGTGTTTTGTTAGTGAAGTCTGGCATATGAAAGACATATAATATATGCCTGCCATTTCTGGTCTCTTCATTTGCATTTGCATTTTCAGTATCCATGGTCATAGAATTCCTGATCACTGAAGTTTGGAATTTTTCTCTTTTGTTTTTTGTTTTTAGGCCACAACCAGTAGTAACCAGGGTTTACTCCTGTGGTTCTGTGCTCAGGGATCACTGCTAGCAAGGCTTAAGTGACTAGATGTGGTGCCAGAAATTAAACCTGGCTTGGCTGCATGCAAAGCAAGCACCCTTTCTTCTGTACTCTCTCTCCTACTTCCTTCCTGATGAAATGTTGATTCTTTACATTTGAAATAAATTTTGCTTAGCTTCAGAAAAAAAGCAATAGCATTCTAAGAACTAAAATAAAGAACTCTATTATATTCTTGCTTGTTCATGTCACTTTCTTCCATTAGCCAATCATTTACACTAGAGACGGAAGGTGATTCATTGAAAGAAAGGGAAATATAGACCTTTACTCATCAATAAAACAAAGTGAGAATGCTAGTAAAATGTGTGTATTTGTGTGTGCATATGTGTAAAGATGTGAAATAAAAGTAAAGTTATGTATTAATTTGATTTTATATACATCATGTAAATATTATATCATATACATTGTATAACAAACCATAATAATATTATGTAAGCACATGTCAATATATGTATAATAATTAATTATATGTATATAATTTATATAGTTAAATTATATATAAATTATATTATGTAACATATATTTTTGCTTTTGGGGACATTCAAGCCAGGCTCAGGGATTACTCCTGGCTCTGCTCAGAAATTGCTCCTGGTAGGTTTGGGAGACCATATGAAATGTCTAAGATCAAACTCATGTCAGCAGCTTGCAAGGCAAAGGCTATGCACACTGTGCTAGTCTAGCTCAGGCTCCCTAGAAGATATTTTTATATATTGTTTATATTAAGGAAAATTTAAATATGTATTATATATTATGTAATACAAGTTGTATAATTTTGGTTATTCTGCACACAAGTTAAATTTAAATGTCATAGAAAATTTCAAAATATGGGGCCAGAGTAGTGGCAAGGAGTGGTAAGGTATCTGCCTTGGCCATGCTAGCCTAGGACAGACCGCGGTTTGATACCCCAGCGTTGCATATGGTCCCCCAGTCCAGGAGCGATTTCTGAGCACGTAACCAGGAGTGACCCCTAAGCATCACTGGATGCCCCCCCCAAAAAAAAACAACAAAAAAAGAAAATTTCAAAATATGAGAGAGACCATCAAGTTTTTTTATTTTAGGAGCTTTAACAATATATTTTTTTAATTTTTTGTCTAATTTACAAATTGAAAAAATAATAGTTAAACTTTATTTTGGGCTCACAGCTTGTGGTACTCAGGTCCTACTCCCAGCTCTGTACTTGAAGGTCACTCCTGAAGTAGTCAGGAGACTGTATGGTGCCAAGGGTTGAACCCAGATATGTCTGCATACAAAGTCTGTACTTGACCCACTCTCTCCATTGTGCCCAAAATGGTATTTTCTTATAAATTCATCATAAATTACATTATACCTTGATTGACAGTAACTACATTCTTCTACTCAAGGTGACATTCTAATGAGTAGTCCTTGGTGACAGGTATCGGTCTTCCCGTGTGCCATAACTTGGCCTCTGTCCCTTGTGCCATCTCTGGAGGTGTGTTAAAGTGTAGATGGGAAGAGATCTGAGATCTGAGACTCACCTTCCTTGTTTTCTTCTGATTCTTTCCCATACCCTTCAAAGTTATTTCATGTGTCTCTTTCTTACACTCCTCCCTTTGTTTTTTATAGACTTTCCTGTGGGCAATCTTAGCAGACAAAAAGAGAGTCTAGCATAATGGATGCCCAGGAATCCATTATCCAGCATCAATAACACTTCTTTCATTCCTCTGGCGTGTGCCACTTATTTCCTGCGGGATCCTGGCCCAGAGAAAGCCTTCCTGTGCATTTTGACTAGTCAGGGTCACTACACTCCTCTCTTTAACAAGTAACAGCAACTTGGCAGCTTGTCTCTGAAAAGAAACAAATAGACATTATCCCACACGTCAAAATGGAGAAAGTGGCTTTAGATGCATTTCTGTCTTTTCGGTGAAACTTGGTCCCCTATTTGCTGCCTGGGAAGATATCTTAACTACTTTTAAACCAGGCTTTGGTATACAAATCTCAGAAGAGAGGGCATACTCTGTGCATTCTAAAATAAATGAATCACATTAATCAACAGCATTTATTCCCATAGATTAAGAAGTGCTTTATCTTTCCACTTATAAAAATAAAAACACTTGGGAAGAAATCTTTTTTGTGAAGAGATTCTCTTTGTGAGATGAGTGGTTATGCGGTCATAGATCTTTTCTTCTACAATTTCATGAAAATCATTTTTTCTAAAGGACATTGGCTAGTAAAGTTAAAAAAGTCATACATACTATAAGAATGGAGTAACTTGGGGCTGGAGAGATAGCACGGAGGTAAGGCGTTTGCCTTTCATGTAGAAGGTCATCAGTTCAAATCCCAGCATCCCATATGGTCCCCCATGCCTGCCAGGAGCAATTTCTGAGCCATGGAGCCAGGAATAACCCCTGAGCACTGCCGGGTGTGACCCTCCCCCCCCCCCCCAAAACCCCCCCCCCCAAAAAAAAAGAATGGAGTAACTTGTAAATTCACATTCTGATCTCTTTTCCCAGCAAGACAAATAATGATTTCATATTTAATCCTTCTACTAGTAGACTCAATGAAAGTAAGATACTTATCTATAAATAGCTATTTGAAATTATTCTTTTTCCTCATATCCCATCAGGGGGGCACCATAGAATGGCTCAAATCGATAGGAAGCTATAGAAGGAGAGATAGGAAAGAACTACTATCTATTGAACACCTTTTTTTGTGTTAAAAGCAATCTCAAGTTTGTTATCAATTTAATCCACAAGTAAACCTAAATAGATTTTATTACTCCCCCTTTTAGGAAAGGGGGTGAAAGTCAAGGTGGGTAAGTTATTCCAAAACCTATAGCTACATATTAACCTAATTACAATTGACAGCCTATGTATGTATGGCCTGATTTACTCTCTGCAAAGCACTATTTCCAAATCCACTATGAAATTTAACTCCATGTGATAAATCACATTGGGCCCATAATACAGATGAAGTAAGATAAGCATCTGCTCATGGTCAGATCAGCAATAATGGGCAGAATAGAATTCTGATGAAACCTTGTTTGCTTTTTCCCCCTCTGTGGAGTCCCTCCCATGGGAGATGCATACACTGTTTCTATTTCTTTTTCTATCTGGTGCTTTTCCCCTTTAATGTCCATTCAGTCCTTCCTAGTTAGATCTTTCTCTTTGATAAAGAACACAGAAGCGAACGTGATTTGACAGGTTCTTTGTTACCATATTTCATTGCACAATCTCAAAAGTGGCTCTGTTCTTTCCCTGTGGATTTTTTTTATCTAACTTATTTTTCTGTTTTCGTTGTTTATAGACAATTTTACTCACACAGGTCCTAAAATATTTGATGAGGCAATACATTTTGCATCCAATTTTAAAGTTGAGGACACATGGAACCTGAAAGATAGCATGGAGGTAAGGCGTTTACCTTGCATGCAGAAGGTCAGTGGTTCCAATCCCGGCATCCCATATGGTTCCCTGAGCCTGCCAGGAGCGATTTCTGAGCATAGAGCCAGGAGTAATCCCTGAGCACTGCCAGGTGTTACACAAAAACCAAACCAAACCAAAACAAAACAAAACCCCAGAAAGTTGAGGACACATTTTTTATCATGTTGAGTTGCAACTAGTGGTTGGGTAAACCCCACAAAGGACTAGTACTCATGCCTTACATGCTTGAGGCCCTGATTTTGGTCCACAGCAAGGCAAGGTTCTCTGAGAGCTGCTAATCCTCAGCAAATCATCACCTCACCCAATTTACTGAAAATCATCAGTTGTTCTCTTGAAAATCCATCATTGGTTGGGAAGCTAATAAAAATAGAAAAAACATACATTCTAATGTATTTTTTTTAAAAAATTAACATTTGAGGGTCAGAGAAATAGTACAGCAAGTACAGTGCTTGCCTTTCATGTAACCATCTAGATTTGATCTCTGGCAGCCCATATGTTTCCCAGAGTACTGCCCGAAATAATTCCTGAGCACAGAACCAGGAGTAACTCCTGAGCTCCATTGGGTGTGGCCCCCAAAATAAACATACAAAAAAAAACCAACCCAAAACCTAAAAGTTTTACCATGATATTTAAAACAGATCATCCCATCTTTATTTGTATTTATTCTGTAGAATTTAATTAATGTTCAGTTTTATTATATTTTTATATATTATAATTTTAAAATATTGATCTTAATGAATTAGATTTTAATTTGGATGTTTCTTTCTCCTTGAAATGGAATTTCCACCCCATTTCCCTAAATTTATATTTCTCTAAAAGGAGAGGTTTTGGACTACACTCAACGTTGCTGAGGAATTCATCCTGGTTCTGTGTTCAGAAGTGACCCCTGATCTTGCTCAGGAATGATATGAAGTTCTGCGATAAAACTGGAGTCAACTGTTTATAAGGTAAGCATGTCACTTCTTATACTATCTCTGTGCTATCTTAGAATATTTCATATGTGTAAGTATTTCAAGATTAGTAAAGATTAGCATTCTTTTTTCTCATAACAAGTATAGTATGTTTTCATTGGTTCATTTTTAAAAACATGTATATATTTTGTTATATATTAATATAAAATTTTAAAACATAAGAAAAATGACTAAAAATAAAAATAAAAAATAAACGGAAAGCATTAGACTAACATTAAAAAGTGAGCATTAGGAGCAAGAGCGACAGCAGTGGCAGGCCAGGTTCAATACCTCCAACCTGTTATGGTCCCATAAGCCTGCTAATGGTAATTCCTGAGCTTTGAGCCAGGAGTAAGCTCTGAACACTGCCAAGTGTGGCCCCTCAAACAAAACAAAAAATTAAAATAAATGTTACTAGGTCCATCTTGATAAATAGTTATATTCACTTTTTCTTCAAATGGATGAATTTTATTTTTAATTTTGAGCTTTTAGAAATTAAAATTTATTCAAAAATAACATAAATTTGCAGTAGCATATAAATTTTGGAAAAGAGACTAACATACTGCTATGCAATAAAATATATATAAAATTAGGAGTAATTTTCAATTTTCATAGGCCAAAATTTATAAATGCCTAAAATACTATAAAACATTTTTTATTTTAAGGTCCCACTTAAATAACATTAAAAGGAAAATGGCATTCAAATGAAGTAAAAAAGCAAGTGTAGGAGTACATTCTAGGTAAAGTGATTGGCAAGTCCAAGAGAGTACAAGAGCAAAAAAAAGGGCACAAGAGTGGAGAGGAGACAAGGACCAGTTCATACAGAGTTTTTTGTGTTTGTGAGGTATTTGAACTTCATTTCAAATATATCAAGAAGTTGTTGAGTCACTGAACAATTTAAACTAGAGAGGGAGGTTTGGTGCAAAATAAATCTCTCTTATCCCTCCATATTCTTCAGAGTCTGGACAAATAATCAAATTAAGAATGAGGCATATTTATCAAAGAAAAGCAATAAGAAAATTATTAATGGCATATGTACTTTCTGTAATAATGGAAGAGACTCAGTAAAGCTGAGAAACTCACCCAAATAGTCTTCTTTAAATATTTAAATATTTAAATAGCTTAGTTATAGCAGAGGACTTTCCAACAGAAAAGGGAAGTTGGGAAGTGTATTGAAAAGGGCACAATAAAACCATAGAAATCTTGCGTTCTCCATTAACTCTATCTTTTGTGGAAGGAGGCAGTAAAGGAAATGCTTATATATAAATTTTCTTCAAAGTACTTTTTTTTTTGTCCCAGGCTGGGGGTGTAACAATGATAGCATGCAATGTCCCTCAAGTATGAGGTTCTGGGTTCTTTCTGTCTGACACCAAGAAAACAGAACAACAAAGGAAATCTCTATTCTTCCTGTTCCATGAAATGAACCTTTTGCCAAAGACTTACTTTGGAATGAAATATTTTACTTATCTACAGGAACATGAACCAATTTATGTTTTAAAGATCCCTTTGTTCTGAAAATGAACTGGACAGGTACAAGAGCAGAGACAAGGAGTTCAATCCAAAGGATATAGAAGTAGCACAATTAAGAGATAATATGATCTTGATCTAGACACAGGGTCTTCAAACTACTGCCCATGGGCCACATATTGTATTTGTTCCCATTTTGTTTCTTCACTTCAAAATAAGATATATGCAGTGTGCATAGGAATTTGTTCATAGTTCTTATTTTCACTATAATCGAGTCCTTCAACGGTCTGAGGGACAGTGAACTGGCCCCCTGTTTAAAAAGTTTGAGGACCACTGCTGGAAACAGAAATGAAGAGTTTCAGTTGATAGGGCTAATTATGAGGTATAAGAAACATCTAGTTTTTGGTTAATCAAAAGCTGTTTTCTTTCTTCCCTTACTTCCCTTTTTTCTTCTCTTCTTTGTCTACTCTTCCTTTTCCTATTCCTCTCCCTCTTCCTCCTCCATTTTCTTCTCCAATATTTTCTTTGCTAACATGCTAGGTTTGAGAGATATAGTTGATAATAAGCTATATGAATATATGAATCTGGAATTTATGTTAAGATATACATTTGGGAATTATTAATGATAAGAAAGCACATAGAACCATAGGAATAATTCAGAACTCTTAGTAATAAAGAGATAAAAAGATAAAAGAATTCGAAAATTCCCAATATTTAGAGATTTTCTTGAAACAAGGGATCCAGGAAGGAAACTGAGTATAAATACCCAGTTGATTAGGTTGGAAAATCTGAGTTGAGCATCATGGTAGAAGATTATTTCAAGAAGGGAGTGGCCAACTGTCAGCAACAGTGTGAGAACACTGTAAGATGTGGACTTTATTTGCATTTGGTCCCATGAGGTTTTAGCTTGCTCTTTAGAAGTGCAGTTCCAGTGAAGGAAGGAAACCTAATTGTTATGCACTGAAAATTGGGAGATAAAGGAATGAAAACAGTCATGGGGGAGTGTTTTGAAAGATTTTCTGCAATAGGGAGTAGAGAAGTTATAATATTGGGAAGAAAATGTGGTGCCAAAGGAAATGCTTTGTGTACATTTGTCTAAAAATGGAGGATTTTAAAGCTGCTCGCTGATGAAGATTTAATAGGGTAGTAGTCAGTGATAATCAGGAGAGAAAAATGTTAGAAAAGCAGTAGAGGCTTGAGAAGGACACTAAAATCTGTGTAGGGGCAGAGACTAAAAATTGAGAATGAGGGCCTAGCATCTACCTAACTGGCTTGAAAAAGGAGATGGGAACAGGAGAGTAGGTAAAGAGAAAAGGGGGGTTCCTTCTCACACTTCGGTTTTATTTTTTACTGATCCTAAATACCCAGGATAAAATAGTATACTTATGTTATCTCTAACATTTTCTGTCTTATCATAATAATAATAATAATAATAATAATAATTGTTAATTCTGGTATATGTAAGTAAAATAACTTATACCAAAATACACACAAAAATATTTCCTGATCAAAGCCTGTTTGTAGTCTTCCCCACTGTAGTACTTTATAATCTACTATCGAAGTAGAATTAAACATAGGAGTATCAAGGCTATTCTATAATTATGATTATAAATGTATTTACTGACATTTGAAGTCTGCTTGCTCGAGTAGATCAGATAATTTGAATATCATATTATATAGGATAAAGTTCAGAGCTATGTAAGTCCTAGTACTTTGCACAAATAAAATTTTCCACGGCTGGGGAATTGCATTCTTAACCTGGGCCAGGTATTTCAAAAGTGTGCTGTTTGTTCATGAGGGAACGCGGAGAGGAGGCGGAGTGGGCAGGGAGAATAATGTCACAGATGACTTTGTGCAAACTCATTCCCACGTTTGAAAAACAACACAAGTCAGTAACATTATCTTTGGCCTATAAAGAACAGTAGAATTTTTTGGCTGCCTATCATGCTTAATAATTTATCTTATTCATTACATAATGTGTTTCCTTAAGAAAATTCAAAGCACCCTCCCCACATCATTCTGTTTGCTTTCATAGCATTCTGAAGCTGACAGCAGAAGGGAAGTTGTCTAGACCAGGTCTGTTCAATCGAAACAAAGGTGAGCCTCACATTAAAATGTTCTTGGACCCAGGATAGGTCTATAGAGAGCAATCTTCATCCCAGGCACCATGCCACATGCCAACTGCTATCCCAACAAAACTGACTCTGGGATGCTCAGAGCTACAGGTAAGCCAGGTTGCCCCACCACAACCAAATGTATGCAAACTCCACAAATGGAGTGTGAGAGCATTGTAACCAAGTGTGTGATTCTATTCATCATAAAAACAACAGCAAAGGGAAGGAAAGAGCAGAAGGAGCCTGAAATGCATCTTCTCTTTTTGGTGGAAATGGAGTGTTAGATTTGGGATATACACAATGGTTCTTAGTCTTTCTGCATCCAGCCCCACATCTTCTTTTGGCTCAGTTCCTGAATTTAGTGAGGTATTTACTAAAAGGTGGATCTTGTTAGTTTTTTTTTTTTTTTTTTTTGTCCCTTTGCACTCATTTCTCTTTCAATCAGCCTTGCCTCCACTGGACACTGTTGGATAGTCTATTCTTTGACTTGGACCTTCTTGCTAACCCCTTTCTGCTTCCTCTCACTTCCCTTTGCCACTTCACTTTATCTTTTTATGCTTGTATTCCTTCAGGCTCCTGAGCCTATATTCCTTCAGATTTCCAACTGAGAAGGCCAGGGAACTGTTCTGCTTGGCTATGTGAGATTGAAGTCATTCCATCAATTCACTCCATTAAATTAACTCCTCTTCTGTATTTCTTTTTTTTTAATAAATGACACTCTATTGACTCCATTGTCCAAGATAGAAAATACAATATCAGTCTTGAGTCTACTTTCTTTCATCTTTCAATGCAATCTTGAATTATTTTTCTTTATTTGTCTTTATTCCTAGGACTTAACCCAAGACTTTATATTTGCAAAGCATGAGCTCTACATACCACTGATCCAACACTGAACTACATTCTTGATTCATAATGACAACCCGGTCCCCAATTTGGTCTTTGGAATAAGATACAGGGAATATACATTCAAGGAATAAACTCTGAGCTTCATCCCTACCCCTAATACTCACAAATATCTACTTCTATCTACTATCACCATATCAGAATTCAGATCAGCATTACTTTCTATTTAGATGCCAGGGTTCTTAAAGTTAACTAAAGCTTTAATTAACTTTAACTAAAGTTTCTGATAGATTCCTTTGTATTTCTTCTTTCTTTCTTCTATTTTCCATAAAGTTAAAACAAATTTTTTTTGGCCATTGCCTGATGGTACTTAGGGTATGGTATTATTCCTTGTTTTGTGCTCCAGAATCAAGGTGGTGGCCAACGGGGTCCAAATGTTAGGTACCAGGGATTGACTAATTGCTTGCATGGCAAGCACCCTGCCTACTGTCATGTTTCTTCAAACCCATTACTTTTAATAAAATGCAAATTTAATGTCATTCTGCAAGCCAAAGAATATACTATTGTGCTATGAGTATGCTTTAACTGTCCAACTAATTGTTTTTTCTTGACTTAATAGCCATCTTTTTTCTGCGATTTTTGTTCTCTACTCTTTCATCCCTTTCTCCTCTTTCTCCTTTTCTCTTAGTGATCATATCCGGGTCTCTGCAGGGCATGGACATTTTTGCTGAGTCATATTCTGCATCTATCTTCAGTTTAGAGGTTTAATTGTTGACAGCTTTAATCTTTATCCCTGTTTTCTATCTTCTCTTCATCTGGACCACCAATATAACAGGACCACTGTAGGCCTTTACCTTTAAGAGCTAACAGGAATTCTGCTTTTGTTTTGTTTTGTTTGACTTGCTTTGGTTTTTAGGCCAGACATTATGATGCTAAAGATTTACTCCTGGATCTACAATCCTGATACAATCCTGGTGGTGCTCAGGGAACCATCTGAGATACCAGCAATTGAAAAAAGATAAGTTGCCTGTAAAGTACCTTACTCTCAGTACTGTCACCCTGGCCCATGTTTTGGATTTGAGGCCATACCTAGTAGTGCTTAGGGCTATTCCTGGCTTTGTGCTCAAGCACTTTGTGCTTTGACCTTGGAAGTACTCAATAACCATTTGATGCTAGGGGTAGATAGAATCTGGGTTGACTACATGAAATTGCCAATCTATCTTTACCCTTATCTCCTGTACCTCTCTGGCCCTCATTCTGTATTTTAAAAGGGGCCACCTTTGGTGTAAATGGTGATTTCAATGTCATTTTATTCACAGGTCTGTAAACTTTGTGCAGGCAGACAGTATAGGCTTGCATTACTTCATTCAGTGCAATATGTTCAAACAGCACAGTGCCTAGAACATAGTATGCGGTACAATGTATTTGTAAAATAAGAAAATGAAGATAGGGCCCGGAGAGATAGCACAGCAGTGTTTGCCTTGCAAGCAGCCAATCCAGGACCTAAGGTGGTTGGTTCAAATCCCAGTGTCCCATCTGGTCCCCCGTGCCTGCCAGGAGCTATTTCTGAACAGACAGCCAGGAGTAACCCCTGAGCACCGCCGGGTGTGGCCCAAAAACCAAAAAAAAAAAAAAAAAAAAAAAGAAAAGAGAAAATGAAGATAAGTGAAATTACTTTTTTGTAGACCTGAGAGCATGCTTTGCATGTAGGAGGCGCAGAATCAGATTTAATCCCCAGGAATGGGACTGCATGGTCTCCTGAGTATTCTTAGAATCACCACCCAAGACACCTCATTGGGAACAGTCTATGAGTACCACTGGGTGTAGCTACCAAAGAAAACAAAAACAAGACAAATAAAGTAAAGCAAAACAGAAACAAACAAACATGCAGTTCTTGATTGTTGATTTTCATTCAAAAAATACCATAATTCTGTGGAAATTTAAGGGATTAAATCAGGAATTTTTACTTGGCTGAATTATACAAGATTCATCTTAGAGGATTTTATTCCATTTTCACTACTTTTCCCTCCATTCTTGTCATTTCTGTTAAGACTATTCTAAAGTGCTCCTTTAAAGTTCTTCTTATATGCTCTAGGCTGAATATTGATGTTACACTCTGCCCATGTATATGATGCACCTTAATCCTCAATGTGATGGTATTTGAAGTTCTTTGGAAGATAATTAAGTTATTATGATGAAACCCTTAATAAATGAAATTCATTGATCCCTTTAAAAATGATCCTCAAAGAGCATCTTCATTCCTTTAACAAGTGAAGACCAAGCAAAATCTTCAACATTGAAGGAAGTACACTAGAGTTCTCACTAGAACTCTATTTTACCAAAACTTACCTTGGAATCAAGTCTTTATAACTTATCTTAGACATCCTATCTCTAGAAATAAACTTTGCATTTAAGTTACCCTATAATAATGTTACAATAGTCTGAACATATAAGACTCTCATTTTGATATGATATATCCTCATTAGTGAGAAATCTAGGGTGTTAGTTATGCCAAAACTGTACTTTATCAATTCATTATTCATGCATGTAGCATGATTCAGAATATTAATTTTAGGATGTTTATTTCATTTGCAAGTGCCACTTAAAGTGGAAAAGAGAATTTTTTAAAAATTAATTGCAAATATCTCAATATATCAGTACCATACACCAAAAAGTAAAATTTAGCAAATCATATCTTAGAAACAGTAGTAAAGGACTGGAAGATAGTGCAAAGGATGAAAGCAATTGCTCTGCATTGGAGAGCCCCAATAATGATCCCTGGCATTGCATGATTCCTGGGATAATGCATGAGAAAGCTCTAAGCAATGAGTTACGAATATAACCACTGAGTAGCACCACTGGGTATGACATAAAAAAACAAACAAAATAAAATAAATGGCGCTATATATTTTCTCATAAAAACTGCCACCAGGTTTAGAGATATACCCAGTGGGTTACTACATTGCTCTGTATTCAAGAGGCCTTATACCATGTGGTACCTCCAAGGACTGCTGAGAGCAGTCCCAGAGCACAGAGCTGGATAGCCCCCCAAGCACCATGGTGGTATGCCTCCCAAATCAAACACAAGTAAAAAAAAAAAAACATTGGATTGACACATTATATAACAATGAAAAGCCAGCAATATGCCATTATTATGTTTAAGCATGATCTAACACTAGAGGGAAATTTATCCTTATTTCAAAGTATGCTTTGACATGGTATTACTTTCTTTGAAACTACTCTGAACTAATTTATGCTTAACATAACTTATTTAAATATTTTTCAAGTTTTTTTCTTTCTATCATCTTTTGTTAGTAGAACACATTTACTTAGGTGTTTAGTTCTCTTGAACAATATGACTAAAAAGTACAGAAGACAGGTAAAAATTAGGGTATCATAGGTCTTACTTGTAAAATAAGCCTGAGGTATTGTAAATAGGGAACAACTTTTATAAGTATCAAGGGTTTCAGATAAGAGGTAACTTGGCAAAGGAAGGTTCTTTCAAAGAGGAGGAAAAACTTGACACAGCCTCAAGGTGCATGAGTGTAAATTTAAACTTGCATTCCTGCAAACTTCTATTTCCCTCCTCTTAAAAATAATGTCTTTTTCTCTCACCCTTTTCAAATGAACCAGTAAGACTGGTGATCACACAGTTGGAATAAGAAAGTGAGTGACAAGAGTTTTGAACTTAACCTTCTGATTTCATTACTCACTCCCTGGAAACTTGGTATAGATCAGAAAAGGAGAATAACATTTGATCCAAAAATAATTAACTAGGGTAGCTTTTTATAGTTCTAAGAGGATATGTGTAATGTTAATTTCTAACCACTTTAACCACTTCACTTTATTAAGTATCTTAAGTTTTATCTATACTTCAGCTAAATTTTGAAATTTTAGATGAGTAAACATGTATTTTTTTCCCTAAATTTAATATTTCAACTCTTTTTTGGCCTCCTTTTGTCATGGATTTTTTTCTTTGATAGTATCTTTTCATACTGTTTCAAGTCAATAAATCTGCTTTTACTTTTGTTGGTTCTAATTTAAATAAAATTTTCCTATTTCATTATATTTGGATTAAGATCATTCCCTTAAACAATACTGTCAACATATTAGCCTGATAGAAAATTTAAGAATACAGCTTATGTATAACATGAGAAAAATAATGTATTATAATTTCATTTGTGTCACTATCTTCTTTGCACGCATTTATTTTTTATTAATAGATCTATCTTTTAGTATATAAGCTGGGAGAGAAATTTTGCCATTCAAACTAGAATTTTACTTATAGTGTGGCCCACCTGGTGATGCTGGAGGGGCTACTCCTGGCTCTGGGGTTGCATCCAATGGTGGTTCAGGACCCTTGCTGTGCTGACCATTGAACCAGGGTAGGCTGGATGCAAGATAAATGCCCTAATCCCTATCTTAACTCTCTGGCCCCACAATTAGAATTTTATAGCTGAAAATGATTATAAAGAGCAATTAGATCAGGTCCCTCATTTTATACCCAAAGAAGTAGGTAAATTGGGGCCAGAGTGGTGGCGTTAGAGGTAAGGTGTCTGCCTTGCCAGTGCTAGCCTAGGACGAACTGCGGTTCGATCCCCCGGCGTCCCATCTGGTCCCCCAAGCCAGGAGCGATCCTTGAGCATTACCGGGTGTGACCCAAAAACCAAAAAAAAAAAAAAGAAAAAAAGAAAAAAAAAGTAGGTAAGTCACTTTCTGTATAAAGCCACACAACACATTGTTAGGGGAGAAACGAAACTCCATTAATCTTGGCTTTCAGCAATGTTGTTACTACTCCAAGTAATATATGCAGGCTTTAATTGTATTTTATTAAGGTCAACCCATGTTGAGTTCAGCCTCTAGGTAAGTTCATTTGATTGTTCAGAGATGCTGCACCTTTATTCCGGGCCAGCCAAAACTATAACCTTGTAATCCGGAAGTTGAATGGAAAACTGGCATAGTTCCATCTTCCCACTGAAAATACATATGCCACACAGGTGCTGGGAAAAAAAAACCTTGTTTCTAAAACAACATTTCACTTCTCATTGGTACAACATATTCCACATTTAGTTGATATTTTTGAATTTACACACACTATGCAACAAGTGTTGTTCCTTTCATATAATATCCCTGCGCTCAGCTTATTATTTAAGTTGTAGGCAACTGTTAAAAGCAGTGTGTGTGGGGCCGGAGAGATAGCATGCAGAAGGTCATTGGTTCAAATCCTGGCATCCCATATGGTCCCCTGTGCCTATCAGGGGTGATTTCTGAGTGTAGAGCCAGGAGTAACCCTTGAGCACTGCTAGGTGTGACCCCAAAATAAAAAATAAATAAATAAAATAAATAAAAGTAGTGTGTATATCATTAAAATCTTGCATATCTTACAAATATTAAATTTCACTTTGTGGGCCCGGAGAGATAGCACAGCGGTGTTTGCCTTGCAAGCAGCCGATTCAGGACCAAAGGTGGTTGGTTCGAATCCCGGTGTCCCATATGGTCCCCCGTGCCTGCCAGGAGCTATTTCTGAGCAGACAGCCAGGAGTAACCCCTGAGCACCGCCGGGTGTGACCCAAAAACCAAAAAAAAAAAAAAATTCACTTTGTACCAGTTTCTTCTAAAAGTAAACATTTATAACATACAATCAATAAAGGATCAATAAATCAATAAATGTATGATTAAAAGTTGATTATAACTATCAAGACTTATTTGGTCCACCGCTAACTATTGTTTATTTGGCCAGGTGGGCAAAACATTTTGTAGAAAAGGGAGAGCTAAAATTTGAAGTGCACTTAAAAAAAGAAAGTAAATGTCATTTTTATGTTTTAATTTTGGGGGTGTGTGAGAAACAATTCAGATATTATCAGGCATTATCAGGGGATACTCCTGGGTCTGTATTTGGGATTGAACCCAGACCTCCACTGCACTGTCACTCATTGAGCTATTGCTTTGGTCCTAGTTTATATTTTTTATGGAAAGCAATGAAATTTTTTGTTTGTTTTTTGGTCAACACCGATGTCGCTCAGGGGGTTACTCCTGGCTATGCGCTCAGAAATCATCGATCTGGCTTGGGGAACCGTATAAGACGCTGGGGGGATTGAACCGGGGTTTGCCCAGGCTAGCGCAGGCAAGGCAGATGCCTTATGCCCCCTGTGCCATCACTCTGGCCTCAGAATGCAATTTTATTTTATTTTGGTTTTTCGAGTCACACCTGGCAGCGCTCAGGGGGTTACTCCTGGCTCTACCGCTCAGAAATGGGCCCTGGAAGGCTCGGGGGACTATATGGGATGCCGGGATTTGAACCACCGTCCTTCTGCAATGCAAGGCAAATGCCTTACCTCCATGCTATTTATCTGGCCCAGCAAATGCAATTTTATATTAAAATATTTAGTCACATTTACAGTTGACAAAGAAAACATTTTTGTTTGTTTTCCTTTTTTGGTTCACAATGGACTTTACTCAGGGCTTACTCCCTGTGCTCAGGGATCACAAGGATGTGATCATTTTGATTGTTCTAAGTGCAGTGGCCCAGATTCAAGAGGGGCAGGTTATGTGCAAGGCAAGCACTTTTAGCCAATGTATTTTCTCATCTGGCCCCAATTATTCTATAAATAGAAACACAATGTATATTTTTTCAACAAGTGGGTTGATGCTAATGTTTGTTTTACTTTGATATATTTACGCATAAAGCGTACATCAGTATTTGAAATATCTCATTTTTTAAAAAGGGCAAATTACTACACTCTTATTGATGAAATTGGAGAGAGTAAGTCTGGGGGATATAAGTTTCTATTTTCTGTTCTTTATCTGTTCGAACTTTATTTTTGAAGTTAGAAATACTTGGGAGGGGGCCAGAGAGATAGCATGGAGGTAAGGCGTTTGCCTTGCATGCAGAAGGTCGGTGGTTCGAATCCCGGCATCCCATAAGGCCCCCTGAGCCTGCCAGGAGCAATTTCTAAGCGTAGAGCCAGGAATGACCCCTGAAAGCTCCTGGGTGTGACCCAAAAACCAAAAAAAAAAAAGAAAGAAGAAAGAAAGAAAGAAAGAAAGAAAGAAAGAAAGAAAGAAAGAAAGAAGAGAAAGAAAGAAAGAAAGAAAGAAAGAAAGAAAGAAAGAAGAAAGAAAGAAAGAAAGAAAGAAGAAAGAAGAAAGAAGAAAGAAAGAAAGAAGAAAGAAAAGAAAGAAAGAAAGAAAGAAAAAAAGAAAGAAAGAAGAAAGACTTGGGAGGTGGAACAAAGACACACACACACAAACACATATAAAATATGTGTAATAAATATACATATTTGAAAGTCATAACACGGTGAATAATAGAACATCAATAACTAGCAAAAGTTTATTCAATTAATATTTCATCTTTGTTGATGAGTAGATAGAACTCATCAGTGTTTTCTCTTCATCTGCTTTTTTTTTTTCCTTCGCCTTTTCATTCAGAGTTGCTGACTTTCTCCCTAGCTAACCTGAGGAAGTGGTAAAAGTCAAAGCTTTCCTGTCTGAGGTCATTCTGAGTGCTGTCCAGAATAACCAAAGAGTCACCAGAACCCAGAATCCTTACACTTTAACTCATCACCAACTTTCTCCCTAACTCCCTACCCTTCTCTGCTCCCCACTACTTGGCCGATTTCCCGCCCCTTTATCAGCTGCAATCAAGACTATACTGTGCTTCGTGCAGAGCGCGACAAATCAAAGTGTTCTACCGCACAATTTAAGGACAGGGGGCTAGTTTTTGTTTCAAGATAAAAAATCGTTGAACAAAACACAAACCTCCTCAAAACTTCCTTTAAACCAACATAGCATTGTCACACGGGAGGCGCTCTCCCACTCTCATTACTACCCAGCCAGATGACTCAGATTACTAACTATTTCTATTCACAAGGACGTGGCTGGCCCCAGATCGGCTCATTCAAGTCCTCTCCCCCATCTTCCTACTCTCCCTCCCCCTGGGAGGGTGGACGTTAGGAGAGCTCACC
This sequence comes from Suncus etruscus, assembly GCF_024139225.1. Classification (NCBI taxonomy): domain Eukaryota; kingdom Metazoa; phylum Chordata; class Mammalia; order Eulipotyphla; family Soricidae; genus Suncus; species Suncus etruscus. Next base: position 98,632,464 of record NC_064848.1, on the reverse strand, counting down.
ACGCCAAACGTCTTAGAATAATGATGTGTGCCTGGCTGCCCAGAAGGGTTTTGCGCTGGATCCTAATAAACGCGTCCCTCCCCCTACACCATTAAGATCAATTTTTTTATTTTTGGAGATAGGACCAGAGATAGGAGATTAAGAAAATTTGGAACCTAAGGTCTTACAATTTAGTACCCAGCTTCTCCACACCCACACCCCCCACCCTATGGGAAGCAGGACTGAACTATTTACTGGAGACCGGGAATATTAAACCTGTCCTGTCTGTCCTGTTCCGTCTGTCTGTCTGTCTGTCTCTGTCTCTCTCTGTCTCTGTCTGTCCTGCCTGTCTGTCTTTCTCTCTGTCTCTCCCCTCCTCTTTCTCTGCCACCGGAGATGAAGGCGGGCAGCATCAGCGCTGCCTTTCCCGAGAGTTCCACTCGAAGCTTCTACACTGATGCTGCGTTTGGCGAAGAAATGGACCCCTTTGGCCTTTGGATCCGGCGCTTCGCAGCATCTTCGGCAGCGGTGGGAGGGAGGAGTCGTCGTCACCCTCAGCCTGGGCGCACCCAGACCCGGGGGCCCCCGATCCCCCGGGACTCTGCGTGAGCGCCACCGACCGCCGTGCGACCTCCGCGCTTTGGTCCACCAGCCAGGAGAGGAAAGGAAAAAGAAAAACAAAACAAACAAACAAACAAACAAGCAAAACACGCAACCAACCAACCAACACCCCAAACACACTCCCACCCACCCACCATCTGGATACTCCCCCCCCCCCGGGGGTTCCCAGTGTCCGGGGCCTGGCCGAAGCCCGAGGCGGGGTCCGAGCCGAGTCTAGGCCGAGTCCCGCGTGCTCGCGGCTCTCCCGTGGCGGGTCTCCAGGGGCGGGTCGGGGCGGCCCAAGGCTTGGGGGGCGGAGCGCGGGCCGGCTGGGAGGGGGCGCCGGGGTTGGGGGCGCCCTGCCCTCGCGGCGAGGACGGCGGCGGAGGCCACTGCCCGGGAGCGGAGAGCCCGGGTCTCGCAGGGCGCCCTTCCCACGCCCAAGGGCCTCGGCCGGGCGAGTGGCCGCCCCGGGATCGGGGAAGAGGAGGGGGCCGGGGGCGTCGCGGGCGGCGCAGCCCTCCCGAGTGGAGTGGCCGAAAGTCGGGTGGAGAACTTCTCCCCCGCGCGCCCGGGGCCCGGGGGTCCAGCACCTCTCCACGGCCCGCCCCCGCTCCGCCTCCCGCGGCGCCGCCCCCCTCCGGCCGACTTCTCGGTTACAAAGGAGGGAAAATGAGCCGGGCGGCGGCGGCGGCGGCGTTGGCGGGGCGGCGCGGGGCCACCTAGGCGGCGGCGTTGGCGGCCGCCCCCGACCACGGAGAACGCGCAGCAGCTCGCGGCCCAGGCCCGAGCAGAGACCCCGCGGCCGGCCGGTGGGCTCGCTCGCAGGCTTCGGGAGCTCATGAGCGTCGCCGCCCGGGCCGAGGAGGAGGCGGAGGCGGAGGCGAAGGCGGAGGCGGAGCGGAGGCGCCGCCTTCCCCGCGCCGTGCCCAGCCGTGGCCGCGCGCGCCCTAGCCGGGCTGTTGTCTGCGCTGCGCTTCTGGACCAGTTTGGGGAAGTTGCCCCGGGCCCTGCGCCGCCCAGATGTGCGACCTCATAGAACCGCAGCCGGCCGAGAAGATCGGCAAGATGAAGAAGTTGCGGAGAACTTTGTCGGAGAGTTTCAGCCGCATCGGTGAGTGAGTGAGTGAGTGAGTGAGTGAGTGAGTGAGTGAGTGAGTGAGTGAGTGAGTGAGTGAGTGAGTGGCACGCTGCCCTGGCCTCCCGCTGCCCGGGCTCTCCGCGCTCCTGGCACTCGCGATGCCGCCGCCGCCGCCGCCCCCGGGGGCAGGCGTGGGCTGCGCCTCGCGCCGAGGGAGGGACACAGTCCTCAGGACCTGTGGGAGGGCGACGACGGAAAGGAAGGCACTACTTGATCTCCAGGATCAACGGGGTGCATTTGGGGGGGGGACTTTGGGTCCCCTCTCTTCTTTGCCACCGGCACCCAGGCTTTCGCTCCCGAGAGGGCACAGCCTGGATCTCGCTGCGCGCGCGGGCTTGTGCGTGGCCACCTGGTCAATTGCGTATTCTTTACAATTTTTATTTTTCTGCGCAGGGTTTGGTGTCAGTGGTTTTAGCTTTGGGGATTGTTGAGACGTTGAGTTGTGCCTGTTTCATCACCTAACGCTGCCAACCTTCCCAGAATTGGGACAGATACCTTGGGACCTTTTGTTCCGCACATCGGGTCCTCCAAAGCAAGACTTGGGCGCTCAGGCTCAGATCTTTCTGTTCCTTGCGGAGAAGGGAGCGCGATGAACTTGCCAGGACGTTTAAGGGACGGCTCCCAAACTTCATCCATTATACCACAGTTCCGAGGTTATTGCCTTTCAACGGACTAACCAGATGACCAACAACATAGAGAAATGCTGAGGACATAAAAGACTAAACCCATGATGACACTGACCTAACAGGGTGACAACACCGTCACGTGGAGGGCATTTGCTTGATTTTTAGTGGTGGCAACAGAAAACCCCTTTTCACCTTAAGACAGTAGCTGTCTCTTCTGACCATCAGTAACTTTCATTCATGCAGGTAACCACTCTGAGTCAGAAAACAGCAGGGGCCCTAAAAGGGACCCTCCCAGAGTCCCAAGGAGCTTTTCAGCCTTTGTTTCGTATGTCATCCATGTTGATGGAAATTAAGCATATAAATGCTGAATTCTTGAAATAAAACAGTACATGAACGCTTTAGTCATCCTTCATACATTTACTTAATAGTCATTATGTAAGTGAATTGTAATATCTACAAACTTTCTTCCACATAAGAAAACATGGTTCAAAATGGAGCCTACTTTTTTTTGCTTAAAATTTTATATGGGTTTCACAGACTCTCCCAAAGATGACTATAAAATTATAGTGTGTATACTGTATTTAAATTTTATTTATCACATCTTTCAAATATTTATTGACACTTTCCTTCTTTTGTGTTGGGGAAGCATATGGAGAACTCCCTACATTCATGTAAAGTTAGACCCCAGAGTGTGAGAGCCAGGTGTTGAATCAGTGTACACTATTAGGGAAGATGTTTCAATGCTGGACCAGAACCGTCATGAAGGTGTGTTCTGGAGTCCATTAAGCCCAGTCCTGAAACACATTAACTGTATATTTACTAATGCTAATGACTCTGTTGGAGCCCTTCCAGTTTTGTGTTAAATAGTTCATTGCAATTGAGACTCAGTAAGAAATCAAGATATTAACATAAAAATTCCTTATCTTTAAATAATTTTATGATTTTGATCGACAATGGGTAAAGCTTGGATTAAGTGTAGTGCTTGCAAATAGGATATTATACATAATTAAATTTTCTAGTTTACTGAGATTTAGTAATGTGAAACTCCTTTTGATTCCAACTTTCTTAGAATGTCTTAAAATCTAGTAGATTTTACTTCCTCCTTTTAGGTGACAGTACAATACAGTGAACATAATTGATTATTTTTTATATTGATGGAGGATTATGATTCTTAATATCAGATCTATTGCAGAGCACTGTAAGAGGAGATAGATAACGAGGTTTTAGTTTTAAGTAGTTGTGATTGGATACCAAGCCCAGCTAATCACTAGAAGTAATGTCACAGAAAAAATAGCAGTAGTTCTTATGTTTCATATTTATTTATAAAATATAGTGAAGTCGTTGTGATTATTTGAAAATTGGTTTCTATTTTTAGACTATCCTAACTTGCTGGCTTGGCTCTTGGGCAGAGAGTTGAGGGATGTAGGGTTGGGCCTGGTAGTAGTAAAGGTCATTCAGTGGTGCTTAGGGGAATATGCAGTGCCAGGAACCTTACCCAGATCTCTCTAACATGAACATGTACCCTTTGAACTATCTCCTTGCCCTATTTGAAAACTTTTCAAGTACTGAAGGCTGTTGAAACAGGTCATAACACGAAGTTATGCAGTGTCTAGTGGGCTATGTGTGGGATGAATGGGGGCTACCCTTTGTTTGCCACTTGTATTTTTAAACTTTTTTTTTTTTTTTTTGGCCACATCAAACTGTTTTCAGGGTTTAGTCCTGACACTGCATTCAGGGATTACTTCTGGCAATTTTAGGGGACTACAAGTGGTGCTGAGATTGAATCCCAGTTGACTACATGTAAGGCAAATGTCCAAACTATTATTGCTGTGTGCACTTTGTTTGCCACTTGAAATGTAGTGTCCTTGAATAGGTTTCTCAACTTCTTAGCTTCAATGTTTCATAGACAATTCAGTTTTATCATTAGCATTTAGTGAATTAATGCATATGTTTTTATGATATGTAATACAGATTTAAGGATTCATAATTGTTATTATTAAGTCATAGTAATTGTAACATCATAAATGTCTTCCAAGTTGAAAGCAAAAGAAGTCAAAAGATGTAAGCACACACATAAAACAAGAGAAGGAGATTAATAGACATAATAGTCATTTAATAGACAACCTGAAAACAGGATACATTTTGTGTAAAAGATGATTTTTGATATAAACAAATGACTTAAAATAATAATGATAATTGATAAATTATTGATAACTTATTTTATTTATTTATTATTTATAAAATTTATTGTTAAGTATAAATAAATGCCTTTTAATTTATAAATAAAATATTTATTTTTATAATTATATTTTATAATAATAATAATTATTATTATTATTTGCTTTTGGTCTCACCCAGTAGTGCTCGTGGCTTATTCCTGACTCTCTTGCTCGGGGATCACAATTCTTGGTTGTTCTCTGGGGATCATATATAGTACGAGGGACTGAGTCCTTGTCAGCTGTGCCCAAGGCAAGCACCCTACCTGGTATGTCTCTAACGTCTCAATTTTACTTTTTTAGAGTGACTCAGAAAGTGAGTTTTGTTCTATGGTGAAATAACTGTACCACTATTTAGCCATAGACATAGTTCAACAGAATTGATCACATGCTTTCCTGGCAAAGGTCCAAGTACAGTTTTTGGTTCAAATAGTCACTGAGCACTACCAGATGTAGCACTACATCCCCATTCCATAATAACAACAACAGCAACAAAACAACAAAGAAATAAGTAACTCATTTATAGTGAGTGAGGATACTCTTTGGAAAATGCAACAGACAATTAACCCTTTTTGGTTTTTTTGGTTTTTAGTTTTTGGGTCACACCCGGCTTTGCTCAGGAGTTACTCCTGACTCTATGCTCAGAAATCACTCCCGGCAGGCTCAGGGGACCATATGGGATGCCAAGATTTGAAACACTGTCCTTCTGCATGCAAGGCAAATTCCCGACCTCTATGCCATCTCTCCAGCCCCACAATTAACATTTTTAATAATGAATTGTGACTATATAAAAGTGACAGTGCTAATACTTAGTTGATCACACATAAAAAATCATGTAGCATTGTCTTGCTTACCCTTAACACAGATGATCCCAGATTTTTTTTTGTTTTGTTTTTTGTTTCTGGGCCACACCGGCAGCACTCTGTGCTCAGAAACCACTCCTGGCAGGTTTGGAGCACCGTGTGGGATTCTGGGAACTGAACCTGGGTTCATCTCAGGTTATCAGCATGCAATGCAGACGCCCTACCGCTATGCTATCACTCCAGCCCCATTATTCTAGATTTTATTTATTTATTTTATTTTACTTTTTTGGGTTTTTGGATCATATCCAGAGGTGCTCAGGGATTACTCCTGACTCTGAGCTCCGAAATTACTTCTGGCAGGCAAAGGGGGACCATATGGGATGCTGGGATTCGAACCACCATCTGTCCTAGATCGGCTGTATGCAAGGCAAACGCTCTGCTGCTGTGCTAGCTCTCCAGCCCTATTCCAGATTTTAGGAGAAACTTTTTTTTTGTAGTGGGGATTCCCACCCCTGGGAACCCAGGCATACCTGTCCATGCCTGGGAGCTACTACTTCTGCCTCAGTGCTTGTCAGTCACTTCTGGCTGTGCTCAGGGACCATGTAGGTGCAGGGGATTGAATCTGGGGCTCTGCATACCAAAATATATTATCTAGAACTTGGTATTTCCCAGTTTAATAAAATACTCTCTAGCCATACAGCTCTAATTTGTGACATCTATCTCGGAATGACTAGTATGCCATTATTGCCGTTTAAGATGGGTATAATAAGTTAATAAGTTTGAGGTATCCATTAAGTTTTCTGCTGTCAGTTTTTTTCTTTAACAAAAGGATTGTATTTATTTACTTTTATATAGTTAATAGATCTTTTGTGGCTTCCATTTTTTAACTTTAATCTTTTTATATTGCATTTTTTATTTAGTTAAAGAACTTTAAGTTACAAAATTATTCATATTTGAGTTTGAGGCATATAATATTTCAGTACCAATCCCACCACCAGTGACAGCTCCCATCACCAGTGCTCCCATACTCTATCATTTCCCTAAATCTCCCTTGCAATGCCAGCTTGATAGGCCCATTGCAAAGTTCCCTGCTTGCAGCTTAAATCATCTGTTTTCAGCAATGTTGAATCTGTACTTTATATAATACAGCTAGACTACTCTCCCACATCACCAATATAATGGAAACCTGTTTCCCATAAGTACCCTTCTCATCTTCTTCCTCCTAACCTTCATTTTTAAAAAGAATTATATTAATTTAATTTATTAAAAAGAAAGATAAAATTTTCAGAGCTTCAAACAATATTTTTCTTTTTTTCTTATTTTGGATTTTGGGCCACACCTAGTGATGCTCAGGGGTTACTCCTGGCTATGCGCTCAGAAACCGCTCTTGGCTTGGGGGACCATATGGAACACCGGGGAATTGAACTGTGGTCTGTTCTAGGTTAGTGCATGTAAGGCAAACACCCTACCACTTGTGCCACTGCTCCGACCCCAATATTTTTTATTTTTTGATTTTAGTAATGCACCATGATTTACAAGCTTATTAATATTTGGTTTTATATTTGGCTTATACTGTGTTCTAGCCTGGATCCCAACTGTGATAATTTATTTAGGAATTTGTATTGTTGTCTTAGGTTTCTTTGATTTTAAATTTAACTTAGCATAAAGATACTTGGGAACTTAATTACAAAGAAGTTTACATTAAAATCTTTTTTCTCCTATTTCTGTATGGTGATCTAGGAGGAGAAAAACTTTCCATAATATCTGGGATGAAAATTAGGTCATATTGATATTTTTCATATTTATTTTAAAGCATTTCTTTATGCTTGCTTGAATTATCTCGTAAAGAAAGAAAATTTATTTTCTGTGATATTTGAGATGAACCTCACATAAACCATTTCTTTAGATTGCAGTTTGTGAGAGACTGGAACAAAAGAAAGAGGCTTTGGTTACACTGAATTTTGGGGTTCGTTACCTTTGTACCCTAAGTGTGCAATTTGAGAGTCCAGTTCGTCATTTGATAAATGCATTTGCTAGAAAAGAGAAACACGAGATTAAGGTTTCAGACACAAAATTTAACCATTGTATCATATTACAATGTGGGTTCAAAATATTTTACTGAAAAACTATGACAAGTAACTTAAATTTCATAAGAGAAGAGTGATTTTTTTTATTTCAAAAAATTCACTGTCACTCAAAATTTTAGGTACCTTAGTGGGTTTCTTTGGGGTGGAAGGGAAGTCAGACTCAATGGTGTGCAGGTTTACTTTGCACTCAGGGATCATTCCCAGTGGTGCTTGGGAAACCATATGTGGTTTTGGGAATTGAACGTGGATTGGTCTCATGCAAAGCAAATGCCCTTCCCACCCGTGGTACTTTGCTCTGACACCTATTTTGCTACAAAATTAAGCTATAACTCACTAATTCAGCAAATAATTGTTGAGTGTTTACTATGTGTGAGACATTGTGTTGGCATCCAGGGTCAGTGACCCTTGTTAGCTGTTCCTGTCCTGAAGGATTTTAAAGAGAAGATAGCCAGTGAATGGACATTGATAATAGAGAGTGGCAAATCAATACCATGAAAATTAGTGTAATTTGCTGTTGGGCAACATAGGAGAGGTGCCACTGTTATTGTGGTGATAACATCAAACATTTTTTGAACAAGCAGTGTTTTAAGCAGAGGACTGCATAGGGTGTCTGATGTTCTTAAATGTTTTTAACAAGTTCCCATGTTAATCCAGAAAAATATGCTTTATATTTATTTCAAGATGTAGATATTGTGGGCTTACACTTACATGAATGATTAATGACAATAAGGGAATGTAATCAATAATGAGATGCGCATGTATTTAAGTCAAAGTTTATCAATGATCTGCTAGATATTTGGCAAAAACACCTTTAATTGATGTTTGTTGTTACTATTAACTGCAGTTCACAACAAGGATGCAGCACTTAGAAGAAACCTTGCCAGTTGTCTGTCTACCATGGGGTGGGTGTTCAGTGAAATGAGATTTATTGATTTTAAATTTCCCTGTGGCATGTTTGGGCTTGAGAATAGTGTACATAAGAAGGAGAACATGACTTCCAGCTTCTTATTTTATTGAAAGGACAACTGGAATTCTTTCATCAGTTTCTTCCATTTCTTTCTATAGATCTCTTTATAGAAAAGCTTCAGAGTTAGCTGGACATGAGGATCAGAGAAAATGTCCAGGCTAGGTGCTAGCCATGATGTTTTTATTTACTTTCTCAGTGAGAGGGTCTTTATTCTATATGTGCATTTAATATTTAATATTTAATAAAAGATCTACTGCACTAACTATAGTTTTTATTGGATGCCTTTCTTCGGAAAACCTAGGAATACATTTCCAGAAGTTTTATCACATTCAACATAAGGAAAATATATTTGAAAGTTTGTGCTTATAAAGAAATCTCTAGTTAAGTAAGTTTATTTAAGGACATGAATTTGTTTCAGGAGTGAGGAATATAGTCTAATAAGATTGCTAACTGAGAATTAAAGCCTTTGAGAGAGGTTTTGCTTTTAGTGAAAATATAGCCATAAAGAGTCACCTGAATCTAATGCCTTTCCCTCAAATTGGTTTATTTTAGATTGATTCTAAGTCGAGTCAAATACATAATGAAATATTCTGGGCACCAGAGCCAGCTCCTCTGCTGCTCTGGCTCAGTGGTGTTCTCCCAACAGTGTGCAGGGGAACCAGGGCCACATTCATTCATGCTGGTAGATACCTGATGTCTGAGGAAGAAATGTGGGATGTGGTACCTCACCCTCACAAGGCTTCTGCTCTAGGACTTGAACCACTCCTGGCCCTAGTGCCCTCTCTTCTTTTTTGTTTTTAGATCACAACTGACAGTGCTCAGGACTTAACTCTAGGCTCTTTTCAGAGGTCATTTCTGGTAGTAAGTAGGACCATAAGTAGTGCTGAAGATTGATCTGGGTCACCCCCCATGTGTGAGGGAAATGCTTTACCTGCTGTACTATTTCCCACCCTCTCCACCAGCTACACCTTTTCTTCAATTAGAAGAAAGTGTCCTCTAATAAAGTACAGACAGATCTTGTAGATACTTCTTGGACAAAAAAAGGGAAGACTAAGAATTACATTTTCAGAAACATTTTATTTCCCTCAGTCTACCCTTATCTCTTTTAACTTACTGCAACAGTATTTCTTTTTTGTGTGTTTGTTTTATGTTTTGGGGCCTCACCTGGAAGTGCTCAGGTGTCACTATTCGCTCAGAAATCACTTCTGGTAAGCTGGGGGTTCATATGAGATGCTCAGGTTTAAATCTGGTGGGACCTTACCCAATGTGCTAGAGCTCCTGTCCTATAACAATCATTCTTGATTAAAAGTATTAAAAAGATATTTATAACATGAGCAGACAGTGACCTTTATAAGATTGTCATACTATATAGAGGATCTATCAGCTTATATTTATGTGTATATATAAATTGTGATAGCTTCATTTTAGGCACATGTTTTCTCTTGGAGCTTAATTGCTAAAGTAATTTATTTTCCATTGCCTTTGTCAGGAGGCAATAGATTTCCAACTACAAGCTGCCAAAGTACTTCTATTTTAAATGGAGCTATTCAGTATAGACCAGAAACAACTATGGATAGTTAAGTAAATTAAAATTTTTTTCTTTAGTGGTTTCAGGTAGATTAACTGCTTTGTGTATTCCTTTTAAAAAAGTAAAACGTTCTAAGCAATTGTAGGACTTAAAAAACTAGATGTTTGCCAACTGTGAGAGAAATGAAATACTACTTCTCTTTATTATGATAAAATTCCAGTTCTGAAGCCTTGTGTATTAAAAATAAACTGGAACTACTTATAAATCCCTATAAAATATTCAAAAATATTATTTCCTTTGGCCGTACTCTGTCCTAGAATGTATTATGTTGAAATTTTTTTTTTTTTTTGGTTTTTGGGCCACACCCTGTGATGCTCAGGGGTTACTCCTGGCTATGTGCTCAGAAGTTGCTCCTGGCTTCTTGGGGGACCATATGGGACGCCGGGGGATCGAACCGCGGTCCGTGTCCTAGGCTAGCGCAGGCAAGGCAGGCACCTTTACCTCCAGCGCCACCGCCCGGCCCCATATGTTGAAATTTTTGAACGGTGTCTCCATGGTGCTTACTATGCTTCAACTTTTTCTATAAAAATCTCACTGTGGGCCCTTGTAGTGTGAGTGTTCTAACAATCGGATCCGTGGATCTTTATGGTTATATATGCTCATAAAACTCAGATGATTCAGGTGAATTTCCTTTAAGATTACTTTGCGACTCTTTCATGAAAACGTTTCCTGCCATTGGAGAGAGTAGGGGAAGGATATGCATCTTTCTTACTTGTTCTTGGGAGGGGCGTTCATTTACATATTTATGCAAAGTGCTTCACAAAGATGCATGCTGTGCAATTTCTTCTCTCATTTGCAGTTTTTGTATTTGTATCATAACATTGTTATTCAGGTAGGAGTACAAATTTCACTTTTCGAAATGAAATCACCATACTGCTTTCTAGAACTTACTTTGTCTTTTTGAAATGTTTCAAAATAACCATTTCCTTTCCTTTTTTGTTTTATAGCTTTGAAGAAAGATGACACCACCTTTGATGAGGTAGGTTAAGTTCCTTTATTTAATTTTAGGGGTATTTAATTACTGCTAGGTAAAGTTGATAGGTGCCAACTTTGCACTTAGAAAAGGATGCCTTAAAAATAAAGCAAGCAATGGAATCTCTTTATTTAGTAACACGGTATTAATTTTCCAATCTTAAATAATTACTTAAATGAATTAGGGTAGCTAGCAATAGAAATGTTTTAATTTAAAATGAACAAAAGTCCTTGGCAGGCCTCAGTACTAACTTTCTTGAGGTGAAGAGGTGGGGAAGACAAATGTGCTGTATTTGCCTGGGGCACAGGAGCTGCTGATCATTTGGGCATCATGGCTGCTTTTTGACCTTCTCTGGTTAAGTGTGTGAATGTGATGTTTTGAAGCCACATATTGTCCATCCAACTCCCATGGGAGGGGCTTTTTCATATTATTTTGTATATCAGATCTCATCTTTTTCAGTTTACCACTAAATAACAAAAAGGCCTGTTCAAGTAAGGTGGTGGAGGGTTGATATATAACTAATAGCATTCCGAGTGTGAGTTTTGAATTGTGTTTTCCCAATTATTTAAAAAAAATCAGTATCAATAGAAATTATCAGAGAAACAATACTGAGTTTTCTCAAGTGCTGGAGATGAAGTATTTCATTGCCACCAAAGCCACAACTATTGATTTGTGTTGTAAACTAGGCTATGTGTAAGCATACATGCATGCATGTGTGTGTACATACATGTGCACAGACTAATGAAAGCAGATTTGTTTGTTTTTTTGTTGTTGGTTTAGTAGTTAAGGTCATGCTACCTGTCTTCTTCTTGCAATAGTGTGTCAGTAAGAAAAGGATATTTGTGATCTTGGCAAGTCTCCTCAAGACCATGTGGCTGACTGTAAAGTGGGATTGGTCTACTTAGAGCCATTCTGCTCCATACAGGGATTAATGGATGGGACCAGGATTATTTGGCTGTCACAGTTGGCTTCTTTGTCTTCTGCACCTGTTCTTTTTTTCACTGGGCTTCATGTCCCTGGATTCTAACTTTGTATGCTGGGATGCCAAAGCCAGATTTCCCTACTGGCACTACTGAAACAAAGCCTAAAAACCCAGCTATTCTAGATTTGAAGCAATGATAATTTATTTCTTCTCCGTCTGTAGTAGGTAATAGTGATGTACTATTCCAGTACTTCTGGAATTTCTGTAGTGTTGGTAGGATGTTTGGGGAAAGTTTTCTTTCTTTTTAGACATCAATGTGAGAATATGGGGCATTTTCTCTCTTTATAAATCTCCCCTCTAATTATGGAAGCAATTTAAGCTTACATAAAAGAGAAAAATAAGGAAAAGTAAAAGAAAAACCTTCTAAATCCTATTATCCAGCTTCAACTACAGTTGAGTGTTCTTCTTACTTTTTTCCCCAAGTTTCAAACAAAACAACAAAACATAGCTCATATATTCTATCTTGCCTTTTTTTGTTTTTGTTTTGTTTTGTTTTTGTTTATTTTTAGTCTTTGGATCACACCTGGTGGCACTCAGGGTTTATTCTTGGCTCTGCATTCAGAAATTGCTCTTGACAGGTTCAGGGGGCCATATGGGTTCCTGGGGATTGAACCATAGTTGACTGAATACAAGGCAAATGCCCTACCAAATGCCCTATCTGCTGTGCTATTGCTCAGGCCTCTCTATTCTGCCTTTTTTTTTTTTAACCTATAGCATGATATTTTCTCATGTTTTCATGGATGACTCCTTGTCATGCCTAGGAGCTTAAAAAAACTCATGTAAAGCTCTTGTTAATGATTGCATGTTATTCTGTCATGTGTCTGTGATGTTGGCTTTTAAAGAAATATTAGGTATTTTCTCGATGAAAATTATTTTTTTGTTTGTTTTGGGACCATTACTGGCAGTGCTCAAGACTTACTTCTGGCTCTATGCTCAGGAGTCACTCTTGGCTGGGAACCATATCGGGGCACTTATGATGGAACTTCGACTGGCTATATGCAAGACAAGAGCCCTGCTCACTGTACTGTTGCTACAGACCCCCTTGATAAAATTTATAGATGTCAAACTCCTAACTGCTTGCTATTTCTTACCCAAACTTCTGCACAGACAAAGTTCATGGCTTTGTAATTTGGGATAAAATAATCCTTTGCTTTTACAAAGTGTTTTTCATCCTCAGTACCGTAAGTGTACTGAGAGTGGAGAATTAATTTGAGTCAGTGAATCACAGAATGCTATACCTCCAAGAAATGTTGTAAATCATGTGAGCTGCTTCATGATATGACAGATGAAGAAATTGAGTTCCAGAGAGGCCAGGTAATCTTCAACTAATCAGGAGAAGCCAGGGAAGACAGTTGTAGTGAAGGCATGCCGGGGTAAACCCTGCCTCAGTCACCCTTTTTGTGGCATTTGACCTACTCTTTCCATGCCTTTTATAAAGGAGAGATAATAATTTATAGCATGAAAACTGGAAGGATTCTATTTAAATTCAGAATTATTAATATAAGGTGAGTTATATTTGGAAATTCTTCTGAAATGTCTTATAAGGACCTGTAACATGATTTGCATATTAAAATAAAAATATTGGCTAAAACTTACCTTTAAAAAATCCTTGAAAAGTTAACTACATTCAGTTTCATGATCTCTTTGTGTTTTTTGCACATGGCTAACATCAGTAGGTATTTTATGAATAAAGGAGAGTGTTGACCTGAGTGACTGACCATGTGGGTTCTCATTCTCTACTTTTGAGTAGCTGGGGCAAGTAATCTCATTTACCCAGGTCTTTAATTTTCTTTTTTATAAGATCAATCAGTTAGATTATGGTGTATCACCTGGCTTTCATCTCTAAATGTAAAATAGAATCCTATATAATGGACAACATCAAGTTGCAGTTTTATTGTACTTGATTATCTTCATATTATAGTTGTAGAACATTGAACCTTCTGGTCTTCTTTTCTTCTCTGGAATTGTTGAGCTCTATTTAGTTTGAAATTCAATACATATTTCAGTTGTGAAACATTGAGCTCGGTTAACTTTTTAGCTAAGCAGCCAATAAGCTGTGGCAGTGCTCTCCTTACTCTGTAGCTATGAACTGAAGGGCTCCTTATCTTAAAAAAAAAAAAAAAAAGACCTCCTCCAGAGTGTCTGGTGCTGAGATTTAGTTGCTACACCCTGATTCCTGTGGACTATTTCTTTAGCAAATGTTTATTTCTTTAGTAAATGTTTGACTTTGAACTGAAAGAATGGATCTTGGGACCAGAGAGGTAGTACAGAGTGTAGGGGACCTGCCTTGCACATGTTTGATCTGAGTTTAGTCCCTGTCACCTATCACCATATATGGTATCCTGAGATCTGTTAGAGTGACTCCTGGGTACAGAGCCAGGAGTGAGTACTGAGTACTATCAATGTGTTTTAACCTCTCTCTCTCTCTCTCTCTCTCTCTCTCTCTCTCTCTCTCTCTCTCTCTCTCTCTCTCTCTCTCTCTCTCTCTCTCTCTCTCTCTCTCTCTCACACACACACACACACACACACACACACACACACACACACACACACATACAGAGAAAGATGGGTTCTTTTGCAAGTTTTATTGTTCCTAAAGCTGAAATATTCTTGCTAGTTTTTCAAACTTGCTTGGAATTATATCCAAGAACTATGTGCTAATGCTTATGTAGAGAGAAGGAGGTAATTTGGAAGATAAATATTGAGAATATTGAGGACTTCAGATATTTATGGTGATAATAATTTTGTTAAAATAGGGACTTTTGTTGAAGCTCATAATATTTGGAGATCAGAGAATATAGGATGATTTTTTTGTCCCCCCTTCAATGTATGTTTGGATCCTCACTTAAATAGGAGAATTTGAAATGGGTGGACTCGTCATTAATATAAAGTTATGTCTTATAAATTCTATTATTTTAGTTGGTTTAGATGTTTTTTGTACAGAAATTCTTAAAGTTTGAAGCTTTTGGGCTTGACTGTCCATAGCCTATAGGAGGGAGCTAAATAAATAATTATAAAAATACAAATGGAGAAGCCATATTGCAGATACAGGAAGACTGTTATTTTATGTTACATTTTTAAGTGAACACCTATTTTTAGTGACACTGATAAGAAAGTTCAGAAAATATGAACTTCCTATCTATGATAATGTAGAATTTTTGAAATTTCTTGATATACAAATAATTTTTCTCAATAAATAAATGCCTAGACCATGCATGCCCCTAGAGTGGTACCATTCCTTTGAGGAAATAACATTTTGAACCTTATTTAAAAAATTTAATGCTCTACTTTAACATAACAATACTTAGTTTTCTCTCCACGTGTCAAATTACCACATAGAAAACCTTTTCAAAATTGGAAGCACAAAGCTCAAATTAAATGTAAATAATATAGAATCAAGGGATCTAAACTTTAACAATCTAAACTTAAAAGAGCCCATTATACTGGCAGGCCAGAGGTCAAAGGGTGGTGGTATAGGATGCACTCTGGGTTCATTGGTGGAGGGAATTTGACACTGGTGGTGAGATTGGCCCTGATTCATTTTATGTCTGAAATTCAACTATAAAGGACGCTGTAGATCACAATTGTTTTAATAAAATAAAATTAAAAAAAATACACATGTATAAAAAGATTCAGAAAACTTGAGGTCAGAACAATAGCACAGTGGGAAGGGAGTTGCCTTGCAGCAATGTGGCTGAGGTTCTATCCTCAGCATCCATATTGTCCCCTGAGGTTGGTAGGAGTGTTTTTTTTGTTTGTTTGCTTGTTTGTTTTTTGTTTTTTTTTGGGCCAAATCCAGCGGTATGCATGGAATACTCCTAGCTCTGTACTTAGAAATCGCTTCTGGCAAGGTTGGGGGATCATATGGGATGCCGGGATTGAACCTGGGTCTGTCCCAGGTTGGCTGTGTGCAAGGCAAACACCCTACCTCTGTGCTATCACTCCAGCCACAGGAGTGATTTCTGAGTGCAGAACCAGGAGTAATTTCTGAACACTGGCTGGTGTGTGTACCAAAACAAAAAATAAAGACAAAATTAAAACATTTTTTTTTAGAAAACTAAAGTCACAATAATTCTGGGATTGTTTTTGTGCTACTTGACAAAGCTGAGTTGTCTAGTTTTAGACAACTCTGTCTAACTTAGATCTCTGTTTTTGTCAGAGAATTAGCAAATAAAGTATTGAATGAATGACTAGTGAGAAATATAAAATTTCAGCAAATGAAGTAAGCCTTTGAATACTAAAGAGTTCTAGTTGTTTATGGTATAGAATCTAGGTTGAGGGATACAGAGAGGCAATAGAATTAATCACAGGTTTTAGTCTATGGTTTTGTTGTTATTGTTGCCATATTATTTTGTACAAATTTTATTTGTACAAATTATTTTGCACAAATTTATAATACCTAGGAAGTTAATTGCAGCTGTCACTTTTTTTGAGGGAGTTTAAGGATATTATGGGGAGAGTAAAGGTGTTGGGGATCCCTTGGAATTCTTCACAATACTTGGGTAACCAGGTGGTGTGCTTCAATGTTCTTGTTTGGCAAAGTGGTGCATTTGCTCCTCAGGTCTAGTATGCTGGGAGTCAACATAATCATACCTGGTAGTGCTGACAATCAATCTCAGACACTTGTGCTTACATGGTATGTGACCATGATTGATGAGCTTCTCCTTAGTTTAGACTCTGATTTTGACAAGGGGTTGGGCCATGATCAATGATGTTCAAGGGTCACTCCTGGCTTTGTACTCAGGAATTACACCCAGGTGTGCTTGGAACTCAATATGGAATCTGGTGATTGAACCCATGTTGGCTGTGTGCAGAGCAAATGCCCTATCCACTGTACTATTACTTCAGCTCCATGACTCTAAGTTTTAAATTTGATTGTATGAGAACTTGAACCTTGGGATTTGAGAGAGAGAAAGAGAGAGAGAGAAATAAAGAGATATAGCTATAGAGAGATATATAGAGAGACAGAAAGACAGAGACAGAGAGAGCTCAACAGACTGAGCACATGTTTTGTATAGCAGGAGGCCCAGGTTTGATCCCTCAGCATTGCAATTTCCTTGGCACTGGGTGTGTCCTCCAAACTAAAGCAAACAAACAAAAAAATCATCTTCATCTGTGTTGATAGTCTCAGAGTATGGGTGTGAATAAAATATACATGTATTGTAATATAGGTCTAGCTTCTACTTCTTTTAATGGCCTATTTCTTATATATATCTGGAAAATATATATAAAATATATAATATTGACAATAATAATATATATAATAAATATATATGTGGTAAATATATATAAATATAAATTTATATGGCAAACTGGATCATTTCACTGGCACCATCACAAATGTAAAATATTAAATCCCTATTGAACTTTTTCCTTCATAAGCTCTCACCTGATGTACCCCACCCCATCTCTTTCTTTTCTGGCATCCAGTTTCTAGATGAACACTACACCACCTACCCTATCCTATTCTTCCAGTCCAGGACCCATTTCTCCCAACCTTTCTTTCCTTCTTTGTTCAATTCTGGCACATCACTGCTTTGTTGGTATCCTCAATGGCCTTATCTATCCCTGTGTTCTCAGCTTGTCATCTTCTCTGCCAGCCCTCCATTTTGACCTGGCATCTTTTCTTCTCTAAGCCAGTGACTGCCAAGAGTTGTTTGAGAAAATCACTCTATAAATAAATTTATCATCTCCAGTCTTAGCAGGCAGAAGTGCAATGTGGCACTGTATTCCTGGCCTGTTTTCTGCACAAACCTTTCTGCTCCTCTCTAATCTTCTGCTCACCAACCCACCCTACTCCTCTGTTCTTGTAGTGCATATCTTTCTACTCTATACAGTTTTTTGAGTTGCTGTATCTAAGTGTCATACACTAGACAACTTAAACAACAGAAATGTCTCACCATCAATGGTTCTGGAGTTGAGAAATCTAAACACAGCGTGTCAGTGGAGTTACTTTTTTTGAGAGATGGGAAGGAAGGAGCTGGCCCAGGCAGCTTTCCTTGGCTTATCGGCTATCTTCTCTCTGTGTGTTCATATGCTTTTCCCTCAATGATGGTCTCATAACTCCCCATTTTTATAAGCACTTCAGTCATGCTAGATTGGAAGATTCACTTTAACCTAAAATGGAATTCATTTGAGTTCCGCCACTTACATTTGCCTTGACCTATTTCCAAGTAAGATCCCATTCAGACATATTGGGGAAATAACTATAGCAAATAAAAATTTTGTGGGTACAATTCAATTATAACAGCATCCCACTTTTTAAAATATTAGATATAATTAATAGGAAATAACATCTTGCCTTCAGGCTTTTTATCATTATTTTCTCCAAACTCCCTTTTTTGACCACCTCTAAGCTTTGAGTAAGTATAGGTCTCTCCCCTTTCTTTCATCATAATGGAAACTCACTGTCTCTATGATCATTTTTCATGCTTTCTGCAAATGGTTTGTCTATCCCTTGTTTTAGCTATTTCATTATGAGTGACTCAGCTCTCTGTTATGAACATCACATGCAGATATCCTCATAACCACAATATCTTTCTGCTTTTGTATATCATAGTCATCCTGAACCCAGCATATAAAAATATTATGATCCCTTCTTTCCTAAATCTGCTTATTTTATGCTTCCTATATTAGGGGCTAGATGATATTTCAGCCACATTATATTTTAATTGACACTGTCCTAAAATCCTTTTTACCTTCTCATCTAAGCATTGACTTGTTTCTTATTTTCTCATACCATCTCCATTCCTACTAAATGTGAATATAGCCTTTTAATCTTTTGGCTGAACTTTAAGGAGTCTTTTAACTGATACCATTGCCTATAGTTTACCTTCTGTTTCATCAGAATGATTGGAATCTAAATAAAAGTTATACTATCCTCCGGCTTAATACTTAAACTAGAGATGGAGGTCTGAAATTCTAGTTTAGATTTCAAGACCGTTTGTGATTTATTTCTTGCTTACTTCTTTCCTTTATCAAATGTTAATATGTTTTGATGTCCTTTTCATTCCAACTGCCCACACTGAATTCAAAACAATCATTTTTCTATTATATCTTAATAACTTCAATAGGTCTTGATGCTCTCTTTCTCCTGTGCTCCAGCCATCTGAAACAGTCGATTTTGAGGGTAATGGGGTTAAGCTTGGTAGTGCTTAGGAGTGGCTCCTTTTTGACTGTGGGCACTGGAGAAATTTCGAGGGTGAGGGAGCCACATAGTGCTGGGAATTGAACTAGAGTTGGCTTCATGCAGGACAAGTACTCCTGAACTTTTCTCTGGCTCCAAACAACCTTTTTTTGGAAGCCTTCCAGTTCAAAGGCCTGTGCATCAGGTATTTATCACTATTTTATGTTAGACTCTTAATTTGTTCTGAATCTACATTCAGTTTGCAGTGTAAAAAGTTTGAAAATATCTAAAATAAAAAAAAGAAAGAAAACTTCCAATGTATTTATTCTCAGAATTTTATCTAAGAGTCTTGAATAGCTCCTGTCATCCTGTTGTGCCTGAGCAGATTCATTCTGGTATTTTCTCCCCTTCTACCACTTTTTGCCTTAAAAATGAATGTATTTTTATTCATTTAATTTTTTAAATAAAAAAAAATAGGAGATTCCTGCCAGGGAACTCTATTTGGAGAATCTCTTTTTAAATTTTATTTATTTTTTTATTTAAACACTATAGTTAAAAGTTATATATAGTTAAAAAGATTGTTCATACTACAGGTTTTTTTTCACAGATAGAGATCTTCATGATTGAGTTACAGTAATACAATATACAACTTTCACCAGTGTGCTTTTTCTGCCATCAATGTTAACAATTTCTCTCTCATCCTCCCTAATGCCCCCATCATTTTTATTATGGTATCATGATTTATAATATAGTTAATGAAAGTTCCATTGCATATTACCATCCTAACACCTTTTGCCAGAGTGCCTGCTTCCCTTTACCAATGTCCTAATTACCCCTTCCATCGACCCCTTCTCCTATAGGTAAACTCAGTTCTGTAGATCAGTTAGTTCAATTCTTTTTTTTTTTTTTTTTTTTTTGTGTGGTTTTTGGGTCATACCCAGCAGTGCTCAGGAGTTACTCCTGGCTCCATGCTCAGAAATTGCTCCTGGCAGGCACGGGGGACCATATGGGACGCTGGGATTCGAACCAATGACCTTCTGCATGAAAGGCAAACGCCTTACCTCCATGCTATCTCTTCGGCCCCCAGTTAGTTCAATTCTGTAATTTTTTGTTTGTTTGTTTTTTTGGGCCACACCCAACATTGCTCAAGGGTTACTCTTGGCTGTCTGCTCAGAAATAACTCCTGGCAGGCACGGGGGACCATGTGGGACACCGGGATTCGAACCAACCACCTTTGGTCCTGGGTCGGCTGCTTGCAAGGCAAATGCCGCTGTGCTATCTCTCCAGGCCCTCAAGTCTGTAATTTGTTGGTAATTTGTTGCTCTCTGTTATGTTACTTTATATGCCACAAATGGTAGAATCATTCTTTAACTGTCTTCTTCTGGTCAATTTTATTCAACATGACATCTTTTAGTTCCATCTATGTAGCAGTGAATTGCATGGTTTCATCTTTTTCTTGTAGCTGAATAGTTTTCCATTGTACCATAGTTTCTTTATCTGTTCTAGGAGAGTTGAGTAATTTCCAGGTTTTGGCTATTATGAATAGTGCTTCAGTGAACATAGGAACACAAATATCTTTTCGGGCCCTTGGGTTGGATACTGAGACATCTCATGGATTCTTTAGTGAGACTTTATATTGTTTTATATAATATTTTATTTTTAAAACATCTATTTTATTTTACCAAGGTCACATCTGCTATATAAGAAGGTTCATATAAAATTCATGTTAATAGGGAACCTGTTTTATACAAGAAAGCTAGATGTTTATAGTCTGTTCTTTGATTTTTATCTGTAAACCTACAGACATTATGTTTTAAAAGTCAGCATTTTGAATGACTGAAAGAGAACATCCTTCTTAATTCTTTCATTGGAAATTAGGTGAAATTTTTAGATGCTTCAAACTTTCAGTGGTTCAGGTTTTCCTTTATTTAAATGTTTGATCACACTTACCATCTCCATAATTATGGTAGAAGTAATTACCATAATTATGTCTAGTCCCAGACAGTGGCTAGAATGTCTGGGTAGCTCTGAAAAGATTCACAGAGGAAGCACATGTCACAAAATACAAAATGTGTGACATTTGGGAGAATTAGTCACTTTCATGTTCTAATTCCCCAAAGACAGAAAAGGAAAGCATTTGCGGAGCTCTAGTGCTCTCAGTGAGTGCTGTGGATTTGATGGGGGGTGGGCCCTTTACCTTTAGCCTGCAAGGGTGCTTGTCACTCCCTTCCTGGCAGTGCTTTGATTTGTGGATTTGAATTCATTCGCAGAAGTTGACCTTTGATGGAGGAAGTCTCTTTTAAATACCTAAGTACTTAGGATTTTCTTCCAGATACAAAATGGGTCCAAGGACAGGGTGTATGTTATACCCACATTCCTTTTGGCTGAAGTCTGAGCCACTTAAAATCTACAAATCTTTAAATTGTTTGTTTGCAATTGGGCTAGTCTCTTGGTCTAGGAGCCAGAACAAGAATATGACATCTGCTAAGCCAGGGACAAAGTTTCTTTCTTTCTTTCTTTCTTTCTTTCTTTCTTTCTTTCTTTCTTTCTTTCTTTCTTTCTTTCTTTCTTTCTTTCTTTCTTCTTTCTTTCTTTCTTTCTTTCTTTCTTCTTTCTTTCTTTCTTTCTTTCTTTCTTTCTTTCTTTCTTTCTTTCTTTCTTTCTTTCTTTCTTTCTTTCTTTCTTTCTTTCTTTTCTTTCTTTCTTTCTTTCTTTCTTCTTTCTTTCTTTCTTTCTTTCTTCTTCCTTCCTTCCTTCCTTCCTTCCTTCCTTCCTTCCTTCCTTCCTTCCTTCCTTCCTTCCTTCCTTCCTTCCTTCCTTCCTTCCTTCCTTCCTTCCTTCCTTCTCTTCCTTCTTTCTTCTTTCCTTTCTTCTTTCTTTCTCTTCTTTCCTTTCTTTCTTTCTTTCTTTCTTTCTTTTCTTTCTTTCTTTCTTTCTTTCTTTCTTTCTTTCTTTCTTTCTTTCTTTCTTTCTTTCTTTCTTTCATTCTTTCTTTCTTTCTTTCTTTCCTTTCTTTCTGTGTTCCTTCCTTTCTTTCTTTCTTTCTTTCTTCTTTCTTTCTTTCTTTCTTTCTTTCTTTCTTTCTTTCTTTCTTTCTTTCTTTCTTTCTTTCTTTCTTTCTTTCTTTCTTTCTTTCTTTCTTTCCTTCCTTCCTTCCTTCCTTCCTTCCTTCCTTCCTTCCTTCCTTCCTTCCTTCCTTCCTTCTTTCTTTCTTTTTTTTTTTTTTGGGACAAAATTTCTTAAAACTGACACCTTGGTTCTCCTTGATCTGGAGTGGGTGACAGTCCTGTTTTTGTGTAAGATATTCCTCTTTCAGTGATCCTTCCCTGTGGGATGACGCTTTTAGTGAATTATTTTTAGAGTCTAGAGCACTATTATTTTCTATAAAAAAAAAAAAGGAACAATTGTAAGAAATTGGAACCAGTAGTGTGCTCTCAATATTGGAAGTTCTTTTTTCTCTCTAAGAATATAGCAATGACATAGGTTTCTTTTTATGTTTTGGTTTTGGGGTCACTCCAAGTTACACTCAGGGGTGTCTTCTAGCTCTGCACTTAGGAATTACTCCTGGTGGTGCTGTGAGATTCTCTGAAATGTCGGGGACTGAACCCAGGTTGGGCATATGTAAGGCAAGTGCCCTACCTGGTCTACCATCTCTCCAGTTTCCATGATAGAGATCTTGAAAAAGTTCTTTAATTTTTTTAGAGACAATAATTAAAGGAATACACACATTTTATTCCAAATCTATTTTGTTTTAAATCGGCACATTATTACAATGTATTATTTCTACATTTCTAATTTTCTGCTTCCTCTTTTAAAAAACTATTTAAAAAGTGATTTGACAGCAGACCCAAACTATAATGAGCTATACACAAAATGGACCTGTTACACTAGCAGTCTAGGGGGCTAAGGGTGGAGGTATGCATGCTGGGAATTATGTTGGGGGGAGGTCAATACTGGGGGGTGGGAACAGCTCTAATTCACTGTAACTATGTTACTGAAATACAGCTGTGAAAAATTTGTAAAAAATAAAAAAATATATAAGGGACCGGAGTGGTAACACAAGCGGTAAGGCATCTCTGCCTTGCACGCGCTAGCCTAGGACGGACCGCAGTTAGATCACCTGGCAACCCATATGGTCCCCCAAGGCAGGAGCAATTTCTGAGTGCATAGCCAGAGTAACCCCTGAGCGTCACTGGGTGTGGGCCCCCCCAAAAATTAAATTAAAAATAAGTGACTTGAAAATAAGGCAGAAATTTCCTTACAATGTCTTAACTACATTATGTGATAATTTTAAAATATTAAGATTGGTACCTTTTTTTCTATAAGACTAAAAGTAAATAAAAAATTAAAATGTAATATTGGGGGCTGGTGAGGTGGCGCTAGAGGTAAGGTGTCTGCCTTGCAAGCGCTAGCCAAGGAAAGATTGCAACTGCGGTTTGATCCCCCGACGTCCCATATGGTCCCCCCAAGCCAGGGGCAATTTCTGAGTGCTTAGCCAGGAGTAACCCCTGAGCATCAAACGGGTGTGGCCCCCAAAAAACAAAAAACAAAAATAAAAAAAATGTAATATTGGGGGATGTTGGAAGTCTCCCGAAGATTCTCAGAGGTAGGGGGCACTCCTGGTGATTCTTTACAATCTGGGCTATTTCTTTGGGAACCAGGTTAAGCTATGTGCCTTAGCCCCTGTTAACTATCTCTCTGATCACAATTTTTCTTCTTCCCTTATTTTCTCCCTCCTTTACTTCCCCCTCCTTTCTTTCTTCCTCCTTTCTTCCCCTTTCTCTCTCCCTCCTTTCTTTCCCTAAAGCCAGCAGTGCTGGTATGGGATTACTCCAGGAGGTGCTGAGGGATTAGGAATTTTCTCATGTAAACCATGACCATCAGCCCTTTATGTAATTATTTAGAAAATTGAATCAGTTAATGAGTTTACAAATTAATTAATTGAGGTTGGTGGGCTGTACCTATAGGTGCTCAGGATTAACTCCTGGCTCTGTTCCCAGAGATTACTTTTGGTAGTGTTTAGGGGTACATAAAATGTACCAGGGATTGAACTGGGTGGGCTGCATATAAGATAAGCTCCTTGTGTGTAATTACTGTGCTATCTCTCTGGCCTTTGTAATTAATTAATATTAATTGATAATTAATAAGCAATTAATATTAATTTAAATAGCTATTCTAACCTTTAAATACCCAGCATAAACTGCATTAGGTAGAGTGCTTACTTATTTTTTTTATTTCATTTTTACACCTTTATGCCCAGCCTGGCAAGTCAGATTCTAAATATTGAAAGAGATTTGGCATTGCACAGAGAACCTGGGGAGTATTGGAGTCATAAGTCCCTTTGTTTATTTGTGTTTTCTCAGGCAATGGTAAACCTCATGTTAGATGTCTATAAAGTGTGATGTCTAGAATTGCCTTCTATCAAGAGTATGGGGATTATATTTTAGTGTAGCAGACTGCAAACATTTTGCAACTCTGTTCTGACCAGCTGAAATATAGAAGAAAATAATATTAAAAACATGTAGAGCAGATTGATATCATTCAGTTATGTTTTGATGTATTTTCTTCTTTGGGAGAGAAAAAAAGTGAATTTCAGCTTAAGTACTAGGAATTTGGCATATTCTAGAGTTTGCCTATGGGATTGTGCCAGCTATCACCCATTGATGTGACATATGTCTTGGTGGAAACAAGCTGAAATATGTTCCTCTAGTCTGTTCCTTGCCTTAAGGCTGTTCTGTAACTGCAATTTAGGTTTCTCAGGCATTGAATTGTTCTATTAGAGAGGGATTTCAAGAAAAGAGATTGTTCTAGCACTGTGAAACAGTGATAGGATATGGAGGATGAGTTTGCTTAATGATTCCCGAAGATTTTGGTACTAGCCTCTTCATTTCTACCACCAGAAATTGCAAGAGTGTTCTGCCGCTGTACTTGCAAGTGTGTGAGTATGGTTAAGAGCTACTCTGCTAAAAAAGCTTATTACTGAAAGTGTAGAAAGTAGTTAAACAAGGCTAGTGGCACTGTCACATTAGTTCTGATTTTTTTTTTGAACAGCTCCTTACTTCAGATCTTGCATGCTGTGCATGCTGGTATTTGGCTCAAAACACTTAATCAGGAGCCAAAGAGATAGTACAGTGGGTAGGACATTGCCAATCCAAGTAGTATCCCATATAGTCCCTCCAATCCAGCAGGAGTGATTCCTGAACACAGAGCTAGAAATAAGCCTGTGCACAAATAGCTGTTACCCCAAAATCAAATCAAGCCAGACCAAAACAAATTAGTCATAGATGTGCCATTGTACATTCATTATCATCATATAACTTTTTCAAATATTTTATGCTAAAGAACTACAGAAATATTTAGTAAAGAAGAAGCTAGGAAATTATTCAAAATAGACAAAAGTGAATAAGAATATATTTTTATTTTATTAAAAAATTTTAGGGGCATTGGGTAATATGCTGAAATGATCAGGGTGACTCCTGGTTGAGGTGTAACCTCTTGCAAGGCGGAGGTATCATATGGGATACTGAAGATCAAACCTGGTTCAGCTGCATATAAGTCAAGCACCTTATCTGTTTACTCTCTGGTGGGCCCTTTTTAAACTTCTTTTATAGAGGTGAGGTTTTTGGGTCATACTTGTCTGTGCTCAGACCTTAACTTCTTACTCTGTGCTCAGGGATTATTCCTGCTTGTTCTCAAGGAACATATGTGATGTTGGGGATTGAACTTGGATAGGCTGTAGGCAATGTAATTGCCTTACCCCGTCTACTATCTCTCTTTCATGGAAAAAAATAGCAACATAAACATAAAGAAGTAAGATTAATAAAGTAAAATTGTATATGAGTGATCATCTTTCAAGGCATGAATTAGTGCTTTTTAGTTATAGTACATTTATTTTAAATTTTCAGATGCATATTTTCAAGTGCATATGATGGAGAATGTTGTGCAGTGCTTGACTATATTCTTCTAAAAAGCCGATTATTTAATTTTATAAATGAGTGTCCTTGGATCATTAGATATTGGGGTTCAGCTGTTCAAAAGTCTTGGTAACATATGGTCTTCTCCACATGTCCTAATTGAGCTCACAATTTTCCCCAAGAGGTTTGCATTATTTTATCTAAATGATGTGTTACATGTGCCATAAAAAGTTGCTGCAATCATAAAAGGAAAAACTAAATAAGTGCTTAATTTGCAAGGCAAACTACTCTGCTTTTACATTAATTGTTGCAGTTGAAGGTGAAAATATTAAAAACCATGTGAATGACATTAATTGGATGATCAATGTTTTGGAAGATTCATTTTACTCTGTAAATTTCCTTTGTTTTCCTTACTTTGCTTTATGTGTACATTTCCTCCATTTAAATATTTTTTGGTTCTTGGATTCAGAAGTTTCTTTCTCACTATTACATATTTTTCACTAAATGATTTTAATTTTGCTAGTAAAAAATAAATATACTCATTACAAAAATATATGGGCTGGAGAGATAGCATGGAGGTAGGGCATTTGCCTTGCATGCAGAAGGACGGTGATTCGAATCCCAGCATTCCATATGGTCCCCTGAGCCTGCCAGAAGCGATTTCTGAGCATAGAGCCAGGAGTAACCCCTGAGAGCTGCTGGGTGTGACACCAAAAAACAAACTATATATATATATATATATTTATGATATATATATGTGTGTGTGTGTATACATATATATGGAATATTAAAATGTGTGCAATACAAGTTGTAGTGTTAAGTGTAAATAACTATTGTATATAAATATACTCACAGCTTTGAAAATTATACTATTCTCTGTATGGGGAAAATGCTAGAAGTGGAGAATTTAACAAAAGGATAATCTGGAAATTGAAGCTCATTGAAATTGTGACTTGTTCAAGGCTCTTAACTAGTGAGTTTAATTTCGCTTAGAGTCCAGATTTGGATGCCCATATGTACTAAGTTTTACTAGGCTCAATCAGAAGGGAAAACAGCAGTTAGAAGTCATGGTTGTACTTTACAGTATAAAGTGTAAAAGATTCCTGCAGTGGATCTCTATACTTTTCCAGCCAACTCATCTCTTATAGAGAATAAACTGAAACCAAGGATATTAAGTAAATTATTGAAAAGACATGGCTGACTATTATAAGATCAAAATTAGTAATTTTCTAAAATTGGCTATATTTTAGATTTGAGTTTTAAGGTTATATCAAAACTGTGCTTGTGCTGTCATTTTTAAAACTGAATTTAGATAAGGATTGGATAGACTTGTTTCATCTTAGAGTTTACTTTTTATAGTAGAAATATTATAATAAGGTAAAAAACCCAGGATCCAAGTGATAGCTGGAGTATAGGCAGGAATGTTGGGTTAAATCCATTTGGTTGTCAGAGTATCTAGCGAGGAGTAGTCACTGAGCACTGTTTATTGTAAGTCACAACACCCTAGGTGCCCAAAGACGAGTTTGGAGCCTATTAGATGAGGCTAATTCTAACTGGGAAGTATAATAAGAGATTGATTCTGGTATATGTTTCACACTTAAAACTTTACACTTTACACTTTGAACATGCCACTCATGTTCAAACAGAACATTTTACAGCAGGTATAAATTGCCTTACTTGAACAAGTCAAACAGTTAATATTGAGCAGAAAATGTCAGATAATTCATTCATTTTCTTCAAATCCTGACTATTTTGTAAGGAGTTGGATTATTAGCTTGTGCACCTGGAGTGAGTCAAGCTTTATTTTCAGTCATATTGTGACAATTGAAATCTTTGTGAATGTTCAAGATATAAAGAAAATGAGCAGATCTTTTAAAAATGTATATCTTGGGACTGAACCTTCGTGACAGAGTGCATACTTCATGTGTGTGAGACTGTGGGCACCACACACACACACACACACACACACACACACTGTACATCTTATAAACAAAGAGGATTTTAGAGGGACATGGGAAAAGACACGGCATATCAAGTATGCCCTTTTATAGATAGGAAGGTTGCTGAGAAAAACAGACCAATTATATGTATATATATATAATTTTATATATATATATAATTTTCTTGCTTCTTCCTCCTCCCTATGCAGAAAAGTATATTAATTTGGGTCACACCTTGGTGCTTGTGTGCTGTTCACAGTCTGTGCTTGTTTATGGAAAAGAATTTTCCATCACTGTTTGAATGGAACATGTGGTACTGGAGATGAACCACGGTTGGCTGCTCTTCCATTATTACTGAGTTTTCTTTCTTTTTAGCTTGTTCTTTCTCTTTATTGTCTTACATCACACACAGATACACCCAGGGCTTAGCAGGAATCATTCCTGGCAGTGCTAAAGGGACCATATGGGATGCTGGGGACTGAACCCAAGTTGGCTGCATGTAAGACAAGCAAACTGCCACTGTTCTATATCTCTGGCCCCTAATTTTATCTTTTTTCCCTTTCCCAAAACTACCTGTTTTGGGTGGAGACTACCAGGTCCTTTTGTTTGGAGCAAATGCTTCAACTGTCACCCAGTGATCTTTCTTCCAAGCCCCTTTTTGCCCCAGCTACTGGGTCTAGTGACTTGTACCTTCCTTCTACTGTGGCAGACATTTTTCTTTTCTGGCACTTGATTGCTGTGGGCAAAGGAAGAAGAAATGCCAATTTTTAGGCAGGAGCTACAGATGTTTTATAGAAACAACAACCTGTCCTGCAAAGGTTTTGTTTTTCTGTTGTTCAGAGCTACTGACTTCTTAGAATATTATCTATCATGTTCTTTGTTTTAAGCATTACTGAGTGTAATAATATTTTCATTTTGACTCTGATACTTCCTTGTGCTTTGCCTGTGCTATTTTATTTAAAAGTCATTGAACATCTTCATAGCATCACTGAAAACACAGTCTAACATTGTATTGGTGTTGTTTATGTCTTCAGTGATACTTGTTTTTAACTCATTGAACTTGTGGAGCTGGTGAATGTTTTCCCTATTGGGTTTCTAATGTTGTTGCTGTGCTAGTAGTATAGTGCTAGACCTCTGGAAGATGCTGGCTGATTAAGATATTAAGATGGAGGTTTCTCTCTGCTTTCTCTACCTGTCCTCATAGAATGACAGGGAGAATAATTTGAGCAGCATGTAATTTATTAAGTAGATCTGTTGTGCAATTGCTTATGGGGCTGTGCACTTCAGGAGCTCTGGCATAGGCCCTATGGCTATGCTTGGCTGGGACAAACCTTGTAGGGAGGGGCTCTGCTTCTCAGTCAAAATAGGCCCAGTGATCCCAATGATGTCAGTTAGAAACTGGCCTCATTTAGGGTGGTGGAGCAGCAAGCAGAAGGTCAAGTACTCTGTTCTGCAAAGGATAGCAGAAATAGGGTCCTTACAAAAAGGACTTAACTTGCCTTTTTGCATTTCATGGACTAGTTTTGACATAAATATTGTTTGATTTACTCTGTAGTCTACATTTACTTGAGAGTGGTGCTTAAAAATGTGGTTTTAGATTTAAGAAAAGCCTGAAAATAATGTCTGCCTCCTTCTTGTTTTAGGGATTTTACACTTGTTGTAGTACTAGGGGTCAAGTGGCAGTGTTGGAGATCACAATTGGTGATGTAGGGCCTTTAGGCTCCCTCTCTTTACCCCAGACATGCCAGGAAGGAACTCTCTCACTGCACTACATACACCACCAGGCCTTAAATTCTTCTCTGGTCCCAGCTGGGTTCAGAACTAGACAATTGTGTGTGTGTGTGTGTGTGTGTGTGTGTGTGTGTGTGTGTGTGTGTATTTTAGCCTTCCTTCCTTCCTTCCTTCCTTCCTTCCTTCCTTCCTTCCTTCCTTCCTTCCTGCCTCCTTCCTTCCTTCCTTCCTTCCTTCCTTCCTTCCTTCTTTCTTCCTTCCCATCTTTCTTCTTTCTTCCTTCCCTTCTTTCTTTCTTTCTTTCTCTTTCTTTCTTTCTTTCTTTCTTTCTTTCTTTCTTTCTTTCTTTCTTTCTTTCTTTCTTTCTTTCTTTCTTTCTTTCTTTCTTTCTTTCTTTCTTTCTTTCTTTCTTTCTCTCTCTCTCTCTCTCCCTCCCTCCCTCCCTCCCTCCCTCCCTCCCTCCCTCCCTCCCTCCCTCCCTCCCTTCCTTCCTTCCTTCCTTCCTTCCTTCCTTCCTTCCTTCCTTCCTTCCTTCCTTCCTTCCTTCCTTCCTTCCTTCCTTCTTCCCTTCCTTCCTTCCTTTTTTCTTCCCTTCCTTCCTTCCTTCCTTCCTTCCTTCCTTCCTTCCTTCCTTCCTTCCTTCCTTCCTTCTTCCCTTCCTTCCTTCCTTTTTTCTTCCCTTCCTCCTTCCTTCCTTCCTTCCTTCCTTCCTTCCTTCCTTCCTTCCTTCCTTCCTTCCTTCCTTTCTTTTTCTTTTTTTTTCCTTTTCCTGATGAGAAGGAGCAGAGAAGCGAAAATCTTAAGAGCAGCATCATTTTTCCGTCACCAAGCTCATTAAGTTAATATTTACTTAGAAAATGAATGTATTGGCCAGCCCTTCCTGCTATTTGTTTGGGGAGCATTTAACTCCTATAAGAGCCTCTAACTAGTTTCCATTTCCATTAGGCCATTTTTGCTTCTGAGATCCATCATCAGCGTGAGGTGAATATTTTACTTGTATTACCTGTGTACATGAGCGTGTGTGTATATATGTTTGTTTGCTTGTTTCTTTGTTTTTGGGCCACCCTTAGCAGCACTCAGGAATTTTATTTCTGGTGGCCTCGGGGGACCATATGGTATGTCGGTGATCAAACTTGGGTTGGGTGCATGCCAGGCAATCCTAATCTGCTATACTGTTGCTCCTGTCCTAATACCTGCATTTTTTCAATTTAAGGTACAATTATCCTGAAAAGTATTGTTCTTTGACTACTTCTTGATATGTTAAACTCATTTTTAATAACTCATTTGACACATAAGAAGACTAGAAATTTGATTAAAGTCATTACTCTGTTCAAATATTACATTAGAAAAAATTTAATTTTTACTATTTATTTTTAGATTGTTACATTTATTAACATTATAAAATAAAACCTGGACACTTTTGAAAATAAAACTACAAATGATATGGAAAAATTACATCTTGGTCACCAGTTTACTTTTTAAAAAGTATTTTAGAAATAAAAAAGTAACATTAATAACAGATATAAAATGCAAATCACAAAGATTATGAAAGTAATTGTTTTTTAATACATTTTTATTGTGATCAAAGTATGTTACAAATCTTTCACAGAATTATTTACGGTACATAGTGACAATGAATGAAGGGCATTCACACCACCAGTATTGTACTCCCTCTACCCCTGTTCCCAGCATGTATCCCATATCTCCCTCATTTACCGCCCAGAATACTAGTGTAACTGGTCTCCACTTTACAGCTTGTTGAAGATTGGGTATCTATTCTGTTTTCATTGACTTTGGGTTTGGTGTTCAAGTCTGATCATTTTTTATTTTCACTACATGTTCATATGTCTGGTCCTGGTATCATTCCCCCCTCCCCCTCAATTTATGAAGCTGAATGATTCAAGTTATGTGATTCTGTTGGAGATTAAAAAAAGGATAAGGAAAAGAGAAGGAAAAATTTGGAAGCAAATACCAATAAAAGAAAAAATAAGAGAAAATAAAAAGAAAGAAAAGGAAAATGCACCCAGCAAAAAAATAAAAAAAAAAAACAAAACAAAAAACCAAATAATATCCACATGAGTGAAAAAGAGAGAAAAAAGTGGAAGAAAAAGGAGAAGGAAAATAAATATTAAAAACAGACAAAACAAAACAAGAAAAAGGAGTGCTGGAGTGGCAGGGTTTGGTGTTACCCCCACAGTAAGTATTGGGGAATAAAGGGAATTTCCGTGGCCTAAGAGATTCAGGGTTTCTCCCCTCTTGAAGCATATTATGAAAGTAATTGTTTTTTTAAAAAAATTTTTGAAGGGTCTTAGACATTTTGGTGGTGTGGAGGTAAGGCAATTATGTACATCAAAATCATAAGCATCAATATTCCTGTAAACCTGTGACCCAAACTATAATAAATAAATTTTTGGGGAAAAAAGTTTGCTAAGGAGGTGGTTAGGAATAGGGGGCCCTTGGGTCCTTGGTGAAGAGATTCTCCTAGTTGTGGTTGGTTTGGAAATAGAATATTGAATTTTAGAAATACATATTTCTAAAGCTTTATCAATCATGATGCATTAATAAACATGTTTTTAAAATTGAGAACTCTAGTATGATTTCCTATTTCTGGATTAAAGAAAGTAAAAATAAACTAAAATAAAGTCTAGGGGTTAGAGTGATAGTACAGCAAGTAGGAAACCTCCCTTGTATGCTGCTGATCTGGGCTTAATCTCCAGTACTCCCATATGGTCTCTGGAGTCCTGCTAGGAATGATCTTTAAACTCAGAGCCAGGATTAGGCCCTGAGCACCACTGTGTATGACCCAAAATTTTGTGTATGACCAAAATTCTCCCTTTTCCCCTCCCCCCAAACCTCTAAAGTTTCTGAGGATATTCTTTTAAAGTATCATAGTTTTGTTAACCTTTGTGACTTATATTTTAAAATTTTGTCATTGATGTTATTTTGAGACATTAAAAAAAAAAGTGCTTACTGACCAAGACTTTTTTCAGTGATTAAAAAGCATATCTCATGTGTGGTGGGTATTACCCAGCATACACACGTAATAAGTTTAAAAATAAATTGCCAACTAAAAATGAGTATCAGTTTTTATTATTTCTCCTTTTATAGGGTTTCATATATTTATTTTATTTATTTTTTATTTTACAGAACTCTGTTTGCTTTGGTGTTTTTCCACAGGGTTCTATTTCATTTTGCAGGTATATAATTGTATCATCTGAAAATGACAATTTATATACTACTTTGTAGTATTTTATGAAATTATTTTGTCATTTTTGTTTTCGTTTGATGTTTGCAAGAAATGAAAGCAGCTATTTTTTTTGGGGGGGTGGGTCACACCCAGCAGCACTCAGGAGTTACTTCTGGCTCTACACTCAGAAATTGCTCCTGGCAGGCTCAGAGGACCATATGGGATGCCGGGACTCGAACCACTATCCTTCTGCATGCAAGGCAAACACCCTGCCTCCATGTTCTCTCTGGCTCCAAAAGCTGCTATTTTCCCCCAATACAAACATTACTAATGACCCATCAAGAAGTTGATTATTTCAACTTCTTTAGATATTTAATAACCAAAGGATCCATAGCTAGATTTTTGTAGTAAGTATGGTGCGAAGGGTTTGTTTTTTTTTAATAATTTTTAGCAGTGTGTATGAGAGAACCACTTATTTTCAAATTATTGAGGAGCTAGAGCATAGAATCATGGGTAGGGCATGTACCATGAATGTGGCTGACCTGATTTTAATCCCTGGCACTTCGAACTTGCCAGGAGTAATTTCTGATTGCAGATCCAGGAGATAATCCTGAAATATTGCTGGGTATGCCCCCCAAACAAAAAAATATTCAAAGTATTTTGAGGAACTTTTTTGAGGGGGGCCCACATTAATGCTCAGGAGTCACTCCTGACAGAGCCTGAGGATATCATATATGGTGTCTGTGATTGAACCAGTATCTACTACATATGAGGCAAGTGCCTTAATTCTAGTCTCTCTTCCTGACCCTGTTTGAAGAAATCTTAGATTTACGAACAGAAAAACTTTATTATTTTCTTGATATGTCTTTGCTTTTAAAAGACTATAAATTTTTGTGACTGGGGAGATAGTACAGCAGTAGGGCGTTTGCCATGCATGCAGTTGACCCAGCACGGACCTTGGTTCGATCTCCTGTGTACCATATGGTCCCCCGAGCCAGGAGCAATTTCTGAGTGTATAGCCAGGAGTAACTCCTGAGCATCTCTGGGTGTGTCCCCAAAACAAAAAACAAACACAAAATAACAAACAAAAAGCTTATAAAATTTTTGTGTAACAATATCTATAAGCACATTGGCAAGATGTTGTCAATTGTATTTTTGTTCAATCAGAAACTAAAATTCTATTAATGATGTTTTACTGGACCCTCTATCACCATTTTGAGCATCCATGTGGATCTTCACTTTGGGGATTGATGCACAGGAATTTATTTAATGGTTAATGGGCTGGACATTATTCTTCAGAATTAATTTTATTTTGGAGTGATTAAAGTCATTGGTGCCTGCTGTGCTAGTCAGTCTGTACATTTAGGTGGTAAAACCTCTCTTCTGTGAGCATGCTCTGCTGCAGTGATGAGCCAAAGCACAAACATGCTGGTGTGAGAGATAGCATAGGGTCTGTTAAAAGTGAATGAAAGCCTTGTACCAAGGAAGGTTCAAGGTTCAGGGATGCCCAGACTCTGGAAGGGGGGGGGAGAGGTTTTCAAGGAACTGGGGCCTGGGGATGCCTGGGGTTTAGGGAAGGCCAATACCTGAATCAGAGACCACAAACCTTCAGGGATGAAAGTGGCAATGCAGGTTTATCAAATCACAGAGTGCTCTGGGTCCACCATAGATTCCTGGCACAGCAGGATTTTCAGTCTATGGTGAGACCCCAAGCATTCAAACATACAAGTATTTAAAAGAAATCATAAGGCAAAGAGCACACAAATCGAACCATTTCATTGGTTACATGTAAGTGTTACAGTTTGAAATCACCGATAAAAATCTCAGGAAAAGGTGCGATTCCAGCCCCTTCATGACATCATTAATTCCAGCCCTCCTCATCCTGATGGTATTTTTGTGATATGGGTAGGACTTCCTGGTGATCTTTAGATGTGTACTGATTTGGCCTGGGAGGGCCTCATGCTAGCAGGGCAGAGGTGCCCCATGTGATCAGGTTGAAGGTACTGGGCTGTTGGGAGGAGGGAGTCTGGGATCCCATGTTTCTACCTCAGGCAAGCCAGTGATGGAAGCAAGAATAGTATTAAACTAGATTTTACCCTATTCTATACGTATTGTGCCATCTATATGTTATTCCTTTTTTAGTGACTGTGTGCAATTATTCCTCCTTAATCTTCAAGGGCCATCTGCCCTCTGCGGAAATCAAGGCATCCCCATGTTGGAATGTTATGTTGGAATGTAAGATAGTCAATTGGTTCCACCTCTCTCCCCTCCCATCAAGGTGTCTCTAGGATGAAAAGCATTGGAATGTCCTTGTGATTTACAGTATGGCTCCAGGAATCAGCTGTCTTCTTGGGCCTAGTCTTTCTTACCTTGAAATTGCAGCCTATAACTAAATTTGCAATCCCATCTATTACTATGAAATCACTATTCCTATTAAAAACTACTTGAGAAACATTATAAAATTACTTAAGAACATACTATGTCAAAAATATCCATTCCAACAGGGTCAAGGGGTTTGCCTCAAATGCAGCTGATCCCTGTTTGTTGCCTGGCACCACATATACTCCCTCGAGAATTGCCAAGGAACTTATCTGAGCACAGTCAGGAATTGCCCCTGTGCATCATTAAGTGTGATTTCTCTATCTCTCCACTTCCTCCAAAGGCACAGGAAATGGAGCTTTGGAATTTGAGTCTCCTTTTCCTTATCTCTAAAAGGATCATAATCTCTACCAACAACAATTCATCTTTTTGGGAAAATGAATGAGATCGTGTGTATAAATCTTTTAGCACTCTACTTTCTCTGCTCCTTGCTCCCTCTGTTACTCACAACATACATCATCAGGGTGGTTCTGCTTGTGCTATTTGTGTTGTCCTCTGTCCACATGATCCTGAGATCCCTGGAGAATGATCGGAGAGAGGCTTGTAGTGCTTGTAAGTGAGCTAACTTTAGGCACATCTTCATTTTAAAGTTGAGGAAATGGAGGTTGTCAAGTTGGAACAGATTTACTCCTTCCACTGTCACTTATCCCTCACCACTGTAACTTTGCTTTGACTACGCAGACTGGATATGAAAAAAGAAAAAAAAAAGAGTGATCACTTATAGGGTTTGTGAGGTGAATGGGTTTTGTGTCCTACAAGTTAGTAAGGTGTTTTGCATTTGTGAGTATTTTTAAAAAAATTTTTGGACAATTTTATCAATCTATTAGGTTAAAATCACCAGAAAATTTTACATGAAATAAATGTCATTTATTATTATAAATGATTATAAGGTATAAAGTTGTTCTTGATTGAGTTTCAGATTTACAATGTAGACCACCCTTCACCCAGGAACATTTCCCACCACCAGATTCCCCTGTCTCCCTCCCATCCTTCTGGGGCAGGCTCCTCTCTCTTTAACTCCTTCCTCCCTTTCTTTCTCTCTCTCTACTTCTCTCTCTCTCTTCCTTTATTTTTCTTTTTAGACACTGCTTTGCACTGTTGTTAATGGAGGGGTACCATGCATATCACATTATCTCTGTCCAATACTCAGTTGTTGTCCAGAGTGATCAGTTCCAACTGTCATTGTCATAGTGGTCCCTTTTCTGTCTTAACTGCACTCTCCACTATTTGTGGCAAGCTTCCAATCATGAACAGGTCCTCCTGGCCCTGTTCTCTATCATATATTACTGCACTATCTTTCATTTTTCTTATATATATAAATGAGTGAGTTGATTCTATATATATTCCTCTTCCTCTGTGGGAGTATTCTTTTTTCAGAGCACAACTGGAGTGCTTGTGGCTTACTCCTGACTGTGCTGAGGATCATTCCTGCCAGGGCTTGGAGGATTATATGGAATACTGGGGATTGAACCTGGGTCACCTGCACACAAGACTAATGTCCTACTCATTGTACTATCTCTCTAGTGATATTGCTGTACTATCCCCTAACCAGTGCTTTATAAGAATTAGTGTCTGTTATATAATCTTTATTTTAGGGGTAGCCTCCCAAGTTGTACACAGGAGGCCCTGGGGAACCTTACTGGTGATTCTTGCTCAAGCAGGCTGGTGTTTCAATATGAAGATTCAAGGATTGGATGCTGCCAGGAATACGTGGATCCACCTTGGCAATGCTTGGGAACCTTCAGGACTGCACTCAGCAATGTACAGGGACCCTGGGGTGGTAGAATCAAACTCAGATCACATGCATGCTAGGCATTTAAACTAACTGCTGTACTGACTCCCAACCCCCATATCCATTCTACCTGCAGTAGGTATTTCCAGAAAGATCCATGATTTTTTTTTATTTATTATTTTTATTTATTATTATTTTTTTATTTATTATTTGTTTTGGGTCCCACCTGGTAGTGATCAAAGCTTATTCCTGGATCTACACTCAGGAATCACTCCTGGTGGGATTTTGGAGATATTGAACTCAGGTTGGTCTCCTGCAATGCCTTCTCAAAATCTCTTCAATATGTGGGATAAAAATGAAAGATGACAGGGAACAACAAATAGTCAGTCATTAGAACTGAAGAATTTTTCTATAGCACCGATATACACGGGATGTATATGTATATATTGGATGGGGATCAGGAAGGGTCATCGTTGGCGGGAAATGGCTTTCTGCTGATTGGTGTGGGAGTGGGTGATATATGTATGAAAAGTATAATAAAAGTATTATAAAGCTCTAAACTTCAGTCATTTTTTTTAAAGGGAACTTAGGCAACCAGCAAAAGAACGCTGGGCTAATGAAGTGGTAGAACTGGTGGTGACCTAGACAGCCCCCTTGCCAGCAGCTAAGGGAGTAGCTGGGAGGTACCTCTTGGATTGTTGGCCTTTGAAAGGGAGACTTGAAAGTTCTCTGCATTTAAATGAGGATTGAGTTACATTTCCTGTTGAATTGTGTGACTTTTAAGTTGTACATTAATGCTAAGAGTGTATTAAGAGTAGCCCTTGGCTGTGGGACTAATTGAGAAAGAAAATGAAAGTGCTGCAAATAAATTGATTTTCCTACTTAGAGTAGGTGCTTACTCCAGTTCTAGCAATCCTATGGCACTTGCCTCAAGGATCTGTGTGAACTAATTAAAAAGTACAGGCCAGATGTTGTTTACTGTCAATAACTTTTAGTGCTCACATATTCTGCCCTTATTGCTTGTTAGGAGAAAAGGGTTTGAAATAATCTGTTCACATTTCTTAAAAACATAAATTTGACTGTTCTTGGTATATTTGTGGTTTTATTTATTTATTTTTTTAAATTTAGTCTCTTCTATAGATTATGGTTTGTCTGGCTTTACCTTGTTTAACACTATCTACTAGCAAAACTTTCTGTTCATGACTGAAAGGACTTTGCCATTCCTAAGGTATCTTCAGCTATTAGTGGGACAAATACAAGCTGAAGTCCATGGACATATGGATCACAAAGGTCCCAGAAGGTTAAATCTGTTTGTGTCTTTTCCCTTTTTTTCCCCCCCAAATACATACAACTTAAACACTGCAGATTGCACAATAAAATGGAATTTTTATCTAGGGTTGTTCCTTCTCTGGGTGGGGAGTAGAGGTATGAGAAAATGGAGAAAAATACCTATTAACCTTGCTAAGGATTCAGAAGATATCTTTACCAGAAGCATCCTCAGCAGACTACTTTGAGTGTATTTTTACTAAACGTTCTTCCTGTCATTCTGGGTAGTTTATATTTTTTATTTGTTTACTTTTGTATAAGGAAATTCCTTATTTATTATCTTCTCTTAGATCAGCATTTCTACTTTGGGACCTTTACTTAAATAGTATTGTCTGTGACCATGTTTTCATTTTCTCTTTTTTCTTTTACAAAGCATTATGTGTTTTTGTCCCATCTGTACTTTAAAAATTCTATTTATGATTATTGCATAATGAATATTCATAGCTTCCATTATTAGTGTTTGTCATTTGTTAATTCACTGACTGCCTTGTCTTATAATTTTAAATCATGTTTCTATTAAAATTTTTGATTCATCTTTCTTTGTCTTAAAAATCTTGCATTCTTTCTATAGTTGGTAATCATCTGCTTTTCCTCACTGCATGGTGCTTGATCAAATGACTTCAAAAGGATTTTTGTTGTGGAATTTTACCTTCTGAGGGGTATGGTCTGGCCTACTGAAAACTAGTAATTAGTCTTTTTTTATTATGAGAGGGACAGCTGTTCCTATAGTTAATTTTGAAGATTTTTAGCTATTTAACTCCTCTATTTATTTAATTATTTATTTATTTTGGGGGAGGTTTATATCTGGTGCAGTTCAGGGACTATTTCTGGCTTTATGCCTCTGTATCCCCAGCACCACATCCTCTGTTTATTGGTATAAGGGATCAGATCTAGTTCTCTGCTTGCAAAGCTTATATTTGCCTGCTGAACTCATCCAGCTTTTACTCCTCTCTTTTCCAGATGTACATTTCTTTGGCATATTATTGGGATCCTGGCAGTTTCTGGGATATGGGGATGCTCATAACATATCATAATAATAATCATAATTTTTCTGAACATTAGATTTTTATGGTATTGGTTGTATTCTTAAGTTCTTTTCCACTTAGTAAAAAGAGTAGCAACTAAGCTTCGTGCATGTCAATCTTTTAGTGCTTTTTTTTTTTTTTTTGGTTTTTGGGCCACACCCTGTGACGCTCAGGGGTTACTCCTGGCTATGCGCTCAGAAGTTGCTCCTGGCTTCTTGGGGGACCATATGGGACGCCGGGGGATCGAACCGCGGTCCGTCCTAGGATAGCGCAGGCAAGGCAGGCACCTTACCTCCAGCGCCACCGCCCGGCCCCTCTTTTAGTGCTTTTAAGGTAACATTTCTACCATTTAATCTAGACCAAAAATAACTCCAGGCTTTCCTGGAGTAGTGGTTTCAACCACCAAGAACTAATCTCTGCCACCTGCAGAAGTTATCTGTAATCCAGACAAAATTACTGCTGTTTAACACTTTATGACATTTAAAAAGTAAGACACCAAATACTATCATGATTAATTATTTTAATTTATGCCTTATGCAGAAAACTATAACATAGTTTTTCCAATTTTCACTGGTTTGCAGGAATAAAGAGGTTTGGAAACTGCTGGCCAGAACTTCCTCTGCCTTTCATAGGGAGTGATTGAGGTGACAGTGGCCCTGGTGACAGCCTGGTTATAGCAGACCCTTTGTTTAAATTGCTGTCTCATTGTTGTTTAGGAAGATAGCTCTAACCCTTAAGGTCCAGTGGTGGCTTAGGAAGTAGAGGGAGAAACTGAAGTCTTCTTGATGGTGCCCTTCAGAGGTATGGGGATCCCATCTCCAGCTCCCAAAGAATAGATTGCATATTGACAGCAGGTCCTAGAACAGGAGTTCTCAGACTTTTTAAACAGTGGGCTAGGTCACTGTCCCTCAGACCTTTGTAAGAAAACTCTGAACAATAGGGGCCCACAGGCCTTAGTTTGAGGACCTCTGCCTGAGACTGAGAGGATGAATCCAGAGACAGAGAGGAAGGGATTTGGAGAGTGCAGCACACATCCTAGACATGTTCACTGTGGGTCCTGCTTAGTAGCACTGGCAGGGGCGCAGAAACACCTAGCGGGCCAATAAATGTCCTCAACTGATTGCATGTGGCCCGCGGTCTGTAGTTTGCAGACCACTGTCCTACAGCTTTAGAATTCTCAAAACAAGGGCATATGTAAAGGAGGTTGCTAATGAATATTTTATTTTTCTTTCCTCACTTCATTTTTTTGTAAGGGTAGGATTCCCATGTGATACTAAACTATCTGGGTGCCCCTTCTTGTGACTCTTGGCTTAGGGTTCATGGAGGGTCCAAAGCTGGTCTTGAAGTGCTGAGGATTTCCTTTACTACCAAGCATAGATGGTGCCGAGTACATTACATTGAGAAAAAGCTGAGCCCAATTAAAAGAGGAAGCCTCAGTTTTCCCTTACTAGCTGCTAGCTGCTGTGAGCAGTTCCATTTTTGACCATTTCTCATATTTATTTATTTATTTATTTATTTATTATTTTACTTCTTTTGTTTTTGTTTTTTTCGGCCACACTTGTTGGTGCTCAGGAATTACTCCTGGGTCTGTGCTCAGGGATCATTTCCTGAGTGGTGCTTAGGGGACCATATGGGATGTTGGGGAGTGAACCAAGGTTGGCTATGTGGAAGGCAAATGCCCTACCAGCTGTGCAATTGCTTTGGCCCTTCCTATATTTTTAATATTCCTGAGATTTTTCTGGGGTTTTTATGACCTTTTTCCAATAGGTTTGCAAAACAGGTAGCAAAATTAACTCTTTCCTCTTCCTGCTACTTATAACTATCCAGAAGGTACTCAGGCCTGGTGAAAGATTCTGTCTTTGAGGGTATCAGGATGGAAGATTTGCCAGTTTTTATGAATGCTCTTTAAAGAATTGAATCTGACATAAGGTAACATCCCCATCTGTAGAAAGAAGATGCCTAAGTAGGGTCCCTATTTACTATCCAATGGGGGCTGGATGGGAACATCCCCTCTTCTACATACATTCCAAACCTTACAGCACAGGTTCTAACAGACTTGTACGACTTAGCTGCCCTTCTGATGAGGTGTGTCCCTCCATAGTGTACAGTGTCGAAACAAAGCCAAACTAGTGCCAGGAAACTTAGTAACAAAATGTATCCAGGAAAGAATACACTGCACTTAGCCACAGGGGTTGAACCCTGTAGAGAAGCCTGAAATGACCCACGCTGGCTGGGCAGAGGAGCTCTGGGTGTAGAAGACTTCAGCTCTGGCTCTCACACTGATATAAATGGGCTCTAGCCCAAGACGGTGACTTTGTTACACTGATAGGAGAGAAGCGCCCCAATGCTCTGATCAAAAAGATTTATGAATTGCCTCAGAACTTTTGAACAAGGTTGACGAGAGTGGCTCACTGGCCCTGGCAGCTCGTATGTGACCCATGATTGTGCTGACTTTGCGGCCTCTACTGCCTTCTTCATGTTGCATGCTGTGGTCCCTGTGGCACAAGACGCCACATGCAGGCTGTATTGCCACAGAGTCCAGGAGCACTGGCCTCTAGGCCATTTCCCAGGGAAACAAAAGCCTCCCTAGGGTCAGTTTTAAGGAGAATGCCATAGAAGACTGCAGAGAGGAGAGTCAAGAAGTAGAATACCTATGGGTGATCAGAAGGTAGAGACATTGAGAAAAGGCATCTCAGGTTGCATTTTAGAGGGCTAGATGTGAGCCTCTAATCCAAGGTGGGGCCCTTGCCTCCTATTAGGACAAAAGGAAGAGTAAGTAGAGGCAGCCCTTTGGGATTGCAAGAAAAGAACTGGACTCCTTTAACAGAGACACTCTACTGTCCAGAGGAAAGTTGGAGTCATAGAAAAGGGAAGCCAGGCAGACTTTCATCCACTTTAAGAATGGCCATGCAGTGCTAGTCACCTTCTGTTTTTTGTTTGCTTGTTTGTTATTTTTTGGTTTTTTTTTTGGGGGGCCACACCAGGTGAGGCTCAGGGCTCACTCCTCACTATGCACTCAGAAATCGTTCATGGCTTGGGAGACCATATGGACACCAGGGCTCGAACCCAGTCCGTCCTGGATCAGCCATGTGCAAGGCAAACACCCTACTACTGTACTATCGCTCCTGCCCCATGTCACCTTCTAACTGAGTGGTGAATGTCTGTTTTCTCTGATAGGGCTATAGGACTAGATGTCCAGAAAGCAATGTAACAGGTAACAGAAACCTGAGTTTGCTAACACTTACCACTCTTTTACTGTATGAGTGATCCTGGTTGAGCCCAGAAATGATGCAGGAGAGTGACAATATGTCTCAGTGGTTGTCCACGTGTCTAGGTTGCCTACTATGTTTAAAAATGTTTCAAAATAGTGAGTAATAAGGATGCTCAAACTTCAAGTTAGAAGGTAGAACATTTTGGGGCTGGAGTGATAGTGCAGCAGTAGGTAGGGTGTTTCCTTTGCATGCAGCTGGCCCAGGACGAACCATGGTTCAATCCCAGAGTCGTCCCAAATGGTTCCCCAAGCCAGGAGTGATTTCTGAGTGCATAGCCAGGAGTAACCCCTCAGTGTCACTGGGTGTGGCCCAACCCCAATGAAAAAAAGGTAGAAAATTTTATTGGAAAATAAAGGAGGAGGGGGCCAGAGAGATAGCATGGAGGTATGGTGTTTGCCTTGCATGCAGAAGGACTGTGGTTCGAATCTTGGCATCTCATATGGTCCCCTGAGCCTGCCAGGAGCGTTTTCTGAGCATAGAGCCAGGAGTAACCCATGAGTGCAGCTGGGTGTGACCCAAAAACAAAAACAAAAAAAAAAAGAAAGAAAAAGAAAAAGAAAGTAAGGAAGAGAAAGAAGGAACTCTCCATGTGGGGAGGATCTTAGCATAGGACATATGGCTCATTTTGTCAGTTTCTGTGCAGGTCTTAAAAGGCTCTTTGAGTTCCTTATCAGTTGATAAAAATGTTCCAAAGAATGCAAGGATCTTACCAGATAGTCTGACTGGTCTGAGTCCTTTGGGTTTGACAATTTGCTTTAAGCATTGCCTATTATCTTCTTAGTCTCTCAGTGAGCCTAAGCTCTGAGGCAGAATTCTATGGTCTTGGGAATTGTTTATCTAAAGGGCCCAGGAATTATCAATTACATTAAAAATTCAGGATGGGGAGAGCAAACAACAACAACAACAACAACAAAAAACTTTTCACAGCAGCTGGCAAGGGGAAACTGAGGCTTCCTCTTTCACCACCCATACGTGTGCTTTAAGGCTGCACTGTTTCTGTGGCTTCTCTGGCTGAATGATTTGGTCCTTTATCTTAGAGGACGAAATTGTGCTCAGAGAAGGCAAGCTGAACTATTCCTTCTTATCCCATTGTTCTGCTTCATCAGTGAAAGTCTGCATTTATGGACATTGCCCAGAACCACATTTGGGGGTATGTGTAGTCAAAAAATCCTAGTAGTTTGGTTTTCAAAATGATTGCTATTTCATTAGTATTGCAACATTAGTGACAAATAATGAGTCACCCACCAAGTTGTCTATTCAGACAAATGCATTTTATTTCCTCTATTCTGGGTCAGAATTATGGAATGACTTCTTTAGACAATTGTGAAGAACTGTAAATCTTCATGCAAGCATGCAGTATTTATATTTGTATGTAATTCATATTTTGTGTTGTTTGAATGTCTCAGGAACCACTAGCTCAAACTATGGTTAAAGAATATTGGTAGTTTTGGTAAGAGGAAAGAGAAGAGCAGTAGCTTGTAAGCATCCCCTTGAGAATAAGGAGAAAATAAAATACTTCTGACAGCTTTGCACACTGGGGCAAAGGTTTGGTGAAAACAGGAAGTTGCTTATGAGAAGAACTTAGCATTAGATATGGGTGGGTGTCAGTCCATGGGCCATCATTTTCTATCGCTGTTAGGACTAGCCTCTTAATCATGCTGTACCCCAATGTCTTTACTTAAGAGTGAAGACGGAGGGCCCGGAGAGATAGCACAGCGGTGTTTGCCTTGCAAGCAGCCGATCCAGGACCAAAGGTGGTTGGTTCGAATCCCGGTGTCCCATATGGTCCCCTGTGC
Source organism: Suncus etruscus (assembly GCF_024139225.1). Lineage (NCBI taxonomy): Eukaryota > Metazoa > Chordata > Mammalia > Eulipotyphla > Soricidae > Suncus > Suncus etruscus. The sequence goes on along the minus strand of NC_064848.1, from coordinate 98,588,074 downwards.
CTGCCAGGAGCTATTTCTGAGCAGACAGCCAGGAGTAACCCCTGAGCACCGCCGGGTGTGGCCCAAAAACAAACAAACAAAAAAAAAAAGAGTGAAGACGGAGACTGGCTCTGGACTGGGTGAGAAATCAGGGCCCATATCCAATGAGACAATAGAGATGAGGATTAGGAGGACCATCCATGGTAGAAAGCTTGCCATAAAGAACAGAGAGTGCAGTTAGAATTGAGAAGGGTCTACTCTAAAAGGGACATGCATGACAACCTTTCATTAATAGTAGTGCAAACCACAGTGTCAAAAAGGAAGAGAGAGAGAAGAGAGAGGTACGAGAAGAGAGAGGAGAGAGAGAGAAAGAGGGAGAGAAAGAGAGAGGAGAGAGAGAGAGAAGAGAGAGAGAATGCTTGCCCTGGAGGCAGGTGAGGAAGGGTGGAAGAAAGAGGCATCAGGGAGGGTGATAGGAAAACTGTTGATGTTGGTGGCAGGAAATGTGCACTGGTGAAGGTTGTTGTACATTGTATGGCTGTAACCCAATCATGAACAATTTTATCTGTGAAAACAAAAACCTGTAGAAAAAGAAATCAGGACCCCAGAGCGGACTGATGGTGCCAGGAATCAATAGTCCTGTTCCAGCCTTTGTGGCCTGTGTAAGACTTCACCTCTCCAAGCATCTCCAGCAAAAGGATAATAAAATATCTGCCTCAAAGGATTTCTAGGATCGCAAGAGTCTTAACCAATATAAAACCCTTTGAACAGTGAATGACTTCCTGTAAATTTCCAATGAAAAGTTATTTTGTTTTATAAAGTGAAGTAAAGTAGCGAGAAACCTAGTGCCTATATTAAGCTTTCCAGATGTTTCTTTCTCTTTTATATAGCTTGAAGAAATCAGTATACATCTGTTAAGGTTAAGCCCAAAGTAAGGAGTTTTATAAACTCACTGGAACATCATGTTTTAACATTCAAATCAGATTTTATTTATGTAATTATTGGCCTCTTACACCTTGAACATTTGAAAAAAAAATAGTGATTTTTTTTTTGGTACTTTGAATCACTTAAAATACTGTGTTATACCATGTCTAGGAAATTCACTACAAGCCATTTGAAGAGAGAAAGGCTTTGTGATAACAGCCAGCTGCTCAGACATTCCCACCCTCCTCACCCATCCCCCAGCAGGCTGCAGAAGCAGCAGTGTTGGCAGAAATCCAGATTTCCTAAGTGATGGGATTGTTCCTGGGGCCAGGAATGAGAGGAATCTGACCAGTTTGGATATGGCTTCAGTCACTTTCCTTGCTGCATATTCATACTCTCTAAAAGGAAGTGACCAAACACCATTTCCCAGTGTTGGGGATAGTATTTTAACACTGTGTGTGTGTGTGTGTGTGTGTGTGTGTTTGTGTGTGTGTGTGTGTTTTACTCTTTTTGAAAAAGAAAAAAATAAAGTCAAATTTATAATCTCAGGATAAATTTTCTGTTCCCCACTTTTTTTGTGCCCTAGAAGAACTGTTTTTCATCTCAATTTGTATTTTTTTTTTTGGTGTGTATGTCACATCCTGCAGTGTTCAGGAATTATTCCTGCCTCTGCACTCAGGAATTATGTCTGGTTATGCTCAGAGGACCAGATGGGATAGTGGGCATTGAATCCGGGTTGGCTGCATGCAAGGCAAGCTGTACCATCTCTTTGGTCCCTTAATTTTCAACTGTATTCTAAAGTGAGTGCATTTTAATTTATAGTTGCATCCTCACAAATCTATAGGAACAGATTTTGGTTGTGTTTTTTTATGTGCTCTTCCTTTTTTTAAACAGAGGCAGTACTGACATTGTGGTTTTCCCTTCCCCATTTTATGAAGGGGTGGGGTGGCTTAGTTATTTGAATGGCATTGGCCAGGAAATCATTGGCTATTGTCAGTAGAATTTGTTTATTTTTTCCACTCTTCTGCATTCCTAGACTCTGAGAGAAATCTCTACTGTGATTGAACTTAAGTTTGTCTCAACTACTCCCTGGCTTGCTCTATTTTTTATTAAATACTCGATGCTTAGGACTTGCTTGCAAACATTTCAGAAGTTCTCTTGCTCAGCCAAAGTTAAAAAAGGTCTTTATTCCCTTTTATTTGGTTACTCCCTAAACATATATTTTCTACACTTATTTTCAAAGATTTACCCACAAACTTTTTTGTTGTTTTGGGGGACACACTCATCAGTACTCAGGAGATCCTGTAGTAGTCGAACCAGAAGATTGAACCCAGATCTCATGTATGCAAAGCGTACACTTTTGAGCTTTGAGCTCTATCTAGCCCCAGCTTCCTGAAATACGCATTAAAAATATTAAGATTGATGCATGTTTTATTCTAGTATATTTCCACATTACTGTTGTTTAATATACTTCTAATGTAAATGACATACAAAAATCTTCCTGTATTGACAATTCCTGAAATGTCTGCAAGCAGGTCCCAAGAAGCATCAAGTATTTAATAAAAAGAAGAGCAAGCTAATGAGTAGTTGAGACAACTTTTCATTGAAAAGTAAAGGAAATAGGTGGCTTTAGTTTTAGTCTATGTTATGAATTCAGAATACCAACATATTGTTACTTGGAAATATAACCAACATGAAGCCTATTGAGATATTTTGTGATTTTTTTCTTTGTTTAGCAAGTTTTCAAAATCCTCCTGTATGTGTTCGAATTCTAGCACTTACCAGTTTGGACTAGTTCATATCCTGTGGCCAGTGACCCTAGATGATTATTGGCTATCTTATGTTCAGTGCCACATCTATATTACAACTTTTCTTTATGGAAGACATTGCACTGTGATGCCAATGGTTTTTCCCATAAGACTGGCCTGAAAAAGAGGCATGAGTCTGTGTGTCATGTCTTTGCACATAATTAACATGCACCTAGAGAGATTTCCTTTGTTAGAAAAACTGATAGTGGAATAAAATATCTTAGAACATGAATTCATATGTAACATGTGTCAAGTTATTTAAATAGTTGTCTGACTGATGAGCTGCTAGTAATACAAATGTTTTGTCTCTTGGCAGGATTTAACCTTTAGAACAGTACTCAGAGTTTAGCCCATTCCCACACTGCATAATCTCACACAGAAGATAGGAAGTCAGTTTTATGCTACTGAAGTGTATGGCAGAGCTCTGAAAGCTATTTGTCATGGACTCTTGATTATTTCTCCTCCCTCTCCTCATGACCTTATCAAGGTAATAAAGTTTAAGGGGTGAATGATGATTAATCTTCAGGATGCCAGTTTATCAGCTTTATGGCTCATTTTTTCTACCCGTGCACCTCAATGATTGTCTTTAAGAAAATGGCTATAAGTTTTAAAGATTATTACTGACTCTTAAAAAATTAAATTCATTAATTAATTTTGGTGTTTGAAATAGATCTGGCTGTTCTGGGAACTATGCCTGGCACTATTTGAGATCATACAGGGGTTGTTCGAATGCAAGGCAAAATTCTCTTGATACTATGTGGTACTGGTTTTCTTAAATGTTGGTGGTTTCAGTGGATTTTCAGTTGTGAAAGTGTGTGTGTGTGGTCTATCTGTCATGCTTCTCAAATTTTACTATGAGTGTGGATCACCTGGGGACTTTGTTAAAATTAGATTTTGATGAAGTCTGTTTAAGATTGGGCCTCTGACTTTGTTTACATTAAAATAGTCAGGTGATAGAGATGCTGCTATCCCACATATCATACTGGAAACAAAAAAATATCTTCATTTTATGTATTTATTTATTTATTTATTTATTGGCTTTGTTTGGGTCTATTCCTGGTGGGACTACACACAGTTACATATAATGAAGACAGTGAAATTCACTTCTCTTTAGTTTGCATTTATAGAAGCTTTATCTATTTTTTTTTTGAGTTTTACATTATGTCTGTGGGTGATACAGGTCTGATGGCACATGGACCTCTGGGCCCTGAGCTATCTCACAGCCACTGTTAAAATTTTTTTTGCATAAGTCTCCCTTTGTCTTCATACTGAATCCCAGTATGAGAATCCCAGTCTCTCTCACATATGCGAGTGACATGCACCACTACTGTGCCACATCCCTGGCCCACTTTGTATTATTATGACACTGCCAGAAAAGTAGATAGTGATGAAAATTTTAGTGCGGGATTAATTTTATAATTCTTTATTTTTATAGCATAGTCTTTTTAAACTTGTTCTTCTCATTACTCATTTTTGTTTGAGTGGAAATATTATGCAACTCCAAGTATATAGGTTTATAAATTAGGTATGCAGATAAAACATTTAGTACTGATACATCCTAAAGAAACTTTCTTTAAAGCAAAATAAACAAACTAGAAATGCTTAGGGATAATTTTGGCTCTGTTCTTATTCTCAGCAGTGCATTAGGGACCCTGTAGGGCCAGGGATTGAACCTGATGGTCCAGCATTGCAGATTGTGCACTTCAGCCCTTGTGCTGTCTTCCTGTCTCTTAAAACAAAGCTTTAACTTTTTTTTTTTTTGCAATCCCACATTCAATTACATGATTGTGACTCACAGTTAAGAAGATAGATTCTAGAGAATATTTTTGAATTATGGCAACCTAAAATTGAGGATAAATGTTTGGATCACAAATTCTTTTAAAGTCTTCAGATTCTCTATGCATTTCTGTGATGCCATTTGGGTGATAAAATGTCTGCATTGTATTAATGCCATGTACCTTATCAAAATAAGGTGTTTGGGCCACAGTTGATGATACTGGCTATGTGGTGGCAGGTAGGGATTATTTTAGGTTTTGTACTGGGGTTTTGGTACAGTCTGGACGGGTCTCCAGGCCTCCCACATGCAAAGCATGTGTCTGAAACCAATCGGAATGGAGCCTTCAACCTCTGTTAATCAGAGATTGGTCACAGAGAATGAGAACAAGAACTTTTTTTGTCCTAGCTTTGGAATCAATTGGATAGTGATCAGTGAGCTCATAGGCTGGCCATTTATTTAATACAATATCATTCACCATCCTGGCTTCCAACATGTTTTCAAGTTGATGGAGATACTAAATACAGCTTGTAAGCACATTGACATGCAATGGGTACATTAAGAGCAAAGGGTGGGGTATTTTACATAGCCAATTAACAGTCATCCTTAAAGAGTAAGGTTATGACAATGTTTTATTCTATTTTTTTTCTTTGTTTTTCTCTATACCTAAAAGACTCAAACGATGTTACTCTTTTCTGGGTGTATTTTTATTTGCCTGGCCATATTCTAAAAGACCTAAACTGTTTTTCCCAGGGGACTGTCCCAAACTGGGGTTTATATTAGCAGAATGATTTCCCATAGCACACACTTAGTTCCTTGAGTTATCTTTCTGGCCATAAAGTAAGTTCTTTGTAAATGTCTGTTAAGTGTCTTTATAAATGTCTGAATAAATGAATTGTTGAATGCTGTGAATTTGTTCTGTATTTGTTCTGAATTTGTTTGTACAGTGATTTCATAATTGTGAGTTTTCTAAGTTGTCTCAAGTTGGCCATGGTAGAATTTAGTTTAACATCTTATTTATATTTTTATTATATAAGAACATTTTCATCCAGAACTTGGAACATTAGTGTTAAATGTCTGTTTCAGAGAGAACACATTGTTCTTTGAAATTAATAGCAATTAAAAAACCACACACACTGGATGGCATCTGTGCAGGGATCTTTCCCCTCAATATTATGAGCAATTATGAATCATGACCAAAGAGAGACCCTGTAAATTATGAATATTCTAAAAACAATGAGGTATATTCTCCTGCTACAAAGATAACACTGGAGTTAATGGAAGCACCATATGCCTCGGGGAGATACTATCAAGACAAACATGCAGTTTGTCAAAGTGACATGTAGAGTAGTGTAAGCAATACTAATCCAGTCTTAAGCACTTGTCATGCTTAAGTCTGAATTTAAAAGTAACTATTGTAAATTTATTTGTCATTGAAGTTTAGTATAGCAAGTGATTTGAAGTTTTCAAACTTTTGGAGTAAAAGAAAGTTACTAAAGTTATCCTTTGAAGCTCTTCTTATTGACCAAAACCTTAGTGACTGGATTGCCTTGGATCACCTATCTTGTTTTAAAATTAAATATTAGAAAATATTTAGAGAAGGTAAGATTTCTTATACATCTAAGTCTCCATTTTTATTCTGTATAGAACTCAGTCTTAATCAATAGGCTTTAAATAACAGAAAAATATATGTTTGTTCTAGATTTAACCTTAAAATTTTACCTTTTTTACATAGTTCAAAATTATCATGTATTTTTGTTGCATAATATTTCTGAGTTTACTCATTCTCCTTATTTCAAAGACTTTATTATTTTATTATCTTTATTTAAGCACCATGATTACAAACATATTTGTAGTTGGGGTTCAGTTATAAAAAAGAACATTCCCTTCACCAGTGCAGCCTTCCCACCACCAATGCCACCCATCTTCCTCCTCCCCACCCCCAGCCTATATTCTTGTATTTGATACAGGTATTCTATTTCTCTCACTCACTAGCATTGTCATGATAGTTGTCAGTATAATTATTTCTCTAACTGAACTCACTATTCTTTGTGGTAAGCTTCATATCGTGGGCTGGTTCTTCCAGCCTTCATTTCTATTGTCTCTGTATTATTACAATAATAAAAGACTTCATATTTTGAAATGTTAGTTAAGAAAAATTTCTGCATACTTTAGTTATTTTCTTTTGACTGATTTCTTTGGATAAAATTCTAAATAACTTAGAAATGAAAAGATCTAGGGGCCAGAGCAGTGGTGCAAGCAGTAAGGCGTCTGCCTTGCCCATGCTAGCCTAGGATGGACCACAGTTTGATCTCCCAGGTGTCCCATATGGTCCCCCAAGCCAGGAGTGATTTCTGACTGCATTGCCAGGAGTAACCCCTGAGCATCACTGAGTGTGGCCCAAAAACCAAAAACCAAAAAAAAAAAAAAAAAAAAGAAGAAGAAGAAGAAGAAGAAGAAGAAGAAGAAGAAGAAGAAGAAGAAGAAGAAGAAGAAATGAAAAGATCTGAATTTTTTGTCTTTTTTGGGAGGATCATTTCTGATAGTGCTGTGAAGAGAGGTGTCCATATTGTTCTGGGTATTAAATCTGGGCTTCTTGCATTCAAAACATGTTCTCTAGACCATTGGGTTATCTACCTGCTCCATCTCTGATTTTTGTTTATTTTTTATTTATTTTTTGTTTTTTGTTTTTTGGATTACACCCGGTGATGCTCAGGGGTTACTGCTAACTGTGTGCTTAGAATTCGCTCCTGTCTTGGGGGACCATATGGAATGCTGGGGATTGAACCAAGGTCCGATCAGCTGTTTACTAGGCAAATGCCCTACCGCTGTGCTATAGCTCCTGCTCCTCCATCTTGGAAATTTTTAATGGAGATTATAGTGTTAATTTTTCTGCAGAGTTGAAGCAATTATTATTATTATTAATTGTTATTATTAAATTACCATGGATACAGAGTTAAAAAGTTGTTGATAGTTGATTTATACTGGGAATCATAGTCATACAACGTTGAACCAATTCTTGTCATTAAAAATATTTTTTTACTGTTTTGTTAGTAGATGTAGTTTGTTAACCAGAACAAAGATATAGTTTGTTACCAGTTTGTTAACATTGATTTAAATTGTATTGCTTGATTAAGTGGTTTTTGGTTTGTTTCTAAGAGGCAGGAGGCTCTTAGCTATTGAGTTAACTTTCTGTCTCTCAAACCCTATGTCTCTGTTTTTGGACCTGAGTTTGTATCCTGTAGGTAAGTCCAGTGCTGCTCAGAGGCCAATCAAACGATGGATACAGTGATAGTTCAAGAAAGAGTTTTATTGGGCAACAAACATGGTAGTTGAATGATGACTGACTCATGTCTTCAAAGTGACCATTTCATCTGCATACTTTCAAGAAATGGTTATTTTGTTTGCTTATGTTTGTGTTTGTTTGTTTGTTTATGTTTTGGGACCACACCCAGTGGTGCTCAGAAGTTACTCCTAGCTCTGCACTCAGAAGTTACTCCTGGCTGGTATGGGGGATCATATGGGATGCCAGAATTGAACCCAGGTTGGCTATGTGCAAGGCAAACACCCTATTCTATGCTATTACTCCAGCCTCAAGAAATAGGTTTTATGTGGAAAGAACAGGGAATAAAAGGTGGCCTGAAGACCAGTAAGTACCAGAATAAATAATATAATTTTGTGGGCTGGTTCGCTGAGGCAAACTTCATTTTTTCTACAAGTCTAAACAAATTAAAGGGTTCAATTTTGGGAAGAAGAATTAAGATGAGGATTAAACTGTCCTTTAGGCTCTGGGTCAAGGAAGTTGTTCTTATCTAATATGATCTTTGTTTTACTATTAGTTTTCTATTGGGTAGGGGCACCAGAATCACAGCAGATGATACTCAGGAGGCCATTTGGTATTCAGGGAAGGAATCCAAATTTCTTTACATGCCAGAGATGTGATCTTGCCTTTTGAGTTAGCTCTGTGTCCCTCTTATGACTACCTGATAAATGGTAAGTATTTTTACTTAGTTTATATTTACTGAATATCCACTCTGCATCAGGGCCTGCACCAAATACAGAAAGTGCAAAAGTGAGAAAGATCTGTTATCTTGTGTACTCTTCCCTGGCAAACAATTAGATAAAATAAGGGCTTAAATAAAATTATAAAAATGTGTTTGAGGAGCAAACCAAAGGATCAGTGTGGACAGTGAGTGATGGGAGATGATACATTTATGCAGCTTAACAAACTCTGTCAACAGGAGAGATGAAGGGCACTTAGGCATTCTGAGTTATAGATTGTGAGTTATAGATACAGGATCTCCACACAGACCAACAAGGACAGTGAGTTCCCAGAGGTTTTCTCTGGCTCCAAGAGTTGTCAGCTCCTTTGTACAGCCTGTTTACCCACTAGTATATGCATTGCTGTTTTTCATAAACTTCCATCCTTTGCATTCCATTCAGATTTTCACATTAATGTTAATGTTGTCATGTTTAAGCCAACATTTCATTTTAGTTTGTTCTTTGACCTTTTCGTTATTTTCTGTCTTTTACTTTCTAGTCAGAGAGTACTGTAATTATACGTTTTAATGTATAGCATATGGCAAGTTCTTAATACATAGAATAATGGATTTGGTTGTGTATGGCAGTAGCAGCATTTTTTAATTTGAAAGTAGTTGAGTCACCCTACTGAATGATGGGAAGCATTGCAAAGTGTATGGAGGACTCCTATTTGCCTCTCCCAAACTTTTCCATAATTAACTCTTTATGACAGTACCATCTGATGCTATTCCATAGAACCTGGAAACCATAGGCCTTTTTCTCTTTTCTTACTTATGTACCAAGATGAGATTAGGTCCATTCATGGTGGTCAGACTACAGATGCCCATCTTCTCAATCTGTTATGATTTTATTTATTTAACCCAAGGAGACACACTGATCACTCTTCACATGCTCTCTCTCTCTCTCTCTCTCTCTCTCTCTCTCTCTCTCTTGTTCTGTGGCAAAGGTCAAATAACCTGAAATGTTATGTCTTATATTCTGAATGTTTGTTTTTATTTTTTTTAATTCATCAGTTTGTTTTCCTGTGTATTACATGAAAGTAAAATCAGATGATTTGGTGTTTGTTTCTGTCTGCCTTATTTTACTAAACATCATATCTTATGGGTCCATCCAGGCTTTCTAATGTTCATTTATTTTATAAGTCATAACACATATTAAAAAATACTTCAATGAGGAGCCGGAGCAGTGGCACAAGTGATAGGTCATTTGCCTTGCACTCTCTAACTTAAGAATGACTGCGGTTTGATCCCCCAGTGTCCCATATGGTCCTCCAAGCCAGGAGCGACTTCTGAGTGTATATCCAGGAGAAAAAGAAAAAGAAAAAAGAAAAGAAATACCCCAAAATGAAATGTCAAAGCATGTTTATAGGCAGTTGTATTTTACTTACAATTAGATAAAAATAGTGTCATCATATGTTCGTAAATAAATAAATCCCCCTTCAGGTTTCATCTTTAACATGTTATTCTGTTAGAGATGAGACAGAGTAAGAGAAAAAAGAGGGCTTTTGGGGCTTGATGTTTTGGTCACACTGACAGAGCTCACAGACTCCTGGCTCTTTGTTCAGGTATCACTCCTGGTGGGGTCAGAGATCTTTCGTGGTCCTGGGGATCAAACCTTGATCAGCCATATGCAAGGCCAGTGCCCTACCTGCTATACTATCTCTCTGGCCCTGATGATTGCTTTGAAAAATATCTCTGACTTCAAATTTCCTTCTGTGTCACATACACTGTGAAAAAATAACAGAGACTAGACTTCTTTGAATCAGATCACTGATTTAGGAAAGTGCCCATTTAGTCTCAGAAAAGATTTGGTCAGTGGAGAAGAAAATCATAAGTGACATTTATGGGTGGAAGCCGTGGGCAGGAGAAGCTAGCCCCTTGACAGCTATTGTGTTCCTTGGATGACCTTCACCAGTTTGTTAAATATGTGCTGCTTTTATTTTTTTTAGTTTTGCCACCTCTTCACCCAAACACTGAAAAGTCAGTTCCATCACATTCTGTGCTTCACCAAGCTCAGGGCAGGAGGCTGTTCATCCAGTGGATGCCTCCTGCTGTAGCATAAGTGATTTGCATTACAGTGGCAGGAGGTTGGATCACTAATTAGTGAGAGCCACACTGGCAGCAGTGCAAAGCACCTCATTCCTCCTTGAGATGATTTTAAACAATTGAATATGCATGATTAGGCCCAAAGACAGATCTTTTGATGCATTGTATGTATGTATGTATGTGTATATATATATATATATATATATTATGTATTAGTTGAAACATAGCTTTAACTCAAGCTTTTATTTTTCTTTTATTACATTTCTTTTACATTGAACTCTTCCTCTACTTAAAAAGTAAAATAAACGAATATTTCTTACCCATTTCTTTAAAATTAAACTCCTTTTTTACTTAAAAAGCAAAACATATATGAACATAAATAAATAGTAGAAATTTTTCTTCTGTTCCCAAGTCTCACTTTAGACAGAGGTAATTATAAGCAACATTTAAAAACTGCCCAGATATTTTCTAGGCTTAAGGTCCTTCCTCTCTCTCTTCACTAAAATTGAACTTACTCTGTTGTATTTAATTAATGAATTATTCTCCTTGTGAATTTTTAGGTAACAACCAGCTGTACTCAGGGTGCTGCCTGTGCTTGGGGGAACCATATGCAATACAAGTACCTTAAACTCAATACCAACTTTCCAGCTCTATAGCTTGTTCTCTTTCCAAACTTTTCTTCTTCTTTCTTATTCTTTTTCTTCTTCTTCTTCTTCTTCTTCTTCTTCTTCTTCTTCTTCTTCTTCTTCTTCTTCTTCTTCTTCTTCTTCTTCTTCTTCTTCTTCTTCTTCTTCTTCTTCTTCTTCTTCCTTCTTCTTCTTCTTCTTCTTCTTCTTCTCCTCCTCCTCCTCTTCTTCCTCTTCCTCTTCTTCCTCTTCTTCTTCTTCTTCTTCTTTTCTTCTTCTTCTTCTTCTTCTTCTTCTTCTTCTTCTTCTTCTTCTCCTCCTCCTCTTCTTCCCCTTCCTCTTCTTCCTCTTCCTCTTCTTCCTTCATCCTCCTCCTCCTCCTCCTCCTCCTCTTCTTCTTCTTCTTCTTCTTCTTCTTCTTCTTCTTCTTCTTCTTCTTCTTCTTCTATTATTATTATTATTTTATTTTGTTTTGTTTTGGGGTCACACCTGGTAATTCTCAGGGGTTACTCCCAGCTGTACACTCAGAAATCGCTCCTGGCTTGGGGGACTATAAGGGATGCTGGGGATCCAACCCAGGTCTGTCCTGGGTCAGCCTCATGCCAAGTAAACACCCTACTGATGTGCTATCACTCCGGGTCCCAAACACTCTATCTTAAGGGCATTTCATATGAGTCTGAATAGAGATCTGACAATCCATTTATAGGTTACTGCTACTCATTCTATGCATACACACAGTTTATTTTACTTATTTAAAAAATTTAGTAAGTATTCATATCAGTTATAAGATTTTGTCTTTATAAACAGGTGAATATTCATTTTAGAAGTGCTTAGTCTCAGTTAAATTTTAATTTATATTGACAAAATTGCATCCCAAAGGATATGCACTAGTTCAACTCTCAGCTATAATGTCTATTTCCCTGTCCTTTGCCCTGATCTGCTTGAAACTTGCAGATTTTCCAATCTGGTATTAAAAAATTAATGCTCACTAGTTATTTTAAATTTGCATTACTTTACTTTCTTTTACTTTTTATTTTTGGGGCCACACCTATTGATGCTCAGAGGTTACTCCTGCTATGTGCTCAGAAATCACTCCTGGCTTGGGGGGACCATATGGGACACCAAGGGATCGAACTGCGGTCTGTTCTAGGCTAGTGCTTGCAAAGCAGATGCTTTACCTCTATTGCCATTGCTCCGTCCCCCATTACTTGATTTTTAATAGTGACACCAAGCAGTAGTTTGTTTTCAGTTTATAAGCCAGATAATTACTCATCTCTCCCAAATTCTAGAAATTTGATTATATCTGTTGAGAATTCATACATTCTTTTGGGGAGAACACCCAGGGCTTGTGACTTAGAAGTTTCTTTTTTTTTTTTTTTGTGGTTTTTTTTTTTGGGTCACACCCGGCAGTGCTCAGGGGTTATTCCTGGCTCCAGGCTCAGAAATTGCTCCTGGCAGGCACGGGGGACCATATGGGACGCCGGGATTTGAACCAATGACCTCCTGCATGAAAGGCAAACACCTTACCTCCATGCTATCTCTCCGGCCCCGACTTAGAAGTTTCTTAATGTTATTATAAATCTTGGAGATCATAAAGTTCTATCTTTCAATTTGTGTAAAAATATATTTTATAACCTTTAATCATCTGCTTGAATGCTTTCAGCTATAGGTAACTTCAAACCTTATGGACACATAATTCAGCTGATGACTTTACTTGACAGAAAGTCAAGACATATAAAAAATAGTGAAATAGACAGGGAGGGTGGGAGCATCTGGATTCTTTAAATGATCCCCAATAATGCAATAATGAAGATAGAAAATTTTTTCAGGACCATAATCAGTGAACTAGAGACAACATATATCTAGTGAATCTTTTCCATATGATTAAGAGATTATAATAAAGGATGACTCATTGAGGTTATATTAGTTATCTATTGTGCCATCACAATTACCTTTAAACTTTGTGACAAGTCAATAATAAACTCTGGTTTCTCAGAGTATTTGAAGGTTAGAAATTTGGAAGTGATCTAGCTAGATGCTCTGCCTTTGTATGGCTCTGAGATTATAGTCAAAATGTTGGTTAGAGCTATAGATATCTGAAGGTTTTATTGGAGCTAGAGTGTTTGTATTTTAGCTCACTCACAGGGCTGTGGCAGAAGGTAGACCTCATTTTCTTTACATATCTTTATAGAACTATATCCTTACATCCTGGCCGCTGACTTCTCCCAAAGTGAGTAATCTAAGAGAAAGCAAGAAAGTTGCTTTAGTGTCTTTATTGTCCTCGGAGAATTAGTCATTACTGAAATCTCTTTGTTGTACTGGTGAACCTTGCTCAGCCTTGGAAGGGTATATCCCAAGAAAATGAATCCTAGGTGGTAGGGATCATTGAAGGAGTTCTTGAAAATGTCTCCTTAAAGGCTCAAGTCTCTTCTATCTGTAAAACCATACACACAGTCCTCTCAAGGCCTACAAATCTTATCCCAAAATAGGAACCAACTCTTGGTAGCAGGAAAGTCAGGAAATAATAAAATGGATTTCAGAAATGCTAGGAATATATTAAGGATTCTTTGTTGGAATATGTTGTACTGGGGCAATGTTCTCAATGGTAATTATTTCTACTTAATGCAGTCAAATTTGTGACACTCACTGTGTGAAATTTGTGTGTGTATTTGTGAGTGTGTGTGTATGTGTGAGAGAGAGAGATCTAGGCACATATCTAGGCACATATCTATCTTGTATGCTGTACTGATGAACCAGAGCTTCAGTGCCCTATTAATTTCTGGACCAATGAGATAGGAAGCAAATGAATAATTTTGATAGATTAAAGGAGTTCTGATGAAATAATGTAATTTATTTTCAGTTATAAAAAGTTGATAAAATTTAGTAGTTCTCAAATATAAGGCTTAGGTTCTTTGGAAATTATGCTGAGGACTGTTATGGTGAGGAACTTTAAATATAACAAGAATAATATGGCAAATATGTCATCAGTATTGCTGCCTTTTTTATGGTTTCATCTTCAAGTCTCCCATTTTATTCTTTGTTTTTTAAAGTTGGGGCTGGAGTTCTGTGAAATTTATTTCCCAGATTCCCTGGCCGGCAAGATATTTTTTTGGTTTCTGGCAGTGAGAGATACTGGTAGAAGACAGAAAAGTAGGAGGAACGAAGACAAAGAACTTTGCTTTTTTCAGCTCCTATGGGCATTTCTCCTATAACGAGTTATAGTTCAAACCTACATAGTGTAAGAATTTTCAGAACGTGGATGGATCAGAATGGAGTTGTGCTACATTAAATCAGAAGAAGAGATAAATGATTGATTTCACTTATGTGTTATATAAAAATAAGGGCAGTGACAGTGCATATTAAAAGCAAATCCTTAGTCTCAAACCACAGAACTGAGGCAAACAAAGTAGATTAGGGTTCGTGAACTGAGAAGATCCAGTGGACTCTGGTGGAGGAATATTGGCACTTTGTTAATGTATGTGGTGTGGTAACATTTACTTTCAAATGGATATGTCAACATATGGTATATGGAAATATTTATATCTATATGTAAATATAAACATTTATATTTTATAAATAAATGTTATGAAAAATGTTAAAATGCTATTTTTATGACATCATATTGGTCATGGGTCCAAACTAAGATCCTGTATATATCCCATTACTCAAAACCCAATTATAAATATGGTCCCATGAGCACCTATGTTCTGATAATTTCACTTTTTCCCCCCTTTTCTGTTTCCAACCCTATGATTATAGTTGCCTCTAGAACTGCCTACATTAGGGTTGTCTCTGTGTGTTTCAGTCTATCCACACCTATAATCAAATTCTTGTATTAGATATCTGCCATGTCATATCAAATCTTTGTGGTTTCTGCGTTCCCTCTGACTAAAACAGTTACTTGGGTTTCTAGATATATCAATCCCTCACGATTACTGTGGTTTGTATTTAATATTTCTTTCTTGCAAGGTCGTCAAGAGACCACTTTTCTCCATCAGTTTCTTTATACTCATGTGTAGTGCTTTCTGACTTTTAATGCTCATAGTTAATGATACCATCTCATGATTTCATACTTTCCCAGTGGAGAGCTCTGGAATCCCATTTCTTTTTTTCTTTATATTTTTTGTGTGGCTGTGTTAGTATATGCAGGCTATTTAGGATGCTTGAGTAGGTTCCTTTAATCTCTTTAGCCCTGGGACTTTGATCTTTCACTCCCAATACCAAGAGCATACACTCTCTGAGCCTACCAGGATCTTCCTGAGTGCGGTTGTTTGAGCTGCTTCTCACACTTTGTGGACCCTCCTCATGGACTCTGCTCATAAGCAGGCAGCTGCAGGCCTGCTCTGATTTATTCTCTCATTCCTTTATTTTTTCAAAGACTTTCTTTCATCTGTTTTATTTCCTTTTTGTTTATAATCTTGTGTCTAATTTCCTTTTTTTCATTCTATAAACATTTGGAATGATTCGGTTTATTTGGAAGTGATTGCTGAAAAGGATTACCTTCTGAATTAAGTTTTCTGCCAGGTAAACTGCTTGAGGAAGCAAAATTATACCAATTTATGAGTAAAGTGACAGTTTCTAGACTAGAGGAAAAACAGCTAGTGATTTCATTAATTGTATCTTTGCCCTTCTGGTTAATAAATAAAGTCTTTTATTAGAGGGGTTATGCATTGCTTAAGCAAACATCTTGTTGCCTTCTTTATACAGCACTGTATCAGGCAGGCATATTGGGTGATAGGAAAAGGAACAAAATGAACCAGTTCTTTTCTGTATTGAAAGTTTATAGTTTATACCTAAGAGGATGGAGTACATATATTAAAACAGCTAAGGGACTAAGTGTAAGATGATGTGCTAGAAACAATCATCAAGTGTGAGTTGTGGGCATAAAACAACGGCACTTCCTATATTCTGTCATTAAGTACTTTATGTTGTCTCATTTAATCTGTATGGCTCTAAAGTAGGATTTTTAGCTAGTTATGACTTTGAGGTTTGCAAGTTATGAACCTGATATATCTAGGTTAAATTATTTGCTAAGGATAAACATTTATAAAGTGCTAGAAGATAGGATTTGTGTATACATTTGAAAAATGATAGAAGTTAGGCTTTGCAAACTAGGTGAGAGTGAGTCTCGACCATAGGTAGAAATAAAGGCTATGGGACTGGACAGTACAGGGCTGAGGCATTTGCCTTGCATGTGGCTGATCCCATTTGAATCCCTAGTACTGTAAGTGGTCCATGAATACTGAGGTCAGTCCTGAAGAGAAGCAGGAATGGTTTAAGAGCACTGATGGATATGGCATAAAACACACACACACACACACACACACACACACACACACACACACACACATACACTAAAAAAATAAAGAAAGGAAAAAGAAAAGAAATAAAGTATCTATGTATTTGTAGCATTTGAATGTGGTTTGTGGGTTTGTGTGTGATGTTGAAACATGCTTGATTGTATTTGTCTAGGTTACCGGATATTCCTTTCTAGCTCTCTCTATCCTGCTTTGTGCTGTGGGTGACTGTGTGGATTACATCACTGAATGTCCTTTCTTTCAAGACAGTAATGATGTTGGATGTGTTGGTGGGTGTGTAATTTTTTTTTTCTGAGTTCTGCTTGTGACTTTATAATGCTACTTTTCTACATCTATCTTTTCTATGCAATCTTCTGGTTTCTTTCTCTGAAATCCAAGAATTAGTCTCACCCCTTGAGCCTTTCAAAGGGGCTGGGGATTCATTCTTAGTAGTAGCAATAACCCTGTCCTGAATTTACAGTTCAAATGGAATATATTGTACCCAGTTTGAGTATATCAGGTATTTTCTGTTGAGAATGGGAACATTCTTTTAAGAGATTATCTTTTTTCTTCTTTTTCCTCCTTCTAACTTTTCTCAGTGTGTTGAGCATTAAGGATAGGAAATAGCTCACATGTAGTTTCCTGCCCTTGGGGAACTTAGACTATAGGCTAAAATTTAAAGAATGAAGGTAGTAATAATCAAGAAATGTAAAAACTAATAATATGTTTGAGAAAAAGGAAAAGACTATTTTGGGGAAATTATAACCGAAAATAATTTCTGTATCACTACTCATACCCTATATATACCTGGCTTGGAATTTTCCCCTATTAACATTTTACATTGGTTTGAGCACAAATGTAAAAATTGATGAACCAATCAATATTAATTTAGTACTATTAACTTTAGTTCATTGATCACTGTGATGTCAGTTCAGAGGATTTTAATGAATGTATAATGAGACAAATCTACTATTACATTAACATTCAGAATACTATCCTGAAATTTTGTGCATGACATGTTTCAAGTTTGATCACATAATTGTTGCATCCTGTTTATTTTTCCAGTAATAATGGTGGCACACACACAGCTTCACATGATTGCACACTACTTTCATCTGCAAAATAGTTATAAAATCTTAAATTATTATGTAGTGACAGGAAGTAATCATCTCTTCTTCCTGCCTTCAGAATCCTTCCAATCATTGATTTTTTTTGCTATTTCCTTAGTACTTCCCTTTCCATAAAGTTATATAGTTTGAGTCATATTACATTCATCTTTTCCAAGATCCATTTCTTTCAATTGGCAGGATGTAATTGAGGTTCCTCCATGTCTTTTTGTGGCTTGTTATCTCAATTTTTTTGATAAATTATATTCTATTTTATCGATGTACTGCAGTTAGTTTGTCGAGTTACCCATTTAAGACTCACCCCCCCCCCCCCCCCCCGCTTTGTGCCTCAGCTGGCTATGCGCAGAGCTTACTCCTCAATCTGCATTCAGGGATAACCTCTGGTTGGTGCTCAGGGGATCATGTGGTTCCAAGGATCAAACCTGAGTTGGCATTTGTAAAGCAAATGCCTTACCCACTGAACATCTCTCTGGTCACAAGAATTTTTATTGCCTTCTGTAACTCCACCCTGGATTTAGGTGTAGCTACCTGAGACCCACCCATTTCTGGGAGGGGTCTTGGGAACCAGATATTAGGTGTGACCTTACCTGCTAGACCCCACCCATTCCTGGGAGGGGTCTTGGAATAGGTAGATAAACCCTGGAGCCAGGGGATTAGGGGTCTGCCCTGCTGAGCTCTCTGGCTTTTGGGTCGTTGCCTTTTTGGGTCTTTGACCAGGATGGAGGCCAAAGAAAGATGGCTGAAAAGAGTTAAGAGGCAGGGCTAGTGAAGTATGGCTGTGCTTGAAAGGTTATGATAGAAACCACACATGTGGTGAATAGGGATGAATAAAGTTGATGCTTCCTGATGTCTGTCTCTGGATGAGTCTGTTTCCTCCGTTCACCTGGGCCTGAGACCTGCCGGCTGAATGGGGATCGCGGAGCCACGTGGCCTCGGATGGCAGAGAAGAATCTCTCCATCCACTTCCATCCATCACCATCCAGCACCATCGTTAATTATTTAATGCAACAGCCTTCAAATTTTCTAGATTTTGTCTGGACAAATTTTGGACTTGTGTCCTAGTATTTAAGATATAAATGGAGTTGATGTATGTCTATATTTTAAATAACATAGAAAAATGTAGTTTTTGTCTCTGCCAGTGTTGACTTTTCACACTGTTTTAATTACTTTGCTGATTTGACAGCACTAAAAGAAGGACATAATATAAAAATATAACACAAAAAAGTATTTCTAGATAAAACGAACCATGCTCATATGTGAACTACTTCTAATTCTCAAAGAGAATTTATTTGAGAGTTAGAGTCCAGGGCCGCCCACTACTGCCACTTTGCCAAACACAATGAGACATAACTAATCAATTAGTCACATACTTATGTAAAAGTTGAGACTTTGAGTTGAAATAAAAAAATGTATATTTAACTTAATAAGTTTTCAGTACAGAATGCTTACCATTTTGCAAGTTTATTTGAGCAATTTATCTGGCAATATTTATTTCAAAATGAAGAAAATATACACAGTACATTGATTGTTTAATGTATGAGTACATCTATGGGAAGTTAATGTGACTCTCCTTGGGCTTTGAATAAGCAAAGAGCCATTCTTCCGCAACTTCCTATAGCCACCAATAATTATGCCAAGTGATTTGATATCCTGGGAATTTTTTTTTCAGAGACATTGACTCATATTGACGCATCCTTAAGAGTTTCCAGTGGTTTCTTTGAATCTTCTTGTTTAGTGTATGTGGGCACTGAACCAGAACTTATAAATTCCTATCTTGTATCATATTTTTTTTGTATGTGGTATAAAGAGTACAAGTCTTTCTATTGCCTTGGGATATTAGAAATGTGGACTAGCCCATGTTTTTAAGGCACTTAAGGTTCCCCAGGGAAAAATGCCTTGCAACTTTCAGGCATAATTACTGGACCTATATCAGATGGAATGAGATGAGTGAAGTGCACTCACTTTAAAACCAAATGCTCATTCTCCCCCCCCCACAGGCATAATATATCATTACTGTAAAAATATTTGAGTTGCAAGAAGATATATGATTAACATTTATTCAATATTTCATTATAAATTTGGACTTATTATCATCTGATATCTGAGCCTAAATACAGTGGTCCAGAATCTTCCTTAACCTAAATAAAGGCAGACAAATGCCTTTTCTTCTTGTTTCTCAGTTAGTGGCATTTTAACTAATCCTCTTGATCTGATTTTGCTTGATTGATGGAGTATTTCTGGTTTGTAACATTAGCTGTATAGTACAAAGCATCTACTGTGCTAATAAAAGAAGGAAACCATTAGGAATGACTTTCTAATTTCTTCCAGTTATCATTAGTATTTCTTTTTTTCCCCTTTTAAAAATAGAGACTTTCTTGGATATACTTGGAGGTGCTAGGGGTAGTGTGGATGTTGGGATCCAAACCCAAAACCTTGTACATGCTAGACATACTACACACTACTTTCAAATATTTTCCTTGCTAATATAAAGCAGTAACAAGATTTTTTAATATCTAGAAACATTTTTTATATTTGTAGGATCATTGACTAAAAGCAACACTATTGCTTTTGAATATTTGAGTCTCCATCTGTTTACATATAGATAAAATAGTTGTATAAAATACATCATTTAATGTTTTTATTTTTGTCACACCTGGTGGTAATCAGGGCTTACTCCAGACTCTGCACTCAGGGCTTATCCTGACTGGCTCGGGAGGCCAGATAGGATGCTGGGAATCAAACAAAGATTGGTTGTGTGCAAAGAATGTGACCTGACTCCTCTACATTTGCTCCAGCATTGAGAACTACATATTTAAATATATTTTCATAATATGATTTATGAATGAAAAATTGCTGTCACAGACATTTGGCTAATTACAGAGAATATTAATTTACACAATTCTTTCTCCTTTCTACTTGATTCTAAAAAGAAAGACTCATAGTTTACACTTTGAGAGTGCTTAATAGACTTTGGTTATAGCTTAATCTATTTTTGTTTTCTTCTAATTAGAACTGTTGTTTCAAAATACTTTTGGTGAATATTGGCAATTTAATTTTTTTCTCATATTTCTATTTTGATAGAACTTTGTTGTAATTGATGCTCAGTTTTGCAAGCCAGATGTAAAGCTCATTGAGAGCCTCCGAGTGAAAGTCCAGTGGGTATGATGTTTGCCTTGCACATGTTTGGTTCTGGTTGAATCCCAACATCCCATATGGTTCTCCGAGCCTGACTGGAGTGATCCTTTAGTGCAGAGTCAGGGCTAACTCCTGAACATTACCCAAAACAAAATATACAAACTCCAGAAAGCTCAATGCAAAGTATATTATGTTTCTTTGGGTACCTTTAGATCCATAGTATAGTGGTGATTTAAAAATGTTTTGAAGCTACAATTCGTTTGGATAATATTTTTTATAAAAATTCCTTTTGATGATTTTTTAAAATTCTTTTTGCCAAATATACACTCTAAAACTTATGAGGCATATGATATATGACTCAGGGGATAGAAGAAATAAAATTTTTACTTTTAATTTAAATTTTAATAACTACCTTTGCCTCACGGCTACAGTATGGGACAGCACCACTGAACTGAGATAGTTGGATATTAAAGTCTGTCTTAATTCTATAATTATGCACTTTTAACAATGATAAGCCAAATAAAAAATTTTGAGCATCTGTTTCAAGCTAAGTATGTCACTAGACATTTAATTTTTTTGATGTATAATAACTGTGAAAGTTTCTAGTTTAGTGTGAGAAAATTAAGGCCTAGGAAGCATAAGTAATTTAACCAATTTTAAAGAGCTCCTTTGCCTTCTATTTTGCCAGAGGATCTAATTTCAACTCATTGTAAGGGTTTTCTTGTCTTTTTTTCTTGTGGGTTTTTTTTGTTTTTTGTTTTTTTTTTTTTGGTCAGTTATTTTATAGAAAACCTGTTCATTTAAGGTTGTCTTCTTTTTTGATCATTCAAGTTTTGCACTATTATCACTCTAAAAGGCGAACTCTGGGCTGTGAATGTGACTTAAAAGTGAGGCTCTGAATTTGACCTCTGTCTCTCTTGGTACCTTGAGCACCACCTGTTGTAGCCTCCATAGCTCACAAACTAAAGAAACCCTATACCCACTAAGTAGTGGTCACTTTCCACCTGCTCCATTACTAACAGTCATGAATTTACTTCTTTCTTTTCTTCATTTCTTTTCATTTCTTCTTTTCTTTTCTCTTCTCTTCTTTTCTTTTCTTCCCTTTCCTTCCCCCTTCCTTTTCCTTTGCCTTTCCCTTCCCTTCCCTTCTACCCTTTCCCCTTTCCCTTCCTTCTCCTTTGCCTTTTCCCTTTCCTTTGTCTTTTCCCTTCCCTTCCCCTTTACCTTTCCCCCTTTCCCTTCCTTTTTACCCTTTCCCTTCTCCCTTTTCCTTCCCTTTTCCCTTCCCTTTCCCTTTACCCTTCCCCTCTTCCATTTCCTTTTACCCTTCCCCTCTTACTTTCCCCCTTTCCTTTATTTTCTCTTCCCTTCCCTTCCCCTTTCCATTCCCTTCCCTTCCCCCTTTCCCTCTCCTACCCTTCCCCCTTTTCCTTTTCTTCCCTTCCCTGCCCCTCACCTCCATTGTTCTCCTCTCCCCTCCCCTCTTCTCTTCTCCTCCCCTTCTCACCTCTTTTTTTTTTTTTTTTTGGGCCACACCTGGTGACGCTCAGGGGTTACTCCTGGCTATGCGCTCAGAAGTCGCTCCTGGCTTGGGGGACTATATGGACGATGGGGATCGAAACACAGTCCGTTCAAGGCTAGCGCAGGCAAGGCAGGCACCTTACCTCTAGCACCACCGCCCGGCCCCTCTCACCTCTTCTTTTTCTCTCATTTTCTGTATGGCTTTATAACTAGTTTCTTTGATTGAGTCCTGCATTTTTTATGCTATTCACTTCTATTTGTGGTTAAATAATCTATCAGATTGATTTGGAATATTATTATTTATTATTATTATTTTTGGGGCCACATCCAGCAGAACTCCTGGTTTGGCATTTTGAAATTACTCCTGGCAGAATCTGGGGACTATATGAGATCCTGGAGAGTGAACCTGATTGGCTGCATGCATATCAAACACCTAACTGCTATTGCTCTGGCCCTGAAATATTATTTCTATGGAATATTTGGATAATAATATTGGAATATGGAATAATATTTCTTTATTCTTTTGTCAGAAGACAGAGATTTGGTTTAAAACCATGTTTTGGCTATAATGTTAATGCACTTTTTGGTATAATGTTGCTGTAAACATCAACATACTAGTCTTTTGAGGACATGCGGCTTTGTTTGTACAGGGTAATACATTTGACTATAGCTGATGGATCATTTTTAGGTTTAGAGGCAGGGGTTGTTTGTTTTTGATAAATGCGCTGGTTTTCACATTCTTTCTTGTGGCTTCTATCTTCTAGTAAATTATGGTTAAAGTAGAGTATAGATTCAAGACAGAAATAAAAGTGTATCTGACTCTTCCCAAGTAAAGCATTTAATAAATAAACCTAGTACTTGTTTTCATATTTTTCATATACATTTGGGAATAAAAAATACCTAATAGTCTCCCTTTTATAAAACTTTGTACATACTTTTGTTTAAAAAGGTAACTGGGAGAAGTATATTAACTAAAAACAGGTCAATAATTTTTGCTGAATTTCTAGACCTTATTATATTTAAATGTAAAGAGTTTGCTTCCCTACTATTCTGTCTGCAAGAAACAGCAAAATTTTAAGGCACTTGCAACTTCTTTTTGTTCCATAAACAGACTATTTTTCTAAGACATCAGAAGTCTGAAACTACTTTAAAAAATACACACAGTTTAACTGTGAACATTGACAAAAATGATCTTTTAAGATAAGTTTAAGATGCATTTTGGTCTGCAAAAAATGTACTCTGAATTCCAGAGTGTAGGAAAGAGAAAAAGACAGAGTAAGACAGAAGGGCTGATACTCTTTTTTCTTTCAGGGTTGATTTTTCAAAAAGCCTTTATGTTTTTTAGATTAACAAAAAAAATTGCTCAAAGGCACAGAGATCTCCCTCATTCACCTTGTTTTCCATGGACTCTTGTTCTCTCAACATCACTCTCTAGAGAAGTACAATTTATTTTTTACTTGGGCTGTTTAAAATATAAGCAATCCTTATTAATTTGGACTCTGTTAATTTGAAAATTCTTGTGAAATTTGATGGATTAATATTCTGTATATTATTTTTAAGGAATTAATGACACTCGTGCCATATTATTTAACCTATCTTGGAGATTATGATCTAATGTATTTCTATAATTAAGGAAGCATGCATAAGTATTTTTATGACATTTATTGAATACATAGAGCTTTGAGAAAGAATAGTTTGATGGCCAAAAAAATTGACAGTAGCAATGGATTGATTGTCCAGATTTAAATATTGCCTCTATACTTTAATGGCTCTGTGACCTGGGCAAGTTACTTGAATTCCTTAAACCTCAATATCTTGTTGTATAAGATAGGAATAATATTGTTGTGAAGATTGAATATATTAACATATATAACTACTTAAACTCATGCTAGCTACCTGAAAATTTTTCATTAAATGGCTAAATGATGGTTGTGTTCTTAGCACTGTGCTAAATGCAGTAAGGTGACAAAATAATTTTTGGTGTTATAAATCTTGTATGCCAGTAGGTAAAAATATGTTAGTAGATAATGCTCATATGCACTGAGTATTCTAAAGTATAGATAAGATGTTTAAAAATTGTAATTGGGATGGAGAAATAGTGCAGGGGTTAAGGTACAAACTTAGGTTTGATTCCCCGCACTGCATATATAGTTCTCCAGAGCACTGCCACTGGAAATAACCCCTGAGCACAGAGCCAGATGTAGTCCTTAAGCACCAGAGAATGTGCCTTCCAACAAACAAAAAATATAATCAATTTAGTGGGCTTTCAAAGAACTTCTCAATCTCTTCAGACAACAGAAAAATTATTTTCTTGTAACATGTTCTATAGTTTAGGCTTTTAATATGTTTTGAATAACCTCCTACTTGGAGTTAGTGAAATTTGAGTACTTGTGTGCTGAGGAGAGGGAAACTGACCTTTTACCTCAGTGTTTCTGTGGAATGTGGTAATCTGGACTAAATGCTTCTGTTTCTTGTGTATTTTCTTATGGGCTATCTACGAAATAAGGCTTGAGTCCAAGTGGATGGAAACTGGCGAAACTATGGAGTTGGATACTTCTATGTGAAGTAACCACTTGGCACTTATTGGTCATTGGATTATTGCCAATTCAAAATTGTTTTCTGATAAATTGAATTTTTTTCCTACCACAGAATTTCTATGAAATTTTATCTTTTTTGGGAGGGGCTTGGGGAATGAGTTTATTTACTTACTCTTTTTTTTTTTAACCATCATAAGTGTAAGAGTGTCTTATTGTAGTATAACTTCCAATATGTATACCTTTTTTATTTTTTTAAATCCAGCACTGTCTTGCACAGCAGTTCTCTGGCTATTCTTATGGGTCACCTCCAACTAGTTCAGAGAACCTTGTGGGGTCCAGGGATGAACCCAGGATTCCCACTTGCAAATCATGAACCTTAGCATTCAGAATTATTTTTCTTTAATTTTTATTAAGTCCCTATGGTTTATAAAGTTGTTCACAAAAGAGTTGTTTCTTGCCCTTTCTCTCCACTGATGTCCATCTCACCCCCCAACTTTCCCTCTTGGAAGTCATATAACAAATTTTAATATGAAATTTCACAAAGTTTCTATCAAATTTTGGTTCCATCAAAACTTAATGGAATGAAAGGCACCATCAGAAAATAAATTAATGAAATTCCATTTATGATGATTGATTGCTATATATATATATATATATATATATATATATATACTTTTCTCAATATAATTTGTCATTTCTGATTATAGCAGTTGTCTCATTTCTACTCTTGGTGCTACTTTTCACCAAAGAGAAAATTTTCACTCATCTAGCTTGACTAGTTTCTATGTATTTTTCTCCATTGGTTTTCTAGTGTTCTTGTTGTGCTGGGTGAGTATAATTCTTTATATATAGATTCCCTGGAACATGCTGAAGGATTAGGCTGGGAGTTGCTCTCTTGTCTGACTGTCCTCCCTCACAGAATGAGAGGATGAATGACTGTTATTAACATATAATGGGTTGAGTATGTAACATGTTGAGTATATCTGTTTTGTAGACCCAGTGATGTTGGAGGCCTTATGCCTCACTTAGAGAGGTGGAGCATCAGACAGAAGATCCTAACATACATACATATATATATATATATATATATATATATATATATAAAATCTAAAATTTGGAAATCTTTGAGAAGCTGGGATATGTTTAATATGGATTATTCATGGTAAAATAAAAATAGTATCTTTTATAGAATTTCAGATGGTAAAATGTGGTTATTTGTGCAGTACCCTATTAAAGGTAATAATATTCATAGGTCAGTTTTGGACTGCTATTAATTTTGCACTTGGGGGCATACCTGGTCATGCTTAGAGTTTGCTTCATTTTTTAAAATAACACCTTTATTTAAGATCCATGATTATAAACATGTTTGTAGTTGGGTTTCAATCATAATAAAAGTATTCTCCTCTTATCCACCCTCTTTACCAGTGCAACATTCTCACCACCAATGTCCCCCATATCTTAGAATTTACTTCTTTCTCTGTGCTTATCACTCATAGAAATGCTTATGGGAATGTCCATAAGTGATACTGGGGATTGAACTGGATTTTCCTACATTCAAAGTATGTGCCTTACTCATTATACTATCTCTACCATCCCTCATAGGTCATTTTTTTTTATCAATTATACATTGTAGAGTTATGCAAGCCCAGCTTGTATGACTGTACATGGAGGGCATAATGCTGAATTTATCTCTTTCTTTTTTCTCCTTTCTGATAATCTGTAGTTATAAATTCTTCAAAATGTGTACTTTTCTATGGATGAAAGTATACCTTTAGTAGAGGTCTTTAATTCCAGATACTCAGGTAATACTGGATTTTAACCAAGACCTTTCTATGTCTGGTGGGATTAATCTAGACACTCACTGTTGTCATCCAGGTTATTATAACTTCCCTTATCATTGTTTAGTCATCTGTTGATTGATTTAAAGGCTTTCTGCCTCTTACATGCTGAGGACTTCACTAGGTATTCTTCATTTCTTTTAAGCTTGATTTGTATTACTCTGGCTGCTGTTGCTGGGATTGATCTTTCTATGTCATTTTAAGGTCTGGGAGGTTATAAATGTATTGATGCATGTGGGAAAGAGGGTGATCCATCGCATACTGCAAGGTCTGCAAGCTTCCAACTGTTCGAGGAGGGGTAGGTGGAGGTCTGTAGTAACTGCAGCAGCTGCCCTAGCAGTCCTCAGCTTTTCTGCATTATATAGGATTCAATATACGATTTGTATAGACTCTAAGAACACTTCCAGGAAAGGAAGACAAAATTATATTTCAATAAAAGAGTGACAAAAGTTTGCTCTTATCTCCACTTCACTTGGGACAAAGGTTTGTGTGCTTTTTGTATCAACAAGTTTTGTAGATATTTGAGGCATATTTTAAATTTGCCTGTGTATAGTAAAAATCATTATAATGTTGGAATAATTGGAACCAAGATGGTATTTACAGTTTGCTCAATTCTTTAATTCTTTACTCATCAGCAAATGATATTAGTATCAATACTCAAATTTCTTTAAACATTTTCCCATGTTTTGTAATTAGAATTTTATCTAAAACAAAACCATAGGTATTCTGAACTAGCAGACATTTTAGTAGTATTCTCAAAAGCCCCTGATTTACAGGTTTTAAAGTCAATACTTGAAGAAACTAAGAAAGTTGTATGAAATGACAAAACAAATGGGTGGTAGAATCTGCATCAGCATCTAGGCCAGACTGGGCCAGAAAAGCAATTCTGTTCATGTTTCCCCTCCACCTTAGGTACCCTGGGAGAAGCCAAAACCTGCTGGGTTATTAAAAGACTCCCTTTGCATTTGGGGTAACTAATTCATTGAAACCTATGTTGCAGTCCTGTGGAGTAATAAAAGCCCTGTAATTTAAACCAAGAGTGACTTCAGCATTTAGTTTGCCTGTCTGTGCTTTAGTTTTCCAATCTGTAAAGTTGCATTTTATTTCTTGATCACAGAATGCTGTGAACTGTACTTGTATTCTGCAGTGGTTTGGAATGCAAGAGGTGCTCACACACTCATGAGCTGTTAGGATTATGTGTTGGAAGCTTTAATTTTTTCTATCTTTGTATAACAAAAGAAGTGTCTGTACTGGGCCTAAGCAGTCATCTTGTAACCTTGCTATACTAAAGAGTTGAAAAGGGGAGAGACTTTGGCCCCAAGAAATCCTACTTATGACTCACTTCATGTCACCTGTTTCATTTGCTCACCTGCTAAGTGGAGATCTGAAAAAACAAAAACAAAAACAAAACCCCACCTATTTATATATTAGGTTGTGGATATTAGAAGAAATAGATGTGAAACTCAGCCTTAGCACTCAGGTGTATGGGAGGCATATTTATTCCCTTGGCATAGTATGAATTTACTGCTACTTTCTGCACTCACACAAACACAGAGTCTGGAGTTTTGCTTCTGTGAATTCCTCTTCCCCTCGTTACTACTACTTTCAGAAGTCTCTCTCCAAATAAACGATAACACAGCTGCCTCATATCTCTTCACTTCATTTATTGTCTTAACTTATTGTATAGTCACCTTTTTTCTCAGAAAGTGAGAGTTGAGAAAAAGCATTGAAGATTTGGATTTAGTTTGGGTCATCCTCTCCCTGATACTGAGAATGTGATAGGTATGAAGTAAAGTGCTGTCCATCGAACAGTCCATCTAAGTAATAAAGAGTATGTCATCTGTTACCAGTGTGCTCAGAACCTGTTTTCAGTGTGTTTTCTCAAGCACTGTAATAATTTATATATTATTCTCTTTTGGGGGGGGGCACACCCATTGATGCTCAGGGATTACTCCTGGCTATGTGCTCAGAAATTGAATCTGGCATGGGGCACCATATGGGACACCGGGGGATTGAATGGAGGTCTGTCCTAAGCCAGTGCTTTCAAGGCCTTACCTCTAGCGCCATCACTCCTGCCCCAATATTATTCTGTTAATATTTTATGTTTGTGATCTCTGAGAAGCCATTATTGTTTTGTCTCCATTGTGCTAGTACAAGAAACTAGAAATTTCCAGTCACTGAATTGATACTAGTAAAATTTCTGCTTAAGAGTTTTGGCCATACACTTCAATTCAGTCTCACTCTTATTAAAATTTATTACAACTTTCAGTCATCTTTAATAAAACAAAAACAAATTTTGTTTTCATGGTTCAAAGAACTCCCTTGTAATACTTGAATTTTATAATACTTTCTTCTACAGCATAGAAATTGCTTCCTATAAAAGATTAAGCTGTTGCAGTACAGGATCTGAAGCCATTTAAAGTTGTACTATCAATTTGATAAGTGTTTTATAACTAATTTATGTTTTTTTTTTCAGATTTTGCTTAGAAACTATTTGATTAATTGAATGGCCTCAAGATATCCCAGTTACAAATTGTTGATGGCTGAGTTTCAGTCATATTATGTTTCCACATGCATTTCTTCACAGGGTATACTTCCTGTCATTGATGTTCCCAGTTCCTGCCCCCCTCCCCCCGGCCTCTATTGCAGACACTATTCTCTCTCAACCTCCCTCCTTTTTTACCTTCTGTGGTTTGCAGAATTGTTACTGAATGAAGGTTATCTGTGTATCACTTTATCTTCTTTGAGCACCCAATTCTTATTAAAAATGATCATTTCTAACTATCATTGTCATAAATTATCTAAATGTATTTTACCCCCTAAGTATTGTTTGAATTTTTGGTGTTGCTAATGTGTTTAAGAAGTGTGTTTCTTCAATATTTATGGTGTACTCTAGAGTTATGTTGTTCTAGATTCTAAGAATATGATGATACAAATGTTATTTTTGTCCTTGAGTTTCATGTGGAAAGTAGAGGAAAATATACTTATATGAAATACTGGATAAGGAATTTGAAGTCGACAGAAATTACTAAATTATATTGGCACAAAAAATTAATGAACATTAAAAAAGATTCAAGTTATGGTAAACTGTAATAAATAGGCAAAATGAATGTATTCCCCCATTATTGTTTATATTTGAAAAGACTCTTGTAATTCATTTCTCTAAACTTTATCTGGCTAAGAGCTCAAAGGATTTTAGACATTTTCCTGCAGCTGTTTGACAGATTTAACCCCTTACAGCACATTGGGCTTTGAAGTACAGCCAATGAAAGGAAAGGAAAAGGCTTTTTGTGAAACAAACAAACAAAAAGAAAAACCCCAAAACTTCAGGAGAAAGATGTTGATTGATTGCTATTTCCATCAGAAAATGGACAACCTCACATTTTTATTTAAAATAATATCTTTATTTAAGCATCATGATTACAAACATGATTGTAGTTGGGTTTCAGTCATAAAAAGAACAACCCCTTTCACCAGTGTAACATTCCCACCACCGATATTCCCCATATTCCTTCCCCCCACCTGTATTTAAGATAGGCATTTTACTTCTCTCACTCACTATCATTGTCATGATAGTTGTTGGTGTAGTTATTTCTCTTAACTGCACTTGCCACTCTTAGTGGTAAGCTTCATATCATGGCCCAGTTCTTTCAGCCCTCATCTCTCACTTAATAACATAGTTATGATAGTTGTC
The DNA here is from genome assembly GCF_024139225.1 of Suncus etruscus. Taxonomy (NCBI): domain Eukaryota; kingdom Metazoa; phylum Chordata; class Mammalia; order Eulipotyphla; family Soricidae; genus Suncus; species Suncus etruscus. Next base: position 98,557,728 of record NC_064848.1, on the reverse strand, counting down.
AGTGTAGTTATTTCTCTAAATGCATTTACCACTACTTGTGGTGAGCTTCATATCATGAGCTGGTCCTTCCAACCCTCATCTCTGTTGTCTCTGGACATAAAAACAATAATGTTTTTTATGTTTCTTAAAACCCATAGATGAGTAAGACTATTATGTGTCTATCTCGCTCCCTTTGAATTATTTCATAATAGTTTCCATGACTATCCATGTATAGGAAAATTTTATGACTTCATCTCTCCTGACAGCTGTATAGTATTCCATTGTATTATAGTTTCTTTAGCCATTCATCTATTGAAGGGCACCTTGACAACCTCACATTTGGATGAAATTTTTGGTGCCTTTACACTACCTGATAATTATAGCATTATAATATTATAGTAATCCTTCTACAGATAGAAAGCTCAATCAAATAATCTCATCCCTCCCTTATACACAGCTTGATGGTATTATGAAAGTTGTACTTACATTCAATGTAAAATTATTTTCCTTTATCATAGAGGTAAGGAGGTTAGACTGTTATGACTGAAGTAAAGGAGGAGTCACCAGAATGTGATAAATACATCTTTTAGTTGTTTTTATTTTATTAATAATTTATCTTCATAAATTTTATTATATAATAATTATTTAATCATTAAAACTATTATTTATATCAGTATTTTATTATAATGAATAAATTATTTATTTTATTACTCATGACTTATTTTCTAGTAGATGTACTTACATAGGTTGATAACTCAGAGTCAGTTTAGAGCATATGGAGGCTGCTATATGCTTCAGAGAAATTGTAAATGTCTGTAAAGGAAATCTAGTAGAAGGTACTAGATAGGGAGATTATCAAGATCTCACTGATAGCCTAGTTTGTCCCAGTCTTTAAACACTAGTATTTTTATTCAAGGAAATATGACTTGGGGACATATTTTACTTAAGCTGGGCCAGGCAACTGCAATCTTTACTTACTATATCTTATAGAAATAGATGAAATTGTTTACATGTACCAGAGGCCTGGAAAATATTTCTTTTAATAGTTGTGTATTAATTTTTATTATTAATTTCCCTATGTATAAATAATTGTACTATATATAATTTGGTTCATTTATTGAACTTTGAATGAGATGTAGACCAGTACAATCCTCATGCAGTGAAAATAGAATCATGCATCTCAATCCACATTGCTCAGATTAAAATTCACAAAGTGCTGGGTTGTGTGATGGTGTCCATGGAAGGCTCATTTAGAGGGCTATGTGCTGTTATTTTTATCTCAGCTAGTGCTTTCCTGCAAATACTTGGTCAGTTTTGCACATCTTTAAAAGTATAGACAAAATTAGAAAATTCATGATTTATGCTAACTCACTAGATATTTTAATATTTTAACTTAAATATTACTTATTTATAATAAATGTAAGCATGATGTAAAAAGTATTATGGGGGATCCAACAAAATAGTTATAAAGAAAATCTCCAGGTAGAGTAAGGAAATAGTTTTTAACTTCAGTCTGAGCCAATAATTGAAAGTATATATATATTATATATTATATATTATATATAAATCTATATATAGAGAGAATATATATAGAATGTATAGTATAAAAATATAGGAAATGATTGCCCCATAGCTTTTAATAAAGAGGGAAATTCTTTCAACTGTCAGCATATCCTGAAACTTTCTTCACTTTTCAGGATACTTAGGCAGTAGAAAAAAGAGATTTTGGAGAGATATTTTCCAAATACTCAAGACATTCAAAGATTCCTATGTGTGCATGCAATCAATTGGAAAATGAGCTAGAGAGTAGCAGTATTTCATGAGTGAATTACATGACATAGGCAAAAATGTAAATTATTATAAACATAGGGCTGGAAACATAGTACCAATATTTAAGCACTTGCCTTGCACATTGCCAACTTTGTTTCAGTTCCTGGCACTACATTAAATCTCTGAAATACCACCAAGAGTGATCTGAGCTAACAAGGATTAGCTCCTGACATGGCCCAGCTTCTACCCTCCAAATATAAATATGGATTGGGAGATAGTTTTATTTTAAAAAATCATTTCTAATGTAGACACGTGACATTCAAGTGAATTCTTAGGTTTCACGGTGGATGTACATTTGTAGCTACACATATATATTGATGTTTCTTTATCTTATCTATATCTAGCATTATCAGAGGGAATTGACATTTTGACTGCTTTACTTTTTCCCTTCTTCTCTTCAGCTTTCCATCACTCTCACATGAAAATCCTACCCTGCATGATCTTTAGTCTTCTCAATTGCTTTCATTTTGCAGAATAGGGGCTGTTCTTTCAATACCCAGATGGCTCTTAGGTCTATTTGCTTTTGTGTCTCTGTAACTGTTACTCTTCACTTAGATTTGAACATGACATTGCTAAGCTAGCTTCTCAGATTTCCAGACCCTGCTCAGATATCTTTTCATAAGCAAAAAAAAAAAAATGTATAGATTCAGCATTTCGTAAACTCAGAATGGATATTAAAATATAAACACAGCATCTATCTGAGTTCTAGAGGTGATAATGTTTCTCTGAGGAGTTGAAAAAACTTAAGTTTTCCCTAAGTTAAATAGAAATATACAAATTTACACTAGTTAAATAGAAATATACAAATTTACACTAGTTTTTCAAATGAACAGTATCATAGCTTCTATTGCATGACTCCCAGTGCATTTGTCGATTCTAAAATCTAATGCAACAAAGCATTAACTTTTTTGACCCAGTGTTTCTCAAACTTATTTGACAATGAAATACTTTTATTTGAGAACATCTGTTAATGCCTTGAGAAATTTCTGACTTTGGAACATAATTGGGGGAAATATTGCCTTAAAATATGTTTTTGGTTAATAAGAGGAAATAGGAGGAGTGTTCTAGAAGTAATGGAAACACCAGACACATTTTTTCCATTTCTCTGACTGGACTTCACAACTTGATTTCATTATTTTTGTATTTACATCACTATCTACAGAGACTCTTTAAAAGTGTGGCTGGCTGATCACCACAGAATCCAGTCACAAAAATACAGATATTGTTAGGACCCAGAGTTCAAAGGACAAGATCACACAATTGGAGTAAAGCTAAACAAAACTTTAATCCATCTACCATTGACTTCAAACTGACCTGTCAGGAGACGAACCCCACCAAGGTCACAAGTCAGTTTTTATACGGAGGATATAAGGAGATTTTATCTTTTGGTGATCTTTTAAATGATTGGCTGTTGTCTAGGGTACCTTCCTACTGTTTCCTCGTGTCCTTTTCAGATAGGCTACCTGGTATGGCCAGGTATCTCAAAGAGGTGTTAATGTAAACCTAGGCTTGAGAAAAGAGAAGTCTAAGAGGTTTATAACATATGGTTCTTTAGAAAATGGCATCTCTCCTTGTTCAGAACCCAGGGCCCACATTCCCTCCTCTTCTTATGGTCCTGAGTCAAATTCTTGACTCTCCTTGAGATTCTTTGTCCCTGTACTTGCTTATGGGAAGATACTGGGTCCTTAGCAGAAGCATCTTAACTGCACCTATGTATGCCTGAATAAAGTAGGTATAATTAATTATTCAAGGACCTACTAAGAATAATATAAAAATAATGAGCAATGGCTCAGCAAGGGACACCTGTCTCTATCTGTTCTGAAGAGCAACTTAAGATAGGAAGAAAACTTGTTCCTGGAACATCCCAATAAAAAAAGAGTCATGCCAGATCAGTGTCCACTTGTTGGGAGAGTTGCTTAACTTGCATGTCTCCCTTGACAAGAGAAACCAGTCCTACCCCAATGGAGCTGACAATAAGAATAAGAAGAGGAAAGGTCCTCTTCCTGTGGGGATGATGACTTTGCTCAACTTGTTCTCACTCACCTTCTTCTGTCAGGTATGACACCTGGGATAGGAGAATGACCATGATGCAAAACTAACCTTGGTTGTGAAAGCATTGACAAACATGCAGAAGTTCAGTCTTATGGTATATACAAGACATGCCCTATTTGGTCTCTGATGGAGATTACTTACCCATGCAGCTATACTGACCTCTATAGTCTCATTGCAATAGTCCAGGTAAGGCGGGTGCTCTCTTAAAAAAGAAAAAAAACATCCTAGATCACCTGCCTGGGAAAGTGCAGTGAGGGGAGGTGGTAAGTGAACCCCACTGCCCAGAACTTCGAGAAATTCAAGGGGAGGGGACATTTTAGGGGTGGGTAAGAGGCACGTGACCATCCCTTAGATTCCCTACAAGGTGATCCTCCCTCCCCTCAGTCTAAGTGCAGCCAGAGTCTATTGTCTGAACCACTGTCCCCATTAATCCCCCTCCCATTAAAAAGGGTCCAGGCATAATCAGCAGTCTTTGTTGTATTTTATACACTGTTCTGGGTATCCAAATGGTACCTAATACCCAATGCCAATGTCTAAGGTCTGTGACAGTAGTGGTGTTTTTCTGCTTGTCCCTCAGATCCGTGCCTATGTCCCTGATGAGCTGGCACAGGTCCAGGTGGAACTTTGGTGATCCTGTGGTGGTGATTACCTGGGCCACCACTCACCTCATTCTTGGGTTTGAAAAGGTCCACTCACTGGAGGTGGGGAAGTAAGCCTGGTGTCCTGCCCTCCCATTCCTACCAGTATCAAGAACTAAGCCACAATCACTAACTGTTGCATTAAACAGGGAATGCCAGTGGCTTTCTGACCAATTGGAGTTTCAGTCCCTTTTCCTCACCCAGCAGTAGCTCTACCTGCCAGGTATCCTCTTTGGCTGGCACTTTCTTGAGGTGGGTGAAGTGAATTTACAGTTTAATCCCATTCAATATGGCTATGGTGGGAGTGGGATGATCACTGTGTAGGGCCTTTCAACCAGGGTTTGAGAGTGCTGGGGTAATGTCATCTCAGCAAGACTGCATCACCAGGCTGAAACTTGTCCTCATCTGTCAAGTTGAGCACTGTCTCAGCTTTAGGCTCTCCTTTGTGGGTAGTTCTGATGTTATGTTGTAATGCTCTCAAAACATGTCAGAGGGCCTGTAAAGATTGGAGGACAGTGCGATAATTCAGTGTTCCTAGAACATTCTACCATAATCTGGGACACACTAGGGGCTTTTACCCCCAAAGCATCTCATAAACAGTGGTGGAGCAAATGTAGGGAGTACACCAAGCCTGAAGGAGGATGAAAGGAAGGAGATCTACCCAATTGTCCTCAATTAATTTTGCTTATGTTTCCTTTTAAGTCCAAGTCATGCTCTCTACTTGCCCTGAACTTTGAGGCCTATGCACAGTGCAGCTTCCAGTCAGCCCTAACACCTTTGCCATCTCCTGGGAGATGGAACTGGCAAAGGCTGGACCATTGTCAGATCCAATAACTACTGGCAATACAAACCAGGGAACAATCTCCTCTAGGATTTTCTTGCTACCTATCTTTTCCATGGGAAAAGCCTCTACTCAGCTTAAAAACATGTCCACCATTACCAAAAAATATCTATACTGATAATTCTCTGGCCTCAGTTCTATAACATTCTTGGTTCTTTCCCCCACAAGAGCTTCCCTGGTCTGGCCTTCCTTTCACCTGCATTCACTTTCTACACACAAGGCATTTAGTGGCCTCTCTTTCCATAAGCTTTCCAACCCTCTCTATAACATACTGTCCCCTAAGACGTTCTTTCATTTTTATATTCCCTTAGGTGGGTGCAGCAATGCAACTGTCTTATTAGCAGTTTCCCCAGCCTCCTGGGCAAAATGATACTTTCCTCTTAGTCCTGCGCACAGACATCCTCTCCAAACTTTTCCTTTTTGTCAATATAGTACTTATCCTTTATGGCAGGGCTGGTGAAAAGGATTTTTATCCTCACTCAAAATGGAAAAATGCAATATGTGTTTAATATATTATTGTTAAAATTATATGCTTTTGTGTGTTTGTCTGTTTTGGCAGGTCACTGCATGGTGTGGCTCTCTGACTTCACAGTTTAAAATTTTGGCTCTTTGTGTCGAACTTGTTTGCCACCCCTGCTCTATGGTATAGTTGTTTTTGTCCAGTAACTTGGGCATGGGCAAGGTCAGACTTCAGTGTGTTCTTTGGTAGCTGCTCAGGCAGCCATTCAGCATGCCAGGTTTTTCTTTTTTTTAATGTTAATTTCTTTTCTCATGTTTTTTATTAATATCTTGATTTAAAAACCTTGATTATAAATATTATTGTAATTGGGTTTCAGTCATGTAAAGAATACCTCCCTTCACCGATCAACATTCCCATCACCAATGTCCCAAATCTCCCTCCTCCCCAACCCATATCTGCTTGTACTCTAAATAGGCTTTCTACTTCCCTCATTCATTCACATTGTTATGATAGTTCTCAATGTAGTTATTTCTCTAACTGCACTTATCATTCTTTGTGGTGAGCTCATGTTGTGAGCTGGACCTTCCAGCCCTCCTCTTTTTTGTCTCTGAGAATTATTGCAAAAATGTCTTTTATTTTTCTTAAAATCTATAGATGAGTGAGACTATTCTGCATTTTTCTCTCTCCCTCTGACTTATTTCACTCAGCATAATAGTTTCCATGTACATCCATGTGTAAGAAAATTTCATGACTTCATCTCTCCTGATGGCTGCATAATATTTCACTAGGTATTTGTACCACAGTTTCTTTAGCCATTCATCTGTTGAAGGGCATCTTGGTTGTTTCCAGAGTCTGGCTATTGTAAAAAGCGCTGCAATGAATATAGGTGTAAGGAAGGAATTTTTGTATTGTATTCTTGTGTTCCTAGGGTATATCCCTAGGAGTGGTATAACTGGATAAAATTTCCAGCTTTTGGAGGAATCTCCATATCGCTTTCCATAGAGGTTGGACTAGACGGCATTCCCACCAGCAGTGAATAAGAGTTCCTTTCTCTCCACATCCCCGCCAATACTGCTTGTTCTCATTCTTTGTGATGTGCGCCAATCTCTGTGGCGTCAACATGCCAGTTTTAAGCTGCAAGATAGGTCTTCTTTCTGAGGTCCTGGGCAGTGAATTACTGCCACAGCTTTTGGCTCCCACATGTTTGAAGGTCTAAAATCTCCTCCTTGTTTCAATTTTTTTTTTAACTTCAGCAGTCAAAAGCCCGTTCTCCTTATAAATGGCCCTGTGAACATGAGTGATGACAAACACATACCAGCTATGAGTGTAGATACTTTCCCCCAGGTATAATGCCTGCGTCAGAGCCACCAATTCGGCCCACTGGGTGGCAGTGCCTTTCCATAGGCTGCTTTCTAGATGATGCCATCATCGCCCACTACTGCTGCCCTTCAAACCTCTCACCATCCTCCATGTAGCTGCTTCTATCAGTGAAGTAAGTGGCTTCAGCTTCCGGGAGTGGGGTGTCCTTCAGGTAGTCTTTCAGCCCTGTCAGGTGATCCAATATCTCTTCACAGTTCTGGGAATGAATGTTTTTCCATTTAGTTGGTGGAGCTATATCACAGGGTTTATCACATTTGAGGGATGCTAGGATGGTGTGGGGCTTGTTTAGTAGTAGAGATTGGTAACCAATTATTCTGTCATTTCTGATCCATGTACTTGGTAGGGTTATCAGGACTTCTTCTATTGCTGCCCCAGAGTGAGTTTTCCTGTATTTTGGACCAGCACTGCAGAGGTTGCAACTATGTATAGGCATGGTGGGAACACAATGGCAACTGGATCTAGCTTTATGCTTAGGTATGCAACCAGTTGCTGCCAGGGTCCCAGTTTTTGGATTGGGACCTTCTTCACAAGAAATTTCTCATTGATGCCAGGATTGGTCCCAGTTTTGGGTTTAGGGCCCCCTTCACAAGAAATTTCTCATTTTTTAAGTGGATTTCTCACACTGGGGACAGCCAGTGCTGGGGACTTTAAAAGGGCCACCTGGAGGCTCCTGAAGGTTTGTTCCTGCTGGGAGCCTCAGGCAAAAGCTATTTCTTTTGTTAAGTTTTATAGGGACTGTGCTATTTCCAGGAATCTGGAAATCCAGAGCCAGTAATACTCCACTATACCCAGGAATTCTCTCACCTGTCTGGTGGATGTGGGATGTAGGAGTGAGGAACTGTCTGGGATCTAGGGTTCGGGGTTGGACAGTCACTGTCTAATCACCTGGAGTCTAAGTTGGGTCCACATGACATATGTTCAAAGTAGGATATGCCCCTGCATTGTAAAATGTATGAGTTCTTATCCATAGTAGATAAGATCTTGTTTCTATAAATAAAATTTTCCCCTTTTTAGTATGCCTTTGCAAGAAGGAAAGGTACTATATTATATTGCTGGTGCATTTGGGGGTGAGAGTGTTAGGCTCCATCATCTCTGTACTCTGGTTTTGACCTGAGCCAGGCAAGACTTTTTCTCTTTTTCCTGTAGGTTTTTGTATTAAGCAGAACCAAAACAGGTGGAGTTAAGGAAAAAAGAAAACAGAAACAAGACAAATATATATATATATGTATATGTATATATATATGTATATATACACACACACATAATAAAGGAAAAAATAAAAATAAATTTAAAAATATTAAGGGAATGGGCCCGGAGAGATAGCACAGCGGTGTTTGCCTTGCAAGCAGCCGATCCAGGACCAAAGGTGGTTGGTTCAAATCCCGGTGTCCCATAGGGTCCCCCATGCCTGCCAGGAGCTATTTCTGAGCAGACAGCCAGGAATAACCCCTGAGCAATGCCAGATGTGGCCCAAAAACAAAAAAAAAAAATATTAAGGGAACAAAGTGATGCAGGGAACTACCTTACATTTGGTGATAAACAGGTTTAGAGGTAGGATTATATAGGCCTTAAACTTATAAAGGAAATATAGGCTTTCCCATTGTCTTTTGGGATATTCTTGTGTGTGGTGGGGATCCAGGGCCCATTTTCATCAACATCCTGGGCTTGTTGAGATTGAGAAATGATTTGCAGCAGAAAGGGCCCTGGTAGAGTTCTTGCACTGGGGATCCTTCTGGAGCTGAGTCTGGTATCAAACATCAGTCCACATTTGAGGGGATGAGAACGAGGGCCACAGAGCATGAGTCAGCAGGGGTGTTGGTTGTAGTTTCTTGTCAGGGGACAAGATGGAGGCTGAGTGGGTGTCCCTTCGCTTGGAAGCTGAGTGATGGCTTATTGGGGCAGGAGGTCGGTCTTGATTCCTAATGGGTTAAGAACCGAGAGTAAAGAGTGTTACTAAGGTGGGATATCTTAAATATTCTTAAATAAAGCTATTATGAAAAATAGTTATGGTCTATGTATATCTTTTTGCAGAATGCTAAGGTATTTTTACTCCCCTTCCTTTCTCTTCTTTTATCTTCCTTTCAGTCCTTTTTTTTATCCCATTCCCTCCCTTTCCTTTCCTTCCTTTCCCATCCTTTTCCATTTTTCTTCTTTCTCCTCATTCATTTTCCTCTTTGCTCTGCCTTCTCAGTCTTCATTTGTTCTTTTTCCTGTTTTCATTTTCCTTTTTGCTGCTGTTGGTATGAGTTGAGGGCATGTATATGGTTTTCTGCTCACTGGAGTATTTTACTTGGTTTCTGCATGCTGACAATTGCACAGTTTATTGTGCAAGTGGGAACTACCGGTATCAGTATTGTTGAGAAATATGATTAGTGCATTTGAGATAATTCTGGTGATACTTCCGGGGACTCCTGGCTTCAGTATTGCAGGGCCCTGAACTGTCCTTATTTCCTTTTAAGTTGTTTTTCCCCAAGTGACAGCAGCATTTTGTGTTCCACCAACAATATTTGAGGGTTTCAGTTTTCTACATCCTAAGGAATACTTGTTATTATTATTATATATATATATGTTATTATATATATAGCGGTTAGATTTTTAGCTGCCTTTAAGGTTGTGAAGTACTAAAACCTCATGTGGTTTTTACTTGTACTTCCCTTATGCAAATGTTAGATACATTTTCATTTTATATTAACATATCTTATGTGGAGAAATTAAGTTCTTGATTACTTTAAAAACATTTTAATGTATATATATGTGTGTATGTGTGCTCAGGGGATTAAGGGGTATATCAATGCAAATCAGCCAACCTGATTGTTCAAAGTGATCATTTGGTGTTTCTCAGGTTCAGTGGTGCTAGAATTATGAAGGCAACCTTGGTGAATCTAGAAGCCATTAGGGTTATACCAGTAGGTTCTTGAGGTTGAATGTTGTTCTGAGATCAAACTCAGTTCCTTGTACATGCAATGTGTGGGCCCCCTGATCCCTGAAATATTACCCTTGCCCTTTACCTACTTTTAAAGTTAAGAATTGCTTTTATAAATTTCAGTTGCAAAAATTTGTAATATGTACTGAGTGTTAGCTTTTCATTATTTGCTCCTACTTTATCTCATTCTTCAATTGTTGTTTATTTTCTAGACCTTTGGGGAACAAAAATTTTCAGTTTTCTTCAAGTACATTACCTTTTTATATTGTGGCTATTTTTGGTTAGTTTAGTTTCGTTTTGTTTTTTGGGCCACAACCAGTGACACTTAGGGGTTACTCCTGATTATGGGCTCAGAAATTGCTCCTGGCTTGGGGGACCATATGGGAAGCCGGGGATTGAACTGAGATCAGATCTGGGTCAGCCGCATGCAAGGAAAATGCCCTACCACTGTGCTATTGCTCCAGCCCCTATTTGTGGTTTTTGTGTCATGTTTAAGAAACTGCTTTCTAATCTAAGGTCATGTGGATTCACCCTGTGTCTATGTGTGTGTAGCAGCATTATAGCTTTAGTTTTATATTTAAAGCTTTGCTTCATTTTGTTTTAATTTTTGCCTTTGATGTAGGCAATGGGACAAGCTTTAATAGTAAACTTTCAGATTCAGCTCTCTGGGAGACCTTGAAAGAGCTAATTTTCCATTGCCTCCATTTTCTTGTGTACCTTATCCTTTATCCCATCTACATTATTAAGTAATCTTGATATAATATCTTAGAGTCTGTTTGTGTATCATGGCAGCAATATAGTAAGACCTTTGAGAGGACAAAGTCTATATTACCTATGTGATTACATTTAATTAAGCAAGCAACCAAGTTATAATGGACATTTATTGTGTTTTACTTTCCATTTACTTTAGCCATTTTTTTACCTGAAAAGAGAACTTTAATTTATGACATATATTCCTGCTCAAGCACTTGGTGCAATGTGTTAACTTGACAATGTGGATTGTGCCTCCAGAGGCACAAGAAATCATAAGAGAGATGCCTGTAGTGGAAATGAACCTGGATAATCTGGAAATATTGCTGTCTTATTACTAGAAAGAAATTTCTGTTTATAAAACCACAGTGAAGCATTGTGAACTGAGAGAGAACTCCCTGGTTGTCAGTTCAACAGCTGAATCTAGCCTTGCCTGGAGCTTCATCTATTTATGGACCTTTCAGATATAAGGGTCTGTGCATTTCTTTGTAGACTCCAGCTGAAAGACTTGTGGTTGTTATACAGAGAGATTGCTAGCTGCTGAAAAGAAGATATACAATATAATTTTTTTTTGGCCTTTGTGGACTTGAAAACCCAAAAGAGAAGCAAGAGCATATGTCAAACACAAAGCAGACATTAGCGTGAAATAGACTGTACATTTACTGGGGAGAGATTATAAAATTAGAACAAGTGCTAAGATAATTCCTAATTTGGATTTCAAAGATGGATTGGTACTTGTTAGTCTTTCTGTATAATAACCAAATGTAGCTTTCTTATAGTCCTTTTTCCATTATTTTATGAGAACTGATATGTTACACTCTATAGAGGTGTGGCAGGATATCAGTATTTTCCTCTTCTGGCTTTTATGAAGAGATGGTGGATACTCTGATTTGAGAAGTTTTAGGCATAAGGATTTTCAGAATCTTATTTTATTAATTGTATATCTAAGCTGAAAACCTGTTATAGTATTATGCAATTAGTTGATTGATAAAATTTTAGGTCTGATAGATTTAGGATCATTCATTTTACAGAGAAAAAAAACACAATATATCCCATACAAGTTAGAGAATGTGGAGGGAGACTTGGGACATTGGTGATGGGAATGTTGCACTGGTGATGGGTGGTGTTCTTTACATGACTGAAACCCAAACACAATCATGTATGTAATTAAGGTGTTTAAATAAATTAAAAAAAATTATTTAACTGAAAAAAAAAAAGAAAAGAAAAGAAAAGAAAAAAATAAGTTAGAGAATGTGCCCAGTCACACAGAAGGACTGTAGCTGTAAATTCCATTTTATTGTTTGTGGAACAGGCTCTCTGCAAATAAAAGAAATGTAAAATAGTCATCTTTTATCTACTGAGGCATGCTTCTCAATATTTTTTAAGAACTTCTATCTTAGAAAAAAGGCTGGTGAGGCTTTATAAAGTTCTTTTGGGGAAAATTTAAAGACTAGGGCTGAATTTTATTTGAACAAGCCTTTTGTTTAGCACAATGCCAGCTGGATGTTTTTATCTTTCTGAGTTTGGTACCCAAGCTCCACTGGATTGTCTGGATGGTGGCCATTTTCTACCCAGCTGGTGCTTCCTTGTCTGTTAAATCAGGCGGGATGTTGTGGTCCTTATGTCAGCACACCTAATTCTGGCATTCAGGATTACCATTTCAAATGCTGAATTTAAGATCGTGCAATTATGTAGAAGTCACAGGTTCATTTTTCTCTTTCTAAGCCTTTTCTCATGCTTTGAGAAATTTGTACTAGAAAAAGTATTAAATTTTTTTTATAATTTTATTAGTATATAACTATTATTTCTAAACTAATATTTAAGGAATATTTATTTATAAAATTGTTTATCAAAAATAAAAAATAACAAAATATTTTAAGGTTTTTAACTTGATTAATCTACTTTCAAGAGCATTGTTACTTGTTAACAATATTTTTTTCTAAAACCTACCAACTTTAATCTGCTAATTATACCACATATCATTATACTGTGAAAATTTTATATGTAAATGATCACAAATCCCTCTTTTATACATCACCAAACTGTAAATATCAGGCCTTATTTGTTATGCAACAATACTTACTTGCTTTCATGAATGTTACTGATTACATTAATAAAATAAAAAGTATTTTTATGTGTTTTGGGATCACACTAGTGGTGCTGAGGGTACCGCTGGCTCTGCTTCTAGGGATCACTCTTGCTGGGGCTTAGGTGACCACATATGGTGATGAGATCGAACCTGATTTAAAATACCAATGTAATTTATTCTCTTTTCTATATGTGCACATTTACAAATCAGCTGTTTTCTATATCAGTTAACTATCTCTACCACTTCTTGAGCTTATAATACTATTCAGAGAATGTAAAACTATGCAAAGCAAAGAGAGAGAGCAAAACCTTACATTAGACCAGCCATCACCTTGACTCTATTTATTGATTTCCTACACATTGTTTATTTTTATAATTTTAGATTGCTTATAGTCAAGTTAGATTTTAGTGAATTTACAAATATTCTTACCAATAGATTTAGGTACACAGTATCCCAACACTACACCCACCAACAGAGTGACAATATCTTTCTACCAATGTTTCAAGGTCCACCTATTCTCCCCTTCACCCAACTGCAAACTGTTCTGTAGGCTTACTTTCAAGCTTTTTAGTTTATTTTACTGTGTATTATGAGAAATATACTGCAATTTCTTTATCCAGTCACTTGTTCTTGGTTTATTACCAGATCTTGGCTTAAAGGCACTTAAAATTAAGCTATTAGTTTTATTAGTGCATAAGCAACTATTTGATGATTGTAATCTTTTTTAATGGAATATGCCAAAGACCACACAATGCCTAAATGTAGTCTGTAATGGTCTGCAAGGTGAATAAAATTCATGTGTATTGTATATTCAGTTGACTCTGCTATTATCTAATGTCTTATTAAATTTACTCTCCATAATATTGATCATTTAATTATCATACAGTTATAGCTAAAGAGTTAGTGTATTAAACACATGTAGGTCTTTATCAGTAACTATATTTCTTTCTATTGTTTTCCTAAAATATAAATTACTTTATTTAAAGACTATATATTACATAGTTGACATAGTTGATTATATTTTGTTTCCACGTAAATGTAAGTGAAATTATTAAAAAAGAAAAAGAAAGAATAAAAGAATAGTAGGAAAATTTTGAAAATCATTGTATCTTGCAGTATGTCATTATCAGAAGATTTAGTAAGCTCTTATTACTAGTTGATCTTACTATTACTTCATTGTGAACTTTAAGTGACTTAAGATATACTTTGATGTTTAAATTGGTGTGTTCCTATGGGAAGACAGTAATAAAATAATTGGAGTTGACATGTGGCTGTGAATGTAGCTGCAGAATTTAGGGATTCTACACTATTCCTTATATGGAATATAAGAAAATGGGGCATGTTTTTGGCTGCCAGTGCTTCTGGAAGTATGAGAAGGTGGGGGAAGGGTGCCCACACTCCAAAAAGTCTTGGAGATATCAGCTAAAATATCGGGCTACCTGGAGTTTTGGTCAGGTTGATGTCTCTGTAGAGAGTAGTAGAGGATAAAAGAAGGCAATTGGTGAAATGGTGATTATGGGTGATGGGTGCAGCGTGGGCTTCAGCAAGATAGGGACTTGGCTCCCCCTCTTTTGAGATTGCCAGCTTTTAGATGTGTGGTCAGTGTATCCATTGGTTTTCACAGTTTGATTTACATCTATATCAAGAATAGAATGAGTCTATGGATCTGGCTGGATGCAGACATAGTGATTGCTAAAGGCACTTTTTGATAAAAGTAATGAGAAGGTCCTTCCTGAGAACCATATCTGGAGAAATGAAGACATGTGTACAATGGAAGAGAGCTTTCTTGACCAAGAGAGAGATTTTCTGTCAAGGACTCTGTGAGCTTAGAAGGAGGGAGAAAGGACTGGGTATATTGAGTGAGTGGGGAATGTAAAAGGATAGCTTTATCAAGCCTTTTATGTGTCTATTTCCAAAACCTTAGAATGAAGATAATAGTTTATGTTCACCTTAACAGTCTCTTCTATTTACTTACACATAGATAAAATTTAATTTTAGCAAACACTTCATATATTTCTTTCTTTCTTTCTTTCTTTCTTTCTTTCTTTCTTTCTTTCTTTCTTTCTTTCTTTCTTTCTTTCTTTCTTTCTTTCTTTCTTTCTTTCTTTCTTTCTTTCTTTCTCTCTCTCTCTTTCTTTCTCTTTCTTTCTTTTTTTTCTCTCCCTCTCTCTTTCATTCTTTCTTTCTTTCTTTCTTTCTTTCTTTCTTTTTCTCTCTTTTTTCTTTCTTTCTTTCTTTTGCTTTTTTCTTTCTTTCTTTCTTTCTTTCTTTCTTTCTTTCTTCTTTCTTTTTGAGGGGGGCCACACCTGTTTGATGTTCAGGGGTTACTCCTGGCTAAGTGCTCAGAAATTGCCCCTGGCTTTGGGGGACCATATGGAACACCAGGGGGATAGAACTGCGGTCCTTCCTTGGCTAGCATTTGCAAGGCAGACACCTTACCTCTAGCGCTACCTCTCCGGCCCCACTTCATATATTTCTAAGTTGGCCCAGGGCTGTTTATTTTGGAAACAAATAAGCAAATGGCCTTTAAAAATCTGCCTGGCTATCTGGATATTAGGTAAAAAAGAAGCTACTATTGATTCATTGTGCATTTTTTGGTCTTATCCTGTGCTCTGCATTTATATGCCATGTGAGAAGTTGTAAAATATAGCCATTAGTCAGTGACTTATGCAACAATTCAGACTTCTATATTTGAAATAAAGGAACAAGAGAATAAGTATTACCTAAATTGTCTTTAGAGGAATTATAAAAGTTGCAACGTAAATTAGGAATAGTTCTTTTTATTTATTTTTATTAGATTTTTTATGGAAATCATACTTTTTCAAGTTGTTCACAGTACAGTTGTTTCAAGAATTAACTAGTTCAACCTCAATCATTCTCACCAGTGTGACTTTCCCTCCACCAATGTTCCCATCATATATCACCCCAATTTGCCTCCTATTACAACACTATCAAAACTATGGAGCTATCACAACTCAGATCAATAAGTGCCCATTTATAATCATTGTTATAACTCACAGTGATGTTACTAGATAACATCTGATGATCTTTTATGCTAGCTGAGAAGTGTCATTGTTTAGGTTTACTGAGCTTGGTGGTCTTCTATGTAACTTTCCCATCAGATTTTCTGTGATCCTCCTGAGCTAACAGTACTATGAAATGAAAAGGTGTTGTGCAACTATATTGTGTGGCTTTTCGGTCCAGGAGCTATCTAGAAAAATTTGGTACTTTACAGTTTGATAAGGTTCAGTGGGGAGTCAGTGTGGAGTTCAGCCATTTCTTTGTCAGAGAGTGCTAGGGTTGTGGCTGCTAGCTTCTGTGCCTTCAAGCTGACAGGAGGATCTTCCCTCCCCCACCTTCTGAGAAGGACCTAGAATTGTCTGTGTCAGTCCAGACCAATTTACCTGGGATGATTCAGTGGCACCATGTTCTTTTGGAAATCAGTATCTCTCTTATTTTTTTAATTTATTTTTTTAGCTTAGTTATTTTATTTTTATTTATTTTTTATTGATTTAAGTCTTGTGATTTAAAATACTATTAAGGTGGTTTTTTACGCATATATTTCCTACCCTATCTACCCTATCACTACCCTATCACTAATGAGCCCACTGCCTCTCCTCCCTTTTGCACCCACTACCAATAGCTCTGTTGTGCTCCTTTGAATAGGACATATTTCTTAAAAAAATCTAATTCAGAGATAATATTGTGAGATTATCTTGAAATGTATTTTATGATGACAAACTGAATTTAGAAAATAACTTTAGTGAACAATTCAGATGTAACATTTTATGGTTTTTGGGTCACACCCGGCAGTGCTCAGGGGTTATTCCCGGCTCCGTGCTCAGAAATTGCTCCTGGCAGGCACGGGGGACCATATGGGACGCCGGGATTCGAACTGATGACCTTCTGCATGAAAGGCAAACGCCTTACCTCCGTGCTATCTCTCCGGCCCCAGATGTAACATTTTAAATGTAGATTTTTTTCCTTTTTTTTTTAAATAATATCTTTATTTAAGCACCTTGATTACAGACATGATTGTAGTTGGGTTTCAGTCATATAAAGAACACCACTTTCGCCAGTGCAACATTCCCATCACCAATTGCCCCCAATCTCCCTCTACTGCCAATATGTATTTAAGACAGGCATTCTACTTCTCTCACTCATTGACAGTGTCAAAAAAAATTGTCAGTGTAGTTACTTCTCTAACTGCACTCACCACTCTTTGTGGTGAGCTTATATCTTGAGCCAGTCCTTTGAGCTCTCATCTCTATTGTCTATGGGCATTATTACAATAATACCTTTTCTTTTCTTTTCTTTTTTCTTTTCTTTTCTTTTTCTTTTCTTTCTTTGGTTTTTGGGTCACACCCAGCAGCACTCAGGGGTTACTCCTGGCTTTATGCTCAGATGCCTTACCTCTTGTACCATAGCTTCAGCCCCAATCTAGAAAAAAATTAAGAAAAAATAGTTATATGTATTGTTGAAAAGAACAGGGAAAGTGCTGTGGGAAATATTGTTGTTGTTATTTTAGGGTCGGTCACTCTTTGCAGTGGTCAGAACTTACTTCTGGCTCTATATAGGGATCTCTCCTGGCAACATTCAAGGTTACTCATATGGAATGCTTCAGATTGAACCTGGCTTAGATGCATGCATGCAAGAAAATGCCCTACCAACTGTACTATCTCTCCAGTTCTGCAAATAAATTAAAAAAATTTTTTACTACTTACTGTTTTTGCATTTCTTAGGACCTCCACTGTTAGGCATACATTTTAGTACTGAATCATATTCTTAGCCACTATAATATTCTTTTTTGGGGGAAGGGTCTGGGCCATACACGGTGACACTCAGGGATTACTCCTGGCTATGCTCCTGGCTTGGGGGACAATATGGGACGTCTGGTGATTGAACTGCAGTCTGTCCTAGGCTAGCGCAGGCAAGGTGGATGCTTTACCACTTGCACTACTGCTCCATCCCCATGGGCTACCCAAATTTCTTAACCTTAGTTGTTTGGTCATTGTTTCTAGATGACACACTATTTTCCAAATAAAATCAAAATTTCTCCCTCTCTACTTTAATTGATTTTCAGTTACTCATACTAACAGTTCTATGTATCTGGATACATATCCAGAAGAATATGGAGCTATTGAAAATACTAAAGCCAGAACTAGAGCTAAATAATTAGTTGATGGAGTCACTGCAAACTTTAGAAAAGGTGATTTATGGTTGATGTCAGCTTCTTTGCTGGTAGAAAATGATGGGTTTAGATAAAGTCAATGGTTTTTACAAAGCTATTTACCACTTTTAAAGTCATATTAAGGAAAAGACACATATGTGTTAGTTCTAATGAATTATTTTTCTATGAATTAATCTTTCTTCTTATTAAAATTCTTTGGAATAATAATTATTTCAATTATCTATCTCTTGCCACTGAACTCTATGTTCCTTAAAAGGAGAACAAAACCTGTGTCTTGCTTGTCCTTATGTCTTATTTTAATATGTCTTTAGTGCTAATATGAGAACTTTACTCAAAGTGATCTGTCCTGATTCTCTCTACAGTCTATTTTCCTTTTTGGTTTTTGGGCCATACCCGGTAACGTACTAAGGGGTTACTCCTGGCTATGCGCTCATAAATCGCTCTTGGCTCGGGGACCATATGGGGCGCTAAAGGATTGAACCATAGTCAGTCCTAGGTCAGCAGGATGCAATACAAATGCCCTATTACTACACCACTGCTCCGGCATATTCTTAACCCCTTAAAATACTCTGCATGCAAATACAACATACTTAAGAAGTCCCCAATAGATTTGTTGAACTTGAGGAGATAGTTTCCTTTTTATTCACTTAATTTGTGATTTGCTGGCATTATGCAGCTGTGCTGTACTATTTACTGAATAAATCATTGAACTTTTATATTTTAGTATATGTTTTGCCAAAGTGAATACTGAACTTTTACATTTAAGAATGAAAAATTTACATTGTCTTTTACTTTCTGATTTATATTCACCATAAGATCTTTCTAAGTGGCTGCCTTAGATTTTGAGGATGGATGACTACAACTCAAAATGTTCTGTGGCTTTCAGAGGTTATTTATCTGCATTATCTTTCTCATTGCTTTAGATGTAGTAAAAATGATTCTGCATAATTGTGTATGAAGTGTTTAAAGATTAGAATTGTCTTCTTGTGTATATGGATATATACATTTTGTTTATAATTTTAGATTTTATGTTTCTATATATTTTGTACAAAATACATGCACACTTGTATGTTATATACACTTACATGTATACATTTCTTTATAAAAATCTTTATAATTTTAGGAGTAAATAAGAACATGTCTATATTAAGAAAGGAGTCCTTATTTAGCATCTAAATGCTTATTTTTGTTTTATTTTTGGACCTCACACTCAAGGGCTCCAGACTCTGCATTCAGATATTACTCTTAATAAGCTTGGGGGAACCATATGGGATGCTAGGGATCAAACTTGGGACAACTGTGTACAAGGCAAATACCCTACCTGCTGTGCTATTGTTCGGGCCCGTATCATCTAAATTTATGTTTAAAATGTTAGCTCAACTGGGACTGGAGTGGTTGCACAGTGGTAGGGCATTTGTCTTGCACACAGCCGACCTAGGATAGATCGTAGTTTGATCCCCTGGAGTCCCATATGGTCCCTTGAGCCAGGAGCAATTTCTGACTGTATAGCTAGGAGCAACCCCTGACCGTCACCGGTTGTGGTCCAACAACAACAACAACAACAAAAAATAGTTCAACTGATGATGGACATTTATTTTTATCTTTTTTTGGATTTTATGGTTCTTTTGAGGTGAACTCAAATTTTGTTGTGTCATTTGACAAATTATCTAATGTCTGAAAAAATGTTCATTTTATTACCACTATGCTGTCAAATATTAGTTAATATGACTAATTTTCTCATATATGAGATGATGTGAATAGGACAGGACTAGTTATTGATTGGGCAAATAAAACAGCATGAATAATAAATTTAAAATTACACTGAAGAAACCAGATGAGACCCGAGGTCAGATAGAATGTTTCTATTTGTCTTGGTCTTTAAGACCCTGTTATATGTTGGAAATCTGTTGAGTATATTAATCAAGCTTTCTCTGTGGGCTCTTCATAACATAATAATGTATTAAGTTTCATGTTTTATTGTCATTATATATCATATGTGCATAATCTTTATTGGTTTAGATCAGCTATTGTGATGAGAAAATCAGATCATAATATTGTTCAAATGCTCTGACTGTTATGCTTTTGATTACATATATTTTTTAACAACTGTGATAAAAACTAGAGGGCTAAATTATATATGTACATATATGTACATATTTCTTTTGTTTTTTTTTTTGGGGGGTGCATATCCAGCTCATTCTGTGCTTTATATCACAGAACTGTTTCTGTGCTCAATGTATGCTTTAGACTGAGACTAAATGTACACTTGCATGTTTTTCCAGTAACTGTTCGAAAATTAGTTTCTTTTATAAATATGTAGAGATTCCTGTGTGTGGAAGTTGTATATATGTTGAAAATATATGTTTGCATTTATTTTCTAAATATCTAGAATTTTCAATTGCATCAGAATTTTAACTGATTCTCTGGTCTTCCGTTAATCTATTGGACTTTATTTGGTACAGGCAGGGAGAAGTTCCTAAGCAGTGGTCAGGGGTCTGGTGGTCTCCTCTAGGTAATAATCAACTAGGTTGGATGGACAGTTCAATGCTAGGGCTCAAGGTGCTACTTGGGTTTTGAGCTATTAGGACTCAGGGGAAGAGGATGTAGCACCAGAAAGCAGGGAACAACAGGACCATATTCAGTAATTGGGCTGAGACTTGAACAGGTTCAACAACTGATTGATTCTTGTGCTATATCCTTGGTCTCTCTTTTATTTATTTTATATTTTTTATTATATTGTAAGATTGTTCATTTGTTTGGAGTCTTCAGGTCACCCGTTGCATGTTTGAAGACTAATCCTGTGTCTATGCTTGGTGGGTACTACCAGCTGTGGTCAGGCCACAATGTGGTTTCAAAAATCTCATGCAGGGTCAGCTTTATGCAAGGCAGACACCTTAACCCCTGCACTATGTCTTTGATGCCTTCTTACCTTTTAGAACTTGAATGCTTGTATCATGAATTTTAATAATTGTATGTTGTTTAGCACCAGTCATTTTTCTCATATGATTGTTCCATAAAAGTGTCAGGAGGCTCTTAAAGTTGTGCCCATCACCTCGTATATTTCATAAAAATGCTACTTTATCCCCAATGTACATTTGGCAAATGTAGAGCTTTACATGAAGTGCTTCATGACATTCACTTGTTTGGGGAAATATTTCTTTTTATTAAGTTTTTGGAAGAAGTAATTCTACTTGGGCATCCTCCAGACAGCCTGATCTTCCCCTAATGCCTCCCTACCATCGGCAGGCATTTTTCTCACCCTCCAGAAAGCAGGCAGCTGGCGGTGCTTAGCTGTTCTCGAGGATACCATGTGTAACCGCTCTCATGGGCTGACTTGTATGCTTTTGCTAATTGTACTTGTGCTTGTGATAATATAATAAACTCACAAAATATGCACATATAAGGGAAGAGTACAGCTGTTTTAGGAAAACTAAATGAGTTGGAAAAGAAATAATATACACATGCCTTAAACTTATTTTCCTCTGTAGATTCTGGCATAAGAGACAACTTTCAAGATTGTAAAAATTTAGAAAACATTAGCCTAGTATCTTTTAATCCTCCTCTTATGAAAAACAATTCTGGAATTTTTATATGATGCTTGATAATTGTGGTTAATATAAGGAGGCACAGGTGCTTAAGTAAAGATATTATTAATTAAAGAAGTAAAATGAGAAAAATGTGGGGAAACAGCTAAATTTCTGATTTAACTTTAAAGAAAAATCCTTCATTCCATTTCACAAGATATTTAAGTGAATGTCCATTTATAAGAATAAATTGAAATGTGCAAGCTGTAAGGCAAACATTTTATTTTGTGTGTGTGATTCTTTCATTTAAGTAATTTTTGGCTTTGTTCACTTAGTATTGGCATCCACTTATGGTAGATTACTGTTTTATGTTCTCAAATAAGTTACCTCTATCTGTGCACTGAGGGTATAATTGATTCTCATTCTTTTAAAATTGTTTTTTTGTAGTGGGATCTATTCCCATCTCTGTGCTCAGGGATTGCTCCCAGTAGTGGTGTAAAACCATAAGCAGTGCAGAACGATCAAATGAGGTCTCCTTTACCTTTGATTTTGTTATTTGTTCTCTCTTCTTATCTATCTAGGATTTATGGGATCTATAGATGGATGCATATACCCAATCTCTCACACACTTACACATATACTTGCATTTTTTTTCTGAACTCCTTTAGAGTTAGTTTTGTAAAGGATATTACATATAAAGATACTATATATTTCCTTTTGTTTCCTTTTATTTTTTGATATCATACCCAATGATGTTCAGAGGTCATTTTGGTGGGGCTTGAAAGACTACATAGAGTGACAGATATTGAATGTGGATTGGCTGTATGCCAAGATACTATATATTTTTAAATATTGACAGTTATCATCGGCATACTTTATATTGATACAGTGCTTCCCCCCCCTTATTTAAATGCCATGATTTTTCTTTTCTTTTCCTTTTTTTTTTTTTTTTTTTTTTAGTTTTTGGGCCACACCCATTGATGCTCAGGGGTTACTCCTGACTATGCACTGAGAAATCGCTCCTGGATTGGAGGACCATATGGGACACCAGGGATCAAACCCAGGTCTGTCCTGTGTCAACCACATGCAAGGCAAACGCCTTACTGCTGTGCTATTGCTCTGGCCCCAAACACCATGCTTTTAATTAAGTTGTTCATCATTGAGTTTTGGTCTTAAAATATACACCATCCTTCACCCATGAACTTTTCCTGCCACCAATGTCCCCAGTTTCCCTCCCATTCTCCATCCCCTGTATGCCTCTGGAATAGACATTTTATTTCTTTCTCTTTTTTTCTTTCTTTATTTCTCTTATATACTGTGATGATACAATGCTTTTTATATGATATGATCTGTAATATTTTTAATTTTTTCAGTTGTCCCAATAATATTTGGCATTTTTCCTTCTTTTATTGTATGATAAATGTTGGCTTGGTTGTCATTATTTTTTTTTGTCCTTGAATCTTAATTTTTGTGACAGTGACATTTTAAAAATGCAGATTTTCCCCCCTGGAAAGTATCTATGCCAGGGGCTGGAATGATAGCACAGTGGATAGGGCATTTACTTTGTATGGGGCTGACCCGGTTCAATACCCAGCATCCCATATGGTCCCCCAAGCACTGCTTGGAATGGCCCCTGAATGCAGAGGCAGGAGTAATTTAATGCCTGAATGCTGTTGGGTATGGCCTCCCCCCAGATTATGCAATGTCCATGATGTTATATTTTGTGGATATTACTTATTATTTAGGTTTAGATAACATTCAGGTTATATTTCATAACTGATACCTTATCAGGGTTGCATATTAGGGAACAAAGGATATCTATCTGTTCAGTTTTGTTTTTTTTTGTCTCATTCAGGTGTTTGCTGATTTATTAAATTTATTTTATTCTCTTAGCTGCTAAAAGGCAATATTTAGGAAGATAATTTATTTCTATGCAAGTGTCCTGCTCTGCATCAAAACATCACCTTCTCATTTTAATATCTTGGATCAAACTTTAGTGTTTGTAGGAAAAGGATGATTTTCCCTCCCACATCAGTACTTGATCATTTCAAAAAGAAAGCCCTCCACATTATCTTATTGATCTTGATTCATAAATTATTATAGACTCATAGATTACCATTTTCTATCAATGACTTCTAATTTACTACAATTTAATAAGTTATCTTACTGGACAGTGGCACCTTTGCAAGGATTGAATTCCAACTCTTTATGATAGACATTATTTTCTTCTCACATTTTCTTTGTGACATAATGAGATACTTATCTTTTTAATATTCTCTAAAATTAAATACATTCTTTACTTAAATCACCTTGAAATAGAAAGTTATAAAATTGCTCATTACTGAGTTTTAGTCATACAGTGTCCTATATCCATCCCTTCACCAGTGCTCATTTCTCAGCACCAATGTCCCCAGTTTCCTTCCTTCCCTCCCCACAACCTGTTTTTATGGGAGACATCTCTCTCTCTCTTCTTTTTCCTTATTTTCTTTTGAACATGGTGGTTTGCAATACTGTTACTGGAGGGGTATCTCCTTTCTGTACCCAGTTCTTATCCAGAGTGATCAATTCCAACTATCATTGTCATAGTGGTTTCCTTTCTGTCTTAACTGCACTCCCCACTACTTGTGGCAAGCTTCCTACCATGAACTGGTTTGCCTGCCCCTAATCTTTATTTTCTCTGTATATTATTACTGTACTATATTTTTTATAATTTTTATTTTGGCCAAAGTGGATTTCATATCTTTCACAGTAATATTTGAGGTACATATTGACATTGAATCAGGGGAATTCCCACCACCAAAGTTGTTCTCCCTCCACCCCAGTTCCCAGCATGTGTACCATATCCCCCTCCTTGTTCCCCCACCCCACCCCAGTGCTGCTAGTATAAGAGGTCCCCTCTGTGTCTAGCTTGTTGTAGATTGGGTATCGATTCTGTTGTCGTTGGCTTTGGATTTGGTGTTTAAGTTTGATCATTTTTATTACTACTTAGTGATCATACAACTGTTTGGTCTTGGTTCCTTCCATTGATTTCCCCTTCAATTTGAGAGGCAGAACAAGACGGTTCAAATTATGTGGTTCTGTTTGAAGAAAAGGGAAAAATAAAATGGGGTAAAAATCAAACAAGCAAAAAATGGTCGAAGTCTTTCTGAGAGGCTATAGATATCAATTTGAGAAAAGAAAGGGAAAAAGGGAGACAAACACAACAACAATGAAAACAAAACAAAGCACAAAAAATGAAAACAATACCACCAATAAAAAACCAAAAAATTATTTTGTGCTTCTTCTTTTATTTTATTTTATTTTTTCTGCATAGGCACAGTAAATATTGGGGAAATTAGAAAGGCAATTCCCTTGACCTAAAAGATATAGGGTTTCTCCACCCTTGAAGTATATTGCCATGAGAATTATTTTTTAAGCATCTCACAAATAAATGAATCATTTTATGATTATCCTTCTTCCTCTGAACCATTTCATTCAGCATAATACTCTTCATATACATCCACGTATGAGCAAATTTCATATAATTTAATTCCGTTGTGTATAAGTACCACAATTTCTTTATTAATGCATTTGTTCTCTGGCAATTGGATTGCTTCCAGATTCTATCTATTCTCAAATGTACTGCAATGGATACAGGAGTGTGAGGGTTTTTGGGCCCCTAGGAATGTGTGTGTGTGTGTGTGTGTGTGTGTGTGTGTGTGTGTGGTTGTGTGTGTGTGTTATTGCCGAGTTATATAGCTCAGTTATTATTTTTTGAAGAATTTTCCAAAGAGGCCAGTTTAGTCTTCATTCCTATCAACAGTGAATAGGAATCTCTTTTTCCGTGCATCCATGCTAGCACTGGTTGTTCTTGTACTTTTTGATGTATGCCAGGCTCTGGTGGTATTAGATGATCTCATTGTTGTTTTGGTTTGCACTCCTGATGATTAGATGTAGAGCACTTTTTATGTGCCTTTTGGCCATCTGTATTTATTTCTTAGGCACGTTTCACTTCTTCCTATTTTTTGATGGGGTTAGATTTTTTTTTTTCTTGTTAAGCTCTACCAGTACCTTGTATATCTTAGACATTAACCCCTTATCAGATTGGTATTGAATGAATAGTTCCTCTCAATCCATGGACAGACTTTGTATCCCACTCATCATTTCCTTTGAGGTGCATAAACTTTTTAGTTTAATGTATTCCCATTTGTGTATACAAATTCATTTTATATGCTTGTGCCCTCTGCTTTCCCAAAAATCTATGGATCTTTTGAGTGGGCAATGATTTTAAAAGCCAAAATCTGGAAGATATCTTCATGATATTTATTCATTGATATTTATTTTTTCCTTGATATTTTGATGTATGTGTTTTACTTAGTTTATTGTATTTTATTATAGTACATACAAAAATATAGCCTGCATATTCTTTTTTAATTAATAATTTTTTAATTGAATCACCATGAGCTACAGTTACAGAATTGATTGAGTTTAAGTCATGTAGTGTTTCAACAACCATTCCTTTACCAGGGCACATTTCCCACCAGGATAAGGGGTGGGTTCTTTAATAAATGCATATTAATTTTTAAAGTCAAATTTAGCATAGTAAATGCCTAGGTAATTACTCCAACATTTATATTTGAGATATGTTAATACTAGTAGCTCCTTCAGAAATCATTTAAGGTTTAAATTAGATGTTAATTGAAAGGAATTGATAATTTTTAAATCTACAAATACATATTGTAAATTGCTGTTCTTAATGTGATTTTAGTTATTCAGAGGTTACTCTTCTAAATTTTCTTGTTTCATCTTTTAGTTTATTTTCTATGCTTTTCAAATATTGACTAGTTACCTCTAAATGAGTATTTTGCCTTCATTTTCAAATTATGTAAAATTATTTTTGATAACATTTTTAGGGAAGCAAAATAATTTTTATTGAAAGATATTTAGAGAAGTGTGAAGGAATAGAGAAAAAAGAGCTGTGTTCAAGAGAGAATTTAGATTTTTCAGGAGCTAAAAAGACTTATGTTAAATGGTGAAAGCTGTAAGGCGTCTGCCTTGCCTGTGCTAGCCTAGGAAAGACCGAGGTTTGATTCCCTGGTGTCCCCAAAGACTTTCTAACATCAAAGGAAGAGTTTCCGACAAAAACAAAATAAAAAACATCATGTTGAGGGGCCACAGTGGTGGTGCAAGCAGTAGGGCGTTTGCCTTGCATGTGCTAACCTAAAATGGACCATGATTCGATCCCCTGGCGTCCCATATAGTCCCCCAAGCCAGAAGCCATTTCTGAGTGCATAGCCAGGAGTAACCCCTGAGTGTCATCAAGTGTGGCCCAAAAAAACAAAAAAAAAAGTGTTGTTTTAAAAA
Organism: Suncus etruscus; assembly: GCF_024139225.1. Classification (NCBI taxonomy): domain Eukaryota; kingdom Metazoa; phylum Chordata; class Mammalia; order Eulipotyphla; family Soricidae; genus Suncus; species Suncus etruscus. Next base: position 98,530,728 of record NC_064848.1, on the reverse strand, counting down.
GCAGTTTAGTCTAAAGAAAAGGTATCATGCATCACAACTCTATTTAGTTGCTTTGGATCAAAATATGCAATATGCAAACTCAACCACAACATGTGTCCTTATATGAAAAAAGTTAAGGACTGAATTTATGAAGAATGAATTATATAATTTGGTTTGTAAAAAGGTGTATTTCTTAGGAAGGTCTTATTAAAACCAAGTAAGCACTTCTCTATCTTGCTTGTTAGAGTATCATATATACTTGTATCATGTGCTGACAATACTGTGAACTAGATTGATAACCTAAATATTATATGGAATTTATAAAATAATATGTGTTTTAAGTTGTTATTCCCTATAACTCATAAATGTCAGTGTAGAGGAATGATATATCTAATTACTCTCAGGCCATTAGATTTGAAATGTTGATTTGTTGACAGAGTTGGTGGAATATTATATTTTTGTCACTTATATCTGCCATATATTAAATAAAATTTGAGAGCATAGGGGAAAGGTAGTATGAGAATAGAAAAATGGGCTAATAGTGCCCTACATGCACAAGGATGATTAAGTGCAAATGAGATTGGGAAATGGAAAAACAATATGATATGTTTCGGAAGGGTCTTCATATCTAGGTAGATTTTTACCTGTGGCACTCTGAATACTAATTTCCTGTTTTCCCAAAGAAGATTTAAGACAGTTATTTAAAACAACTTTTCTCCTGTAAGATCTAATTAACTATTTCCAAAAGAATTTGAAAGAAAAGTGAATTGAAAAAGCAATTTGGGAGGTAACCTGATAAGTAAAAATTTAAATGGTGGCATCTTTTGCTTATGATCTATGAACAGATTGGAACAGTTGTAGCAGTTGAGAGAAATAAATACTGGAGGACAGAAAAGACAGCCAATAAATCCTTGATTTAAATCACCAGACTTGACAACTGAGAAATGTGACTTAGAATTATGATTTTTTTCTTCAATGTCACTTAAATCAATACTAATAATATTTGAATGACAGAATATGAAGTTGAAAAGCTCAGGCTATAAGGAAAGTATAAGGAAGGACATTGAAGAAATCCAGTTAGGATTTGATGCTCAGAGGAGCTGTCAGAATACATGTGTCTAAAACATTATTATGTTCCTTTCCTTGCATCTAAAATGTAGTGAATAAAATTATTGTTCAGTGATTACCTGTGGACATCCAATATCTGTTTTTGACAAATAGGATCAGTAATAAACCAGTGAGTAAAGATTTCTAATGAGAGTAATAACACCTAAGAAAATAAATAAGGAATAAAAACACAAATGGAAATAGTTTTTCATCTTATAACTATTTCAGAAAATCTAACAAACTGCAGATAGTCACTTTGGTCATGCTTTACCTTATCTACATGTTACTACTATTTAATTACCAAATTAGATGTCTATTAAATAATGTCTATTTATTAAGTATAGTTTTATTGTTTAAATAGCATAAGGAAATAACATATTATGCATGTTTAAAGCAACAAATCAATCATGCATGAGCAAAGACAATATAAAATTCCACTGCTAATATTATTGCAAAAGTAAATGGGAAAACATAATATACTCAAGGAAACACGATATATTTAAAATATGTTTTTGTAATTAATTAAAATGTCATATATAATGGTCCAGAGAGAGTGTTTGAAGATAGGGGTTTTCTAATATAGAAGGATAATAAAAATTATGTTGGTATAATTATTACTGGCTGTAGAGATAGTTTCCAGTCTCAAGCATGTGTCGAAATCAATTAAACTGTAATTATATATTTTTCACTAACCCAGATCCCATAATAAAATCTATATATTCCTTTATTCTTTTTGCTCTCTTCTGTTCTCTCCCCTTTCCTTCATCCCACCTGCCAAAATCTACTAGACACTGTTCGGGATTGCAAGGGATACACTTGACTTTTATGGTATCTGCTTTTGTAGAGTATGAACTCTACAACCCTCAGTGTGTCCAGTTTTCAGAGAAACTGAGCAGTTAGACATACAAGAACACATTAGGGATATGGCTCAGTGGTAATGAATGTGTCTTTGTGTGTGAGACCTTAATTTATTCCTAGCATGACAGCTACCTGCTAAACCCCAAACAATAATAGCAAAACAAAGCACACACATACATACATATACACAAAACTGAGAAAATAGCTCACTAGATTGAAAATGTGACTATTGGAGGCATTTATATAAGGATGCTGAATTCTGGCACTGAAATAGAAGTAGATATGGGCAAATGTGATTGAAAAAAATAGTAAGTGACTTTGAAGTATTGAAGATGCTGCTGTTATATTTAATGCTAGATTTGACCTCAAATTTATGTTGAAAAATATTTGGGTCTGGCACAGATAGAAAATTACCTCTTAAAAATTCTGTCTGACTAGAGAGATGATAGAGTTTAAGCTATTTACTTGCCTTGCCATGTATCTGGACCTGGTTTGATATGCTTCACTGAAAATGGTCCCATTGTGATTTACCATTTGTAGTTAGAATACAGACTTGGATATCTATTCCCCTGACAGAAAAACATTCATCCAAAACACCACTATTCATTACAGCACTCAGTACACTAGAGAAGAGTTGGAATCAACATATGTTGATATCCAATAACAAATGAGCAGATAATGAAGATGCGGTATTTATGTATGTATATAGATATATGCATACACATACACCCATTATATATAATGGAATACTATATAGCTGTCAGGAATGATGCAATCATACAATTTTCACAAACATGTGTGAAACTGGAAGATATTATGTTAAATGAAGTAAACCAGAAGAAGGATAAATACAGACTGATATCACATGCAATGGTTTAAATGAAAGTTGTTCAAACATCCTTGGCCGCAGAGTATAGTGAGAAGTAGGAAAGTTACTGAGAAGACAAGGAGAAACACAAATATGAAAGGATGGGAGCCAGGGGCCAAGTGGTCTCAGGTGTATCAGTGGTATTAAAAAAGGACAGAACTAAATATCTAAGCCAAAGGCAACAACAATGGAATCAAGAGACCCAAACTTTAATAATGTAAACTTAAAATGGGCCTGTTATACTGGCAGACTGGGTGGGGGGCAAAGGAAGTGGTATGGGATGTATTTTGGGAACATTGGTGGATGGAGATGGACACTGGTGGTTGGATTGGCCCTGATACATTGTATGTCTGAAATTTAACTGTGCAGAACTTTGTAAATCACAATGGTTTCAATAAAATATAATAACATAAATATACTTCAAGGATATATAGTGGTATGTAGGTAGAGAATCTCTTTAAACTTTTGATCAAGAAATAGTAGAATGGAGGAAAGGGACTAAAGTGGTAATTTATGTGTTTATGATACTATCATTTGTAATTAATGAAACTGTGGTTTATTTCATCACCTCCTTTTATTTTCTGTTTTGTTGTTTTGTTTTTTGGGCCACACCCGATGGTGCTCAGGGGTTACTCCTGGCTATTTGCTCAGAAATAGCTCCTGGCAGGCACCGGGGACCATATGGGATGCCGGGATTCGAACCAACCATCTTAGGTGCTGGATTGGCTGCTCGCAAGGCAAACACCACTGTGCTATCTCTCTGGCTCCTTCCTCCTTTTATTTTTTAAGCCTTAAAATGAGCTGTAAAAACTATGGATTTTCCCCCATTTCTTTGAATATACCTATATATCATCCTTTTTTTTTTTAGGTAGATTCTAGGTATTTACTCATTGCTGAATGGCTTGAAGAACTGGAAACTTTCTAATAAATTGGAAATTACTTGGAAGTAAGTTGGTAATTTATTTAGAAGAAACTCTTGGTTTTCAGAGACATTTTATAGAATTTTCAAAATTGTGGTTGACATAATAGAAATACCCATTACTACTCTTTTGGTGTTTGAATGTACAATGTTAATTCATTAAACTGTAAGGACTAGACCTGGGGTATAGCTCAACAGATTAGAATGTATATACTTTGTTTGCAGGAGTCCTAGGTTCAGTCCCTAGTAGTTAATGTTCCCCTGACCAACTTCCATACCATGCAGGTAGCAGTTTCTGGGCACTGATGAGCATGATCAAATGCATGGACTTCTCAGAAATACACCCCATGCCAAATCCTAAAAAATGAAGTTAATGGGGGCTGGAGAGATAGCATGGAGGTAGGACATTTGCCTTTCATGCAGAAGGATGGTGGTTTGAATCCCGGCATCCCATAAGGTCCCCTGAGTGTGCCAGGAGCGATTACTGAGCGCAGAGCCAGGAGTAACCCCTGAGTGCTGCCAGGTGTGACCCAAACCCCTCCCCCAAAAGATGAAGCTAATGTCTTTCTATGGCTACATATGAATCTTTATTAGAAGAATTAAAATATTTTTCCTCAATGTCTTAGTTTTGAATAAAGTGAAATATTACTAAACTCATGGGCTCACATCTTTAGACTCTAAACTTTCTGTGTTGATCTCAGTTCATTTTTGTTATTCTGAATGGCACAAAGGATGGGTTTACTGGGGATTTTCTGTCTTAGAAGTGATAGTGGAATACATCAGTATATGACCTCCACAGGCTGATCACCTGACTTCAGATTTGTCCAGGTTCCATTTAAGTTCTGGCTTTACTAGAATTCCTATGCACTGGTCCTCAAACTATGGCCCGCAGGCCACATATTGTATTTATTCCCATTTTGTTTCGTCACTTCTAAATAAGATATATGCATTGTGTATAGAAATTTGTTCATAATTTTTGTTTTTACTATAATCTGGCCCTCCAACAGTCTGAAGGACAGTGAACTGGCCCCCTGTTTAAAAAGTTTGAGGACCCCTTAGTAGAGTATCTATTCAGTGTTTTGGTTTCTTCATCTCTGGAATAGGAATAACATTAGTACTGATTTACCTCAAAAGATGGTTGTGTACATTAAATTTGGTATTTAGTTTTGTTGTTATTATTATTATTTATTGTTTTATGTTTGTGTCATTTTTATTTAGAAAGTGTTTATTCAATGAATTTAATAATGTACTGAATCATCATTAGTCTTCTCTTAAATGGAAATTCCTTTAGAAACACAAAACACTGTAGAGATAACATATTTAAAATAGTGAGAGTGGCTTCCCTAGTATTGAGCCAGATGGTGTTCTTAGCTATATAGAATAAGAGCTCCTTTAGCAATCCTTTTGAATGTGAACAATCACATATATTACTTTAAAATGAAATTAACATCAAGTCAAGTAATTGAGATAAGGTAGCTATATAGGTTTTTGACATTTAATTATATCAAATATTATTTATGTAAACAACATTTTAAGGAATAAAAAAATTTAAAATAACTTAAGTGGATTAATTGTAATAGACTATTTTGAAAGTAAGCAAATGATAGCAAAATAAACCATTCTTTTAAGTTTAATTGTAAATGGAGCCATCATTTTCTCAATGATGAGGGTCAGGTTTAACTTCTCACTGTGAATTGAATTTTGATTTTCTACTTTATTGTTATTAGTGATCATAATTGTTTTATCATATTTTAATTTATATAACTACTTTGGTTTTGAGGCCACATTTGGGGACAAAGGTGTTCAGGGCTTGCTTCTTGCTCTGCATGCAAGAATCATTCATATGATCATAGTCAATCATATGGTTTAGGGGTCCATATAGGGGTGTCAGGGATCAAACCTCAATGAACAGCTTGCAAACCAGGGGCCTTACCTGCTGTATTACCTCTCTGATCCCTTTAAGATATTTTAAAAGAGCACTGAAATATAATTACTGCTTGATTGATTTGAAGATATTATTTAAGTCAGTAACAAATGTTTATTGAACATCCAATATGCTTTTAGTTTTGGACCACGAAGATATGACAGTGATGAAACATAAAAAATACCTATTATCACAAAATTAAGTTGTAAAGGAAGACAATAAATACAGGCAAGATTTGTCTTCTGGGGGAAAAAGAAAAGTAGAGAGTATATAGGAAGTTTTGTAATTTTTAAATAGCTCAAAGAGAGAGTACATAGAGAGAGGACTTTTAGTTATTTGCTTGGAATGAATGCTTGGTTCATTCATGAAGGAATGAACCATCTGAAGGGTAGTGGATATTGAAAAAATGACCAAAGGAAAGTAATAGGAGTGTAGTCAGAAATATCAGTGTAGTGAATATGATCATGAATGAAATTAATTTGTTTTATTGGTTAAGTTCCTTTGTTTTGTTTTTGGGACACACCCGGTGATGCTCAGAGGATACTCCTGGCTATGCACTCAGAAATCGCTCCTGGCTTGAGGGACCATATGGGACGCTTGCAGATTGAACTGCAGTCCTCCTAGATTAGCACATGCAAGGCAAATACCCTACCGCTTGTACCACTGCTCTGGCCCCTGGTTAAGTTTTTAAACATATATTCAAACATTTATTATTAAACTATTTTCTATGGACTTACCTTCCAAAATTTACGTAAATTGTTAGGTATGTTCTTATCCAAAAATGATGTCAGATTTGCCTCAATTTTTTTTGGAATTCTGTTTTTATATTAATTTAAAACCACTTTTTGATTGCTATTTTTACTGAAGTAAAAACATGGTTTACCTTGAAGTGATTGTTTTTTTAGTTGTAAAGCTACATTAATCTATGCAGCAGTATTCAAGATCCCTCTACCATTATCTCAATTTTTAAAAATTTTTTTTTGGTTTTGAGCATCACACCCATGATGCTCAGGGGCTACTCCTGGCTATGCACTCAGAAATCACTCCTGGTTTGGGGGACCATATGGGATGCTGGGGGATTGAACAGAGGTCCATCCTGGGTCAGCCGCATGCAAGGCAAATGCTCTATCTCTGTGCCACTGCTCTGGCCCTAAATTTTTTTTTTTTTGGTTTTTCGAGCCACACCCATTCGATGCTCAGGGGTTACTCCTGGCTAAGCACTCAGGAATTGCCCCCAGGCTTGGGGGGACCATATGGGAAGCCAGGGGATCAACCGCGGTCCTTCCTTGGCTAGCACTTGCAAGGCAGACACCTTACCTCTAGTGCTACCTCGCCGGCCCCTGGCCCTAAATTTTTAAAACTTTTTAAATTTAAGACTTGATTATTAAACACTCAGCATTCTTTCAACTTTTTTACTTTGACTTTCATTCAACTTCTCCATTGGCAAATTGTACATGGATATTTCCTACGGTCCAAGACTTTTTATTATGTGCCAATTTTAGTAGACTATAGACATGGACTGATGAGAGTGCATGAAAGCTTTGTCTGCCGCAGACTGTGTCCTACTTATCCTTTGCTTCCTGCCCTGGGAATGCCTGACTTCATGAATATTCTCATTTTTTGTCCAAGGGCAGAGAAGATTTTCAAGATTTGTAAGCAAGCATTTATTACCTGTTTTATTTTCTCCGAAAATTAAAATTGAAACTCCATTTTCTCCAATGGATACTTTTAAAGTAAATTAGACATACTGGAGTATTTTCTAAAATAAAAAGGATGTTCTTTAATTTTATTGTGCCATTTGAGGAGGAGTGGTGTGATCCTGATAGTTTTGTACTTGGGGATTACTTTTTTTTTTAATATAATTTTTATTTTGATCATAGTGGGTTACATATTGTTGACAATAATATTCTAGGTACATATTTACATAAAATCAGGGGGGATTCCCATCCCTAAATTGTCCTCCCTACACCTCCGTTTTTGTCCTACCTCCCATTTCCTCTTCCCTCCCCCCCAGGGTGGCTGGAATATGTGATCCCCTCTGTATTTGACCTACTACTTAGTTGTCTTGCATCAGTTTGGTCTTGGTGCCTCCCTTATTTCCCCCTCTAAGTGGGGGCAGGGCTAGCATTTCAAGTTGGGTGGTTTTGCCTGAAAAAGAGAAAATGAGTAAACTGGGGTAAGAGTCTAATACCCCAAAAATGGTCAGAATCCTTCTAGAGGGGATTACTTTTGATGGTGCCATAGAGAGCTTATTTTTATGCTGTTATTTATTTATTTATTATTTTGGTTTTTGATCCACATCTGGCATTGCTTAGGGGTTACTCCTGATTCTGCGCTCAGAAATTACTCCAGGGAAGTCTGGGGACCATATGGGATGCCAGGGATTGAACCCAAGTTGTCTGTGTGCAAGGCAAAAATCCCTTTCTGCTGTACTATCAGTATGGTCCTGCAATTAATTTTATTTTTAATAGTACTAAAATACAAAACATAATACAGTTCTTAAACATTTTATATTATATTTTAATAATATGATTACAGTAGTGTTTGTTTTAATATTGATATGTACAGCACTGCAGACTATCACCACTGAAGTTTACCTTCTTAATGATTTTTTTTTTTTGGTGGTGGCACAGCTGGCTTTATTCAGGGTTTATTCCTAGCACTGCACTCAGGAATTATGCAGGAAGACTTTGGGACTATATTGTATATCAGATATTGAACTTTTTTGTTAGTCATGCAAGGCAATTTCCCTACCTGCTATAATATCCCTCCATCACCATTCTTAAAGATTTGCTAAGTGTACAGTTCAGTTGTGCTAACTAATTCACATTTTTTGTAATACTAAAACTTTTTAATAACTTCCAATTTTCCTCTGTCATTCACATTTTCTTTAAGATTCTGTTAAAAAGCTAATATACAAATGCATTAAAGTGTTAAAATAAGGCTCTAAATATATAATTGTGAAAAAATTCTAGCAGTCTCTTATTTGTTATGTTGTATTTGGTTTTAATTTTTGTGGCAGAGACTGTTTTTGGGGCCATCTTAAAGTATTTTAAGATCATATGTTTATTCTTATGTATACATATCAACAAGTATATTTTTATATGGTGATTATGGAGTTAGTATTTATATCAATTGAAATATGTTAGCTGTTCTTGTAAAATTTTCATTTCAACTTGAGTTAATGATTTAATATATATTATACACACACACACACACACACACACACTTCTATTTTTGTTTTTGTTTTGCTCCTGGCACTCTTCATTGTTTACTTCTGGCTCTGTTTTCAGGGTCAGGTTGAAGAGGGGGTGGCTGCATGCAAGGTGAGTGTCTTCAGCCCTGTAGTATCTTTCCAGATCTTTATTATTTATTTTATAAAATATTCCCCTTCTATCTTAATATTATCCACCAACTGTGCTGAAATATTTTAGTTATATAGCTTTGTGGTCCTGCCTCATGAAGCTTTCATTAGAAATCGCAACTCAGTCCGGGAAGGTGGCGCTAGAGGTAAGGTGTCTGCCTTGCAAGCTCTAGTGTAGGAGGGACAGCGGTTTGATCACCCCGGTGTCCCATATGGTCCCCCCAAGCCAGGGGTGATTTCTGAGCACATAGCCAGGAGTAACCCCTGAGCGTCAAACAGGTGTGGCCTAAAAACCAAAAAAAAAAAAAAAAAAAAAAAAAAGAAAAGAAATCGCAACTTAATTGAGTTAAGAAATCTCAACATGGGACAGAAGCAATGGTGCAGCAGTGGAGCATTTGACTTGCAAGTAGCTGACCCAGGATGGAACTCGGTTAGATCCCCGTTGTCCCATAAGGTAGCCCACACCAGGAACAATTTTTGAGCACATAGTCAGGAGTAACCTCTGAGTGTCACTGGGTGGGTATTTCTTTGTTTTTCTTTTAAATATTTTCTTGTTTTTATTATTATTATTATTATTATTATTTTGTTGAGAGCAATGTGAATTACAACTCTTTCACAGTTGTATTTCATTTACATAGTGACAGTGAATTAGGGTAGTTCTAACCACCAGTGTTGACTTCCTTCCACCATAGTTCCCAGAATGCATCCCAAACCTCCACCCATAACCCCCTCACCCCCCAGACTACTAGTGTAACAGGTCCATTGTTGTATAGCTTTTTTATAGTTTGGGTCTCTTGATTCTTCTGTCTTTGACATTGGTTTGGGTATTTAGGGTTGATCATTTTTTGTTTCCACTCTATGCTCCTGAAACTGCTTGATCTCTGGGTCCCATCCACCTTTTTTTTTTTAACTTTTCTCTATTTGTAGGAGGACAAATAAATATGAGCTAGAACAAGATTATTCATGTTCTATGGTTCTGTAAAAATAGTGAGGCCCCTATCTAGAAACTATAAATATAAAGAAAATTAAGAGAAGAGAAAAAAGGAAAAAAAAAGAAAAAAGAAAAAGACAAAAAGGGGAAAAATGGGGGGAACAGATGTAGCAAGTTTTTTGTTTTGTTTTGTTTCATTTTTTTTTTTTTGTCTTGGATAGGCATAATAAATGTTGGGGAAATTAGAAAGAAAATTCTCTTAGCCTAAGAGATACAAAGTGTCTCTACCCTTGAAGCATACTGTCATGAGACCAAATACAGGCTCCAGGCATGTTAGTTGTCAAACAACAAGGTCTTTCTTTATCATCCCAGGAAAAGTTCTGCTTAGTCATGGTTGCAGTAGTCAGTCTTCTCTAACTAGTGATCTTGGTTTTTGCACAGATCAGAAGACAGAGGGTCTTTTGATTTCAACCTCACGAATAGGTGATGGGGTTGGGCAATCTACCCTTAGATCAAGTTGTTGCTGCTTCCTTGTTGTGAAGGTGTCATATGAATCTACCCTGGCTCTGTGTGCCAGAGCAGTATTAGAGCTTCCCTTGGGGGGGGGGTGTTGATTCCTAGTGCTGGTGCAGGGAACTGTGCCAGTTCTAAGGGCTGGATCCAGGGTTCAGGGTTGGAAGGTCAATGTCCAATCACATGAGGTCTAAGTTATGTTCCTATGATGATTGTTCAGGGTGGGAGGCAACCTTGCAATATAAAATTCATGGGTTCTTATCCCTGTTAGATAAGAACTTCTTTCTATACATAAGATTTTCCCATTTTAATTTGCCTATGCAAAACAAAACAACAACAAAAACAATGCCATATTATATTATTGGTGCATTTGGGAGTAAAAAAATAACAAGGTATAAAATCTCTGTGGCCTGTTTTTTTTGGGGGGAGAGGGGAGCACACCCGGTGACGCTCAGGGGTTACTCCTGGCTATACGCTCAGAAATTGTTCCTGGCTCAAGGGACCATATTGGACGCTAGGGGTCGAACCCAGGTCCGTCCTGGCTCAGCCACATGCAAGGCAAATGCCCTACAGCTGTGCTATTGCTCTGGCCCTTGTGGTCTAGTTTTGACCTGAGTTTTTATCCCAAGCCTACTAAGCATAAGCAAAAGAAGCAGCAACAACAACAACAAAAGGATAAATAAAAGAAATAAAGGGGTAAAGGGGCTATGGAGGCTACATCTACATATGGAAATAAACAGTAAGAGTTTATTTTATTAACTATTATTATTATTATATATTATTAAGAGTTTATTTATTAACTATTAAGGATGTAAGCATACAAAGAAAATATAGATATCTCCATTAAGTCTTTTGAAATAGTCTGAGAGGGGGATAAGATCCAGGGCATATTTTCATCCAGCACCAGTCTTGTGGAGTCTGAAAAGGCTTACAGCAGTCAGGCATCAGGTAGTGTCCTCAAGCTGGGGTCCCTCTGGAGCTGAATACAGTAGAAAGCAACAGTCCATATTGAGGGAAGGTGTGATGTGCTGGCCTATTATTTTTAAGTACTCTGACTCGTCCCATAAGGGTCAGACCTCCAACTACAACCTACAAATAGATCTTTCATGTCTGTCTATAAGTGGGTGTGAGTGTGTTTATGGTGGATTCCTCTATGTTAGTCTAATCTGGATTGCATATAATCCCTGACTATATTATAGCCCCTGTTATATATTATCCCTTCACATACCCCTCCTCCCATTCACTATCCTACTCCTTCTATCATCTACCCCTCAATGCTGATTCTTCATCTCTCCCTATTTAACCTTCTTTACCCTCAGTTCTAATCTCCTCAGAAACCGGGACCTCCCCATGGCCCAGTAAATTGCCACCTGGCTCCCAAAGCAAAAGAGCACCCTCTCAGGCCCCCATCTCTCGCTGTGGTAAGAAGCTGCAGCCACTGCTCCTGCTGACTTATTCTGTGCAGCCCTCTTTCAAGACTATTTTTTTTTTTTTTTTGGTTTTTGGGCCACACCTATTTGACGTTCAGGGGTTTCTCCTGGCTATGCGCTCAGAAATCCCTCCTGGCTTGGGGGGACCATATGGAACGTCGGGGATCAAACTGCGGTCTGTCCTAAGCTAGCGCTTGCAAGGCAGACACCTTACCTCTAGCGCCACCTTCCCTGCGCTATATTGTCTATATTGTCGTGGGTCTTCTTCTTCAGTGCTCTATAATGCTGTATACCTGAATTAACATTCCATACATTGGGTTTTCTGCTTATGAACACTTAGTTGACATCTTTTTAAGAAAACGAACATAAGAAACTAAATTTTTATTGCTTTATTTTGGTCATATTTACTTCTTCTTACACACATAAATACTAGTTTGGTTGGGTATAAAATTTTATAATATATTTCAGGCATTATATGATTTCATAATAATTTTCCTATGATATGCTTAGTTATTATATTTTCATTAGACTAAGAAATTGGTGTAGGCTTTTTGAATATGAAGGATGACTCAGAACATCTTTTTCTGGCATGAAGATAATTATGTTTTCAGGTTTGGAACATTTTAGGATTGATGGTTTTGCTAATTACATCTCTTTGATTCCTCCATACTTTCTGAATTTATATATTTAGATTTTGGATCTGTTATATCATGATCTTGATATTTTTATATCTGTTTGTTCCTTATCATTCCCTATCTTTAGTTCTTTGTTAATGTTTTATGGAGTTTTCTTTGACATTTCGGATTTTTTTTTAATGAAATTTATTTGGTTAATTGTATCTTTAATGTAAAATCTCTTTTTTAATTTTTTTGTTTTGTTTTTTGGGTCACACCTGGCAGCACTCAGGGTTTACTCTTGGCTCTATGCTCAGAAATCATTCCTGGCAGGCTTAGGGGACCATGCGGGATGCCTGGATTCGAACCACTGTCCTTCTGCATGCAAGGCAAATGCCCTACCTCCACACTATCTCTCTGGCCCCAAATGTCAAATCTCCTTTAAGGCCACTGATAAAATGCTTTTCATTGCATTCTGATATTTGGGGGGGGTCACACCTGGCGCAATTCAGGGGTTACTCCTGGCTCTATGCTCAGAATTGCTCCTGGCAGACTCAGGGGACCATATGGTATGCCAGGATTTGAACCACCATCCTTCTGCATGCAGGGCAAATGCCTTACCTCCATGCTATCTCTCTGGCCACACATTCTGATTTTTTAAAAATATAGGTGTAATGAGTATTACTCATGTAACTAAAGATAACTTTAATCTTTAGTGATCACATGACTTAAATTTAGGCAGGCAAGTGAAAATAGTCAGCAGTCACTTTATATTTGTGCTGGCCTTAAAATAGTAACAAGCATTTTACTGTAGTCTAATAAAAACAGAACTTATTTCGTATTTGTTTTCTATACACTATATAGATTTAGTGTCATTTTAATAAGCGTTTTTAAACAAGAATAATGCATTTATATAAAAGCAATTTGTTTGCTGGAATATATTTTTATAATGAATTTATGGATAGAAACATCTTATTTGAAGGCTAATTAGATTTTGAGCACATTCTAATGTTTAAATCTGACTGCCTAATGTATTAGCAAGAATGATAATTGACCAGACTTATTTTTATTTTTACTTTATGAAATAAGTGTATGTAGAGTGTGTGCTAATTATGTGTAAGGTGCTTTTTTAAACCTTTGCACAGATTAATTAATTAAATTCTCATATTAGTCATTACTATTCCATTTGATATTGAGGAAATCACACAACTGAATAGAGACAATACAAACTCAAGACAGCTTAGCATTGGAGTTCATGATCTTGACCACCAGAAATACTTTATTAACATAATATTCTTAGAATTCTTTTTGTTTGTTTGCTGTGGGTCACAGTCATCGGTGCTCAGGGGGTTACTACTGGCTCTGCACTCAGAAATCGCTCCCACAGGCACGGGGCGGTGGGGACCATATGGGATGTCAGGATTCGAACCACCATCCATTCTGGATTGGCTCCATGCAAGGCAAATGCCCTACCACTATGCTATCTCTCCAGCCACATAACTCTTTGTTTTCATCCTAACCATGACTGACATTAACAGGGCCTGTTGATTAACCATAAGATTCCAAATAAAGTTAACATCTACAAAATATCTGTACTGTCAGTGGCAAATTATTGGACTCAAGAGATATCTCAGTGACTACATTCACCTGTCTTGCAAATGTGAACCATTAATTTGATCCTTGCCTACATATGTCAGTCTCTTTTCTGATCATGGTAGCTCTGCTATCTGGGAACATAGGTTACTCAGCATAATATGGTATCTCAGTAGCTCTTGGATGCATAGCCAAGTACATATGAGCAACACAACTTAAAATGTGCAAGTAATGTAAGCAGATGTTAGACCCCTGGTGAGATTTTATGTGAGCACCACAGCAACCACCTCCTCTGTGAGTATTACAATCAGAATGTGCTCAAGTATCATAGTTTAGAGAGACCCCGGTCAGCATTTGTACAGTCACTGGAACAAAATGTGTGAGCACCACAACCAAGTGTGTGCAACCCCTGGTCATTTCAATAATCACAACAAAAGAAAGGGAGAAGGGTGAGAAGGAAAACACAGGCAAATTAGTAACCTTGTTAAGCTATCATCAATGATCCTAAAAAAGGTCAGGGAGGGAGGGACTAGAACCTGGATAGGCTGCTTTTATATTCTTCTTTGAAGTGGTGGCATTGAGCAGATAACACTCAACTGTTGTGCTGTGATTTCGGCAACTATGGAAGAGGACTTCCATGAACTAGAGATCTTTGGATATCTTAAAAGCTGACTAAGAGAAATCTATTTTAGTAGTAGCTCATGAGATTAAACTATTCCATCCCCCACTCTCCTATAATCATTAAACTAAATAAGACATGTGTCTCTAAATTCGCACGTGTCTATGCACATGTGCGCGCGTGCCCGTGTGTGTGTGCACTCTCGTATTTGTATTTTTTTTTTATAAAAAACTAATGAATTCGTCCAGCATGGTGTTACACTTTCTCTCTCTTAAACTGTCCATGTTGTATGACTGGATGGAAAAAAGTTGGATGACTTGTTTTCAGAAGTGTGAAGTAAATAAGTATGCTTTCAACTTGGAATATTTATATTCCTAGTGAGTAGACTTTGGTAGTCTGATATTGGATCTTTTACACAGTAATAGGACAGCAGTTAAGTATAAGTATTACATATACTTTGTATCAATTTTGAGGAAAAATAAAGTACTTTTTAGGCACAAAGTGAGTGCACACTATCTGATGGCTGCCTAAGGGATTAGAGTGCTAGGTAGAGAACTCTGCAAACTTTTATTTCATTGTAGTTACAGCTACAAGTCCACAAGGCTGGTGGGAGCTGTTTGTGTCTTAAGTCAGCATGGCATCCACCATGTTTTGTGTTTAAGCGACCATCATGTACGTTTTAAATAGATAATATTGCTATGAAAGGTAGTCTCTTAGAAATTAGGATATGAGTAATATTATAGTGCCATTTTAAAATTCAACTACACTTGTTAAATTTTTTCTGTAGGTTCAACCTGGCACTGCCTAGAGACCTTTTTAGTATGCTGGTTGTTGGGTCATGTACCTGGGTATATGCTGGGGATAGAAATAGGGGCTCATATGTGCACTCCAGCCATTTGAGCCATATGTCTCAGCCCAGAACTAGCTACTGTATGTAGGTAAATAATGTTTTCTAGTTAGTCATAAATTCATAGTCCTAGAATAATAAGGAAAAGTTTGGTCCACAGGCTTTCAATCTGGTGGCTTTAATCAAACTCTACAACTTACCATTTGGACTTAGACATATTGTTCACCTAAGCTAGGCTTAATTTTCTTTCTATAGAAAATGGGTTAGAACAAAGCAAAATAACAAAGAGAAACAATAAAACATGGGTAAATAACTCCCTATTCTCAGCACTGAGCTCCAAAGATAATCAATAGGGTTAAATGAGTTAGCATTATCAAGCATTTAGTGCAATGATTGGCACTGAAATTTTCAGTTAGCTCTAATAATAATAGTATTGGTTGCAGCCAGCAACAACAGCAGTAGCAGCAGCAAACTCTTTGTTGTTTTCATATGGTGTTTCTCAAAGTTGTTTTCTCCTTCTGACATTTTAGTTTTAGTTTTCATCTCTTACCTATGCAAATATAGTAAAGTCCTGTATGACTTCAATGACTCATGTAAATTCCATTCTCAAATTACTTTGCTAGTGGCCTTTCTGAAGCTCAGATGTGACCATACCCCTCACAGCTAAATCCTTTTCAATGATTTCATTAAAAATTCTCTTTTTGTATTTAAACCCAGGGTGGTTATTTTCAGCTTTCCCAGGCTATACTAGTCACAGTATTAGAGAAAGGGTTGAAAGATTTCATTTCCTTATTCTATACTGTATCATAAAGTTACCCACAAAACTCAGCATTACTACATTAGCCAGTTTTATGAAGGTGGGATAATGATACTCTTTACCCACAATTCTCATATTTAATGTAATTCAAGCCAATGTGTTTATGAGTAATTGTTCATAAATTTAGCAAAATAGATTGATTTTGCTTCAGAATCTATTTGATGACCTTTTAATTAAAATAATTTCTGAATTTACTATAGATTAGAAATCTTATAAAATGTGATTATAAGGAAGATCTATGTAGTTCATATTATTAAAATCTTATTTTGAATACTTTTACATGTGTCTTGACAGTCTAAATTGTTTACAAAGAGACTGGTCATAATTGGTTTCTCACTAGTATCTGTATCTCTATGGGGAGATATTATCAGAGGAGGCTCCTGCATGCATTGTATTATTTTATATTTTCTTTGCTTTAATTGTGTGAACTTTAAAGTTAAGTTTGATATTTTTGTAGATACAAACTCATATTTCATTTTCTACCATATAACATTGAATTGCATTTTTCATTATATTTTGCATAGAGGTCACTGCTCTTTTATGATGAGAAAGGAAAACTGCTTTAAATTCAAGGCATTTCATATATCAAGTTAAAAAATTTCTCCCCAGAGAAAAGCATTTTGCCAGCAGGGTTCTGTAGTTTGTGGCGTGTAGTAGGAAAAGATGCATAAAAAATGTGTGTTACATGTAGGAAAGACTAGTTCATTTAGCCTGTATATGAAATGTCAGATTTCTTTTCATGATATATAAAGTATTTCAGATTTTGTACATATTTGCTCTTTTTCATTTTGAAATGGTTGCTCTGTGTATTCTTCCCAAAGGTATTTAAAATGTGACATCTTCTCTGGAATGTAAATATTAAGGTTGCTGTCTAAAGGTCATTTTTAAAATTTAAAACATCTGCACTTCACCATGCTTAAATATTTATTGAAAGAAGTTGATAAGTTATATAAGCTGGTATTGAGCTCTGGCTGGAATAGACTCTAGACCATGATGCCTACAGAAATTTGGAGAAATGGATCAATATTAGCCTTCTCTATGTGATGGAACTTGTACTTTTTCTCCTTTCCTTTTCTCCTGAAACTAAGGTCAATTTTTACTTTTATTTTTTAATTAAATTTTATTGCTAAAGACATTTCTATGTTTTATTTTAATTTTTTATTTAAAGTTTTTCTTAATTTTAAAGGGTTTTAAAGGTTTATATTGCTATTAATAAAGATTTCTAATGCACATAGTTCTAGCACAACACCCTTTACTGGTATACATCCTCCCTTTCCCAAGGACCCAAAACTACATCTTGGTAATGAATAGCATATACAGATACTTTTGTATTTAACTTTTCCTGTTTCAGCACATATTCAAGGTTGTTGCTATGAATTTTCAGCAAAAATCCATCAGGCATGTGGATCTGGGGGAAGAAATTGAACTACTTTGTGCTATCATGGAACCATGCAGTGTCCCATTGTCCTTGGTGGCTATTGAGGGGTTGTACGCACAAAGGAAGAACTCTGGAGAAAGCATATAGAGAGCATATAGCATATATAGGACACATATATTTGTGTCCTCTGCTTTTGTTCCTTCTTCTTCTGAATGACTTTTTCTAGATTTTTCTCTTATTTGCTATGAATCATAAACTTGTTTAGGGGACAGAAAAGTGTTTAAGTTGACTCTCTTGAGTTGTTTTTGCTTTCTTTTAAAAAAAAGAGTTATAGTAAAAGGATGATATTTGAAAAATATCATGGAGAAAGAACAAATAGGAAGTCATTTGCTTAAGAAGGTAAAAGTAAGTATCATAAATTATAAATGGTACTGTGGATGCCCAACAGGCGGAGAAGAAGAGTGGATTGTTGCTATTAGGATCTGTGTCAGGGGAATGTTGTTCTTATCTTTTTCCTTTATAGTTTACTACTTGGCAGTGTGCTGTCATGTAATGGGTGTCCAATATATGCTTTTCAGAATAGTCAAATATGGAATAACTGCCAAATGAATTGTTGCGGGTAAGCTCTAAGATAAGAAGAGAAAGTAATGATTACATTAGTTATACTCATGATATAGAGAAAAGCCAAGAGGAAAAGAAATCATTCTTTTAAATAAAAATTGAACACTCTTAATATAATTGAAAAACACTTGATTAAAAAAGAAACAGTACCGGAGGAAGAAGGTCTCCTTTGTATATCTCAGATGTATTCCCTTAACATCTATAACTCTTTTCGAATATCCTCATATAGTGACAATTTTACCTACTGGATTTGTTATTTGATTGTTTGATTTCCCTCCTTTGAGATCTGTTTTATAAGCAATACTGGTAGAAGAGTATCTCTGTATAGATTTCATGTTGTACCAAGTTACGGGGAATGTTGGACTTTATTCGTCTGCCCCCAGATGCACCAACAATATCTTGTGGCATTGCTTCTCTTTTGCATAGGCACATTAAAATGGGAAAATAATAATATGCAAACAAGTTCTTATCTAATAGAGATGGGAACACAAATTTGGTAATGTAATTAGGCCTTTTACCCTGAACATTGGCATAATGATTTGGCTCAGGCCTCAGAAGAATGGGCATCGCCCACACACACACCTGAATAATGGATACCATCTATGATAACAACCACAACTGTCTATAACATTACCAGGATCCAAGCCTCTACCAGGCAATATCTACCACTGCTTTGGCATTGACTTACTCCAAAGAGTGCTCCCAACACCCAGACGACTCAGCAACAGTCTGCATGCAGGGCAGATCGCTCCGCATTTAATGGTATGTTGAAACTAGAGAATGCTCCACATCAGCCTGACATCGGTGAAAGAAATACACAGAATCCAGAGTCTTTAAATATAAGAATCTGATACCAACAATAGCTAAAGTGTGAAAAAGTTTCACCGGGACCTTGAGAATGACTCGAGTTGGATAGACTGGTATGCCTGAAACCCAGAGTCAGTCTTATGCCAATAAACTTCTGTGGTGAGGCCTTTTTATAATCAGGTCAAGGATTTTTTTTCCATTTTCCTCATTTTTTTTGGACCTGTGCAAACAACAGCAATTGCCACTATCACACCTTTACTATATATTTTTTACTCTTATTCTTTAAGGAAAAAAAATACAACTTACTGAACTTAAAAACAAATAACTGTAGTAGAATGCCTGTCTCAAATACAGGCAGGGGATGGGAAGGGGGGAAGGGGTAATGTTACACTGGTGAAGGGGGGGTGTTCTGGTTACGACTTAACCCAACTATGAGCATGTTACTCAAATAAAAAATATATTAAATATATTAAAAATAATGATAATAAAATAAAAAAATAATAAAATAAAAATAAGGAAGTTCAAAAAAAAGAAACAGATTGCACATCCTATATTAAATTTCTTTATGCATGTAAATAATTTTAAAACCAAACTTACATTTTCACTCTAAAAATGCAGGATTTCTTTTTGTACTTCCTGTTCTAGTCCAACTGAATTTTTTGCTTTAATCTTAAGTTTTTATTACATAAACTGTAGGGTACTATAGTATCTGAGTATTCAGATGACAATTTTCCCCCAAAATTGAAATAAGATAATTGAATTTTCTTGTAGATTATTTCATTTCTCATGTCATATTAATATTTAAAAATGCAAGAAAGTTAACTGATTCATTCTCCATAGACAGAAATTTGTGTACTCTAACTAATAAGGTTTTGCATGTAGATGGAATTGTTCAAATAGGAACATGCTGAATAAATGTTTCACTGAGAGAATAAATTTGAGGCATATGAATAAGAAACTATGAGAATCTTTTAGATATAATTATTAGGGATCAAATAATCACTGAAGATGTATATGTAGGCTATAATTATTTTTATGCAGCTCTTGAGAAGATAAGTTATGGCCTAAATACAAGTATGGTTATATAATCTGACTAGAACAATTAATTTCCTAATAAGTTCCGATTTCTGTTTCCCTATGTATGTCTCTCTGTTGCCTACAGGATAACTCCTTAAACTCAGCTCAGTATTTTTTTTATTCTCAAAGGAAAAAAATACATGACTTCTAATTCTGCTTCCAAGCTTCTCTGACCTCTCCTGTGATCTTATTCTTCAACTTCCCTCAACTCTCTTGTAGAGAACGATCTATCTTTTTTTAAATGAATATAGACAGTATTTTATTTCTTGTTATTTTTTCTCTACTATAATACTTTTTCTGTCAAGAAATTCTTTAACTTGTATTATAAAATACTCCAAAAATACAATTTTAAAATGCTTCTTTTCTTTTGTTGTTGTTTTTGGGCCATGTATGGCAGTACTGGGCATGCTTTTGGCACTCAGGGATCAGTCCTGGCAGGCTTTGGGGGACTATATGGGATGCTGGGGATTGAACCCTGGTAACCCATATGCAAAGCACTACACTGTATATCCAGCCCCTTCCTTTTGTTCTATGCCATATGTTCTTGTGATCCCAGGAATCAAACCCAGGGCCTCATGATTGTGAGGCGTGTGCTCTACCACTCCACTAAATACCTTGCCCCTAGCTCTTGCATTGGATATAGGACATCAGAGACAGAAATAAAGGGTTGTCAAATTTTTTATTAGGGAAATAAAGTGCACTAAGGCAGCAACTTTTTGAGATGGTACCTATTGGTGGGGAGAAAGAGGATTGGGAGGGTATATAATAATTTGTCATCTAAGTGTTGGCTGTAAGTCTGGGTATGAAGGAAAAAGGGATCCTTCAGATACAGATTTAAGATGAAATGCATAAGAAGGCAGTACAGACAGAGGTGAAAAGAAACCAAGGTCTCTGTTCTGGAATACCTTATTTGGAGGTTGGGAAAAAAAGTCTTCAGCCCAGAAGCTTGATTAACAGAGCCAGTTCAATAGGGAGAAAACTCTTGTCAGCGCCAAGAGTGTCAGGGTATTACAGTGATCAGTTCTGACATATGCTAGTAAGAGGTTCAGGTGAGATCTGGGAACTGCTCATTAGAATTAGCACTAGGGAGAATATTGTGAACATTGGTGGGGTGAGAGAACACAGCTTGATTAAAATGACTTTTGAGAATTAAGTATGAGATTTTTTTGGTCTGGGGAGATAGTTGGAGTGTACTTTGTATGTATGAGCCCTGGGTTCTATCTCTGGCACCACATGGTCCACTAAGCAGTGTTTCTTAAAGGGACTTTCAAACACTTGAGCCAGGAGTATTGCTCTTTGTATATTGATAAGTATATTCCCCAACGCAAATTAAAACAAAACAAAACAAAAACAAAGACAATTTTTTCAGTATTTTGTTTTTACTTTGGTTATAAAATATGAAATATTCTATTATAATACCAGTGGGTACTTATATGTGCATATATATGAGGATGATGTTGTAAATGAAGATGAACATAGTATTATATGTCAATGAGATATCAATTAAAAATACATTAAAATAAAAGAGGGAACCAGAGAGGATGACTCAAGGTTCTGGAATGTATTCTTTGCATGGGACTCTTGTACTCTATGGCCCCCTGAGCAGCACTGGGTGTGTGCCCTTTTCCTCCCCATCAAAAATGATAGAGCCAGTTAGGCTTAACTGCTTATTTGGTGAAGGATGTTTATGTTTGGGGGAGGGGGGACAGAGAAAAGAACCTATAGTAAGAAGTACTAAAGGCTACAGGAGATTTTATGGGAAATGACAGTTTCACACCCCTTTTTGTTAAAGAAAAAGAAGGCAAACCTTAGCCGAAACAATCCTTAGCTCTGATATTTACAATCCCTATAAACAGGAAGCTTTTTACATTTTTTATAGTGTTAAAAATTTCTTTTTACTAAGGTTTCAGATTTCCCTGCATCTACAATGTGCTTTCTTCTTTTAATTTTTTAGATATTAGATGGTGTCTTTGAACAGATAAAAAGCTGAACAGCACTGTGTGAGATTTTTATAAGCCTAGAAGTAACATTAGAATAAAAATTGTAGAGAAGACTTTTATGTGTGAAGCAAAATGGTGACGGTTACAATATTCTGGTATTTTTAGAATACCAGAATGGAGTTAAAAGAATCAAACATTTTACCAATAAAAAGTAGTATTGATGAGCACACAAGTAACTTTCCCCCAAGCCCCCAATTTAATGTACTTACACACTGGAAGAAATTTAGCAACTGTATGCTACTTTGTTAATGGGGATCAGTTGTTTTCAGTTAAGATTAATTGCACAAGGGCCATAGAGATAGTCTAGCAAACAAGGTATTAGATTTGTTCACAGTTTACTCATACTTGATTCGTGCATTGAATATGGTTCCCAAGTCTTGAATAATCTCTAAACACAGAGCCAGTAATAAACCTTGAGCACAGCTGGGTCTGGCCACCCTCCATTAGTTGCCCACTACATTTTAATACATCCTTATTTAACATTTCAACTACCTACTTATTTTACATTTGTTTTGTTTTGTTTTTTTCAGCCCACACCCATTTGACGCTCATGGGTTACTCCGGGCTAAGTGCTCAGAAATTGCCCCTGGCTTGAGGGGACCATATGGGATGCCAAGGGATTGAACCATGGTCCTTTTCTTGGCTAGCACTTGCAAGGCAGACACCTTACCTCTAGCGCCACCTCTCCGGCCCCTTATTTTACATTTTTAATTTGGGATTGGAGTAGTTTGGAAAGGAAGACTTCATAACTCTGTGACATTGAATTGTTGTGAGTGTTTTTAGGAATTTTGGATGTTAGTCCTTTATCTGACATATTATGTGCAAATAATGGCAAGGTATGTTGAGCAAAATAAGCCAGAGGAAAAGAACAAGTAGTTAATTATCTCATTTGTGTGGTATATAGCGAAACAAGTCAAGTGTATAGATAGTATCACCTGGGCACTGGAGTACAGGCCTGAGAGTGGTAGGTTGCAGAGGAAGAGGTGGGGCAGTAATGAGATGTACCAGAAATATGATGAGGTGGAGATTTGGTTGTGGTATGCAACAAAAACATGACTGTCAATCAACTAACAGGAGGGAGAAGGAAAGGGAAGGAAGATCCAACCAGAGGTAACTTAAGAATAAGGGTAGCAGGGTTCGATCCCCCGGCGTCCCATATGGTCCTCCAAGAAGCCAGGAGCAACTTCTGAGCGCATAGCCAGGAGTAACCCCTGAGCGTCACAGGGTGTGGCCCAAAAACCAAAAAAAAAAAAAAAAAAAAAAAAAGAATAAGGGTAGAGTACCATAAACTTTAACACTCTTTTATCTACCAGGGGTCTCAAACTCGTGGCCCGTGGGCCGTTTGTTGCCCTCCATACAACATTTTGTGGTCCTGCCCTAGAGGAATCTCTTTTTGTTTTGTTTTGTTTTGTTTTGTTTTGTTTTAGTTGTTTGGGTCACACACACACACACACACACACCCCAATGTTCAAGGCTTACTACTGACTTTGCACTCAAGGATCAACCCAACTTTGCCTCCTGCGGCCGCAGGTAAATTGAGTTTGAGACCCCTGATAAACTATAATAAAAAAAATTAAAAACACAGTCCTGTGATGCTTTTACCTATGCTTGTATATGTTATTTTAACCAAAGATGAAAATTTTTAATTTTATGGTTACTTCAGTAATAGCACAATGAATTTATTTATAAATTATCTTATCAATTATTAAAATAATATTTTTAATTTTATCATTCATTCTACTTCCACATAGAGAGAAATATATTTGTAAATGACAGAAAGTAGAATGATGATCTATTCTGATTGAAATTTAGTACAAGTGGATAGATTGCTTGTGCAAAAATAATTCATCGCATATTAATAAGAAGACAATTATTTGTATGTTTTGAAAGCTGATGCTTCAGGATTTTGAAGAAATGAACCAGATAAACATTTTGTTTTATTCTGTGTCAAAGAAGAGAATTCTGATGTGCAGCAATAAAACACTCCCATTAAATTTGGGAAATGTATCCCTGACAGTTCTGAACTGTTTATTTAAAAAGTTATTTGGTTGCTGCTGGCAAAATTGATACTTCTTGAGTTTTGTTTTAAATCTGCTCTTGTTTAAAGTTTCTAGTGAATGCCTACATTATTATTGGATTGATTTTTCTCTTGGTAAATGTTAAGTTCTCCCATCTCTGCTTTTGCTACTCCCTGAATTTCCCATGTGTCCTGATGGTGGTAAAACCCTGCTAATCATTCTAATCTGTTCAGTAAACCTTATCTTTGAAGTTTCATTATGCAACCGTGCCTTCTTAGTTATGACTTGACTCTTAAGCTGCTGCTTTGTAGTTACAATGGGGAAATAGGATAGAAAAGGAAGAGACCAGAGAGAGATAAAGAGGGTGAGAGTGAGTTTCATTTTCTCAGTACCTCTCACAGAAACCTTAAACGGCTCCTTTCTCTTTCAGCCAAAGTATCAAGAAAGGCTACAGGGAAGTGCCTGTATATGTTGAGTAGTTGAGTTTCATGCAATGATGTAGAGGTATAAAATGCAATGCCACAGAGATATGAATACTTTGGAAGAATCAGTAGAAATGAATGTGTGTGTGAGGGACCAAAAAAAAAAATGAGCCTGGTGATGCAAAGGGGACATGATTTAAACGGATATTTAATGTGGGAGCCACATATTTCAAGCCTCTAAATTCTGAGACCTGTTATTATGATCGCTCAGAGTTATGTATTTTGCCTAAGGTTTATTAGGAACACAAGATTATGTAATTTTAAACTAATTTTCTCCATTTGCTGTTCTTTCTATATCTGGCCATGCTATGTTAAAGTTAATTCTTCAGTGTATTTGTATGCTTTATCCTACAATGTTTCTATTCTCCTTGTCAACCCTGTCTTATCCTTTGAATTTTGAATGAAAGATTCTTGGTGGAGTTAAGAGGACATTAGAACCAAGGGCAATTCACAGCAGGTCTTGCAGACTAATGCTGGCTGGTGTAGTTACTTAATGCCTGTAGAAGGAACCTTTTATGATGGAGCCAGTAAGATATATGAAATCATTTTTTATATAACTTTTTATTTGGACCGAATCTTTCTTGATTAGGAGAAGCATGACTACTAATGGAATCTAATGCCTCAGGGAAAAAATGATAAAAATCAGAACCATTTGGTCTTTTAATTGTCATAAATAAAGCCCCACCTTCCTGAAATAGAATCAGTATTGGAGAGAGAGCTGAGAGGTTAGGATGGTCTCTAGGTTCCCCTTGACTGGATGCTGTAATAGTTTCCAACTATTAATACCTTAAAGGAAGATATAAAAGAGTTTGGTTGTCTGTGTCCAGGGAAACTAGGAAAACCACATCTTTGAAACATATGAGCAGGCAATGTACTTAGAGACTCTGGATCCCATCCAAATAATCTTTCACCAGAGGGAGAAAAGAATCATTGTTTATGAGAGTTCAAATGCCGGAAATGGTTCAACTCTTCTAGGCCATGATCCTATAATATTACAAAGGGTCTTTGTTAAATTTTCAAATTATATCCAGATAGAGATAACAATTCTTATGCTAGGAGTGATTGTTGCTAGTCTTTGGATATACATTCCTAGCAGACCCCCCAACCCCTGGTCCTTAACTATTGAATTCTTTGTGATGCAAGTATTCAGAATTTGATTACCTAACATTTGATCCATCATTCTGAGACCTCCTTCTTGCTAACTCCTGTAGTATTTTATTTTTCTTCTTCAATTATTTCTTAGATTATATGTATTTGCATAAATAGCTGTGAGAGCAGCAATGGGGTCTTACTAATTTTTGTACCCCTGTCATCCTTAATATAAAACTCAATAAATGGCTGGTAAATGAATAGAATGTGAAGAAATATTTTAGTAATTAAGCACATGGAATATAGTTTACTTTTTAAGATTTTCTTTATATACTCCAGGAGTCCCTAGTGTACTTACAAATAATTCCTTTGCTTTTTGAATTTTTAATAATCTTTCCTTTATGGCCCAAAGCCTTTAAGACCCAGAATAGGCATAACCAGCCTTTCCCCTTCATAATCTCTGCGATGTTCTTACCTACTCGTGGGTAGTAGTATTTATAAATTCATGATTTATAAATGTTATCTGCAGGCCTACTCAGAATATTACTTTTTAAGTACTATAGCTAAAATTTAGGAGGTGAAGGAGATGGCTCTAAGGTCTGAAACATTCAGAGCCAGAACAGCACAGCAGGTAAGACTTTTTTGCCTTGTACCTGACCAATCTGGGCTTAATCTCTCCTGTCCTATATAGTCCCTCAAACATGGTCAGGAGTGATTCCTTAGTGTAAAGACATGACTAACCTCTGAGCATTGCTGGATGTGGACCTTCTAAGATCTCCTCACAAACCAAACATGTCTGATACACATGTATTGCATATGAAAGCTTTGAGTTCAGTCCCTAGCACTACATGGATTCCTGATCACCCAAGTGGGAATGACTATTGTGTGTGATACTTGATGTAGTCAAATCCCCATGCCCCCCAAACCGTACCCAAATCCAAAGTAGTGCCTGAAACTTGATATCTGATTTAATTAATTGGTCCAGATATCTGGGCATTCTATAGGTAGAGATAATCAACAAACAAGCAGTATTCCATGCTTTTTGGGCAGCTCTTTTTATTTTTCTTTTGGGGCCACACCCAGTGACACTCAGGGATTTCTCTTGGCTCTGTGCTAAGAAATTGCTTCAGCACAAGGGACCATATGGGACCAAAGATGGAACCTTGGTCTGTCCTGGTCAGCCACGTGCAAGGCAAACACCCTACCGTTATACTACTGCTCCAGCCCCAAGGGCAGCTCTTTTTTGTTTATTGCACATCTTTCCAGTAGAAGAGTAAATGAAAATATACATATAATTTAGTGAAAATTTAAAATAAGTATGTCTTTAAGAGTGGTAAATAGGGCCCGGAGAGATAGCACAGCAGTGTTTGCCTTGCAAGCAGCCGATCCAGGACCAAAGGTGGTTGGTTTGAATCCTGGTGTCCCATATGGTCCCCTGTGCCTACCAAAAGCTATTTCTGAGCAGACAGCCAGGAGTAACCCCTGAGCACCACCGGTGTGGGCCCCCCCCCCCCAAAAAAAAGAGTGGTAAATAGCTTTGTAAAAATCATTGACTTTGGGGCCGGCGAGGTGGCGCTAGAGGTAAGGTGTCTGCCTTTCAAGCGCTAGCCAAGGAAAGATCGGGACTGCGGATTCGATCCCCCAGCGTCCCATATGGTCCCCCCAAACCAGGGGTAATTTCTGAGTGCTTAGCCAGGAGTAACCCCTGAGTGTCAAACGGGTGTGGCCCGAAAAACCAAAAAAAAATCTTTGACTTTACCTAAACCCATCATTTTCTACCAGTAAAGAAGTTGACATCAACCATAAATCATCTTTCCTAAAGTCTGCAGTGACACCATCAACTAATTATTTAGCTCTAGCTCTGGCTTTAATATTCTCAATAGCTCCATATTCTTCTGATTATGTACCTCAGATATATATGACTGTTAGTATGAGGGATTGAAAAATCAATTAGATAGGAAGAAATTTTGGGTTTATTGGGAAAATAATGTATAATCTAGAAATACTGACTAAACAACTAAGGTTTAGAAATTTGGGTAGCCCAAAAGTGGTAGTAGACCCTCATGTAATCAAATCACGGATTCTAGTATAGTCCCTGGCCCTCTTCTCTTCTTTTACTACCTCATTGTTTCAAAATCTCCTTTTAGGGCTGAATACTCTCTCATTGGCTGCTTCAAATTGGTGTTTTATCTATGCTTTTCAATTCTGCTCTGGTTGGGAAAGTTCTGGATTGGATTTCTCATCTGGTCCTGGATAGAGGATAGCTCTCTCCCTAAGCTTAGTCTTACTATCACTTAGTCTACTATCCTCCAGCATCCTCAAGGGGCTTGTATTCAATTGAATATCAGTTCTCACATTATTTTTTTCATTGCCATTGGGTATTCATTATTCCTATGTTTCTTTATATCTTGAATATATATTTTATATTTAAAAACACAGTAGATCAGAGGCAGGGCATTTCTACATTTAAAAATGTTAGACAACACAATTATATATGTATTTCATTAGTTTTTGGTTTTGTTTTGGGGACTATCCCTAGAAGTACTCAGGATTTATTTATGATGCTATGCTTAGGAGTCACCCCGATTGTCCTCAGAAGATCAAAACAATGCTTGAAGCCAAAACAGGGCTGGCAATGCCTAAATCATATTTTCATCTCTCTAGCTCTTTAAGAACTCTTAGTAAGTTTTGGGTCAGAGAGGTTGTAGAGTATATAAGGCACTTGTTTGGCACATGACCAACCCTGATTTGATCCCCAGTATCACACATTTGAACATTGCCAGGAGGATTTTTGAGCACAGATTCAGGAGTAAGCCCTCAAGCCACTAGGTATTCCATCCCCTGCCTAACATTTTTTTCTTTTAGGAATTTCCCTGATGAATGTTCACTATGTGAAATTAGAGAAAAAGCTGATGTAAATCTCTTGAAAGCAATAAAACTGACATATAACCCTCTACTAGACTCCCTTACCCCATTTCATTGAAAATACTTAGGTGGCTTAAAAAATGAGACATAACTCCTGAAGAAATGATTTAACCATTAGAAATTTGTAGCATCTGCCCTTTCTTGGCATCCTGATATCTGGAAGAGAGAAAATCCTCACATCTTTTCTCATTGTTTTTGCCTTTGTTCTTGCATTAACCTGAAGATATCATGCTGACCTTTGAAATTTTATAACTTAATTCACATTTTAAAAGATTATATTAGTTCTATGGATGTGGAACTGTGGAATACTGTTTTTTAGAAAATGTGATCATTATAAATTCACTTTACACCTCAATTTTCTGCTTTATTTCATACACTCTGAGTTTGGCAGCATATTCAGAATTCAATTGTGTGTCTCTGAGGGCATGTTTGGGAAAACCTGACTTGGTCAGGTAAAAAAAATGTCTATGCTTTTTGTTTATCATCAGAATGAATAATTGGGGCTGGAGTGATAGCTCAGTGTTAGGGCGTTTGCCTTGCACACAGCTAACCCAGGACTGACCCTGGTTCGATCTCCAGCATCCAATATGGTTCCCCGAGCCTGCCAAGAGTGATTTATGAGCACAGAGCCAGGAGTAACCCCTGAGCAGCTTTGGGTGTGGCTCATAATCACCAATCACCAAAACAAAAACAAAAACAAAGCAAAACCAAAACAAAACAAAAAAACCCCAGCAACAACAAAAAAAACCAATCCAGAATGAATAATTTTATAAATACAAAAATATGGTGTGTATATATATGTGTGTGTATTTATATATACATATGTATATATGTATATATATATGTATATATATGTATAGTAGGTAGGGAGGGAAAGGCAATGTAATGTATGTTTGAGTGTGTATACAAGCTTTATTTGAGAAGGAGTAGAGATTTAAAGGAAGAGGGGTCGAAGAGATGGGTTAAAAGGCTGGTGCACATGTGGGAGGTCCAGGTTTGATCCAAGTCACTGCATGTGACCCTCTGGAACAATGAGTGGGCATGACTCAAAACTAGGTTAAAAAAAAAGGAGGGGGTATAAAAATAAATTTAACTGTGGAGCAGCAAATGTGGTTAGAATTCATTGAAGGAGTTGAGGAAACACAATAAAGAAGCCAAATGTCTAAATAGGAGAAATGTTAGTTCTTTAAAAAAAGTTGTCTGCTACTGTAGATGGATGCAGAACTGTGATCAGACATCAGCTTTTGGAAAAGACAGGTAAAAGCAAGCTCTGTCTATATGTCAGAGTAAGTTACTTTTATTTGTTTTCTGTTCTTAAACTGCATTTCTCATCTTTTTACTGGCCCTCCCTTTTTTTTTTTTCCCAAAAATAAGTGTAAGTTTCTCTTATGTTTCTCTCTCTGTGGACTTTTGCTTTCACACTTAAATGTTGTCTTCATCTAACTGTTTTAACCTAAATAGGTTTTCTGCAGTTTAAATGATCAGTCTAGGATTTGCCTTTAGCCCAGAACTGGTCCAGTTTGGAAGTCCCAGCCCAGTATCAGCACTGTAGATCACAGATATGAAGTGAGGCCCTGTGTTTTTGTGTCGGTTAACACTTCCATTTTCTTTCTTTTCTTTTACTTTATTATTATTATTTTTTTTTTTTTTGCAGGGGGCGGTGGGAATGGGGAACTCTGGTGGTGCTCAGGGGCTACTACTGACTCTCTGAACTCAGAAATGACTCCTGGCAGGCTTGGGGATCATATGGAATGCTGAGGATTGAACCTGGGTCAGCCACATACAAGGCAAATGCCCTCCTTTCTGTACTGTTGCTCCAGCCCTATGCACATCCATTTTCTTCAGTGCTATAGATGCATGGGTCTTGAATGGTCTGCCTTCAATTTTACCATCCCCAGAAGCCCTTTTATTTTTAGGGTGCAATTTAACAGAGTACAGACTTTTTAAAAATGTATTTAAACCATTGTGATTTACAAAGTTATTATGGTTGGGTTTTGGATATATAACATTTCAGGACCAATTTCACCACCAGTGTCAACCTCCCTCCACTAGTGTTCTCAGAATTTGTCCCATGCCACCACCCTCTGCCCCAGGCTGCCATCATAACAGGCCCATTTTTAATTTTGGTTGTTATAATTTAGGTCTGATGATTTAATTTTTGCTGACTCTGGGTTGAATATTTAGTTCTTCCTTTTTTAATACTTGGATCCCTTGGCCCCTGTCCCCCTTCATTTCATATTTGTCTTTCTTCTTTTCCACTCCATTTCATTTCTTCTCCTCATTATACTCTGGGGCCTAGAGTGTTCTCAACAACCCTCATTTAAACAATTGCATTTCTTCATGCAGTTATTCTAATGATCACATATAAGTAATATTATCCCATAGTTATCTTTTTTCTGCTTTTCTTCATTTAACATTATGTCTTCCAGTTCCATCCTTGTTGCTGCAAATTGTATGATGGCACCCTTCTTTACAGCTATGAAATATTCCATTGTATACATGTACCACATTTTCATGATCCACTTGGCTGTTGTTGGGCATCTAGGTTGACTCCAATGTTTAGCTACTGTACTGAGTGCTTTGATGAATAGCAGTATGCACATATCCTTTGGAATAAATGTTTTTCTGTCCTGAGGATAGATACTCAGAAGTGGGATTGATGCGTCATCTGGCAGCTTGGTTCTAAGTTTATGAGAACCTGCCATACTGTTTCCCAGAGGGGCTGGACTAGGCTGCATTCCCACCAATAGTGGAGAAGAATTCCTTTTCACCACATCTCTGCCAACACAGATTGTTCCCAATATTTTTATATGTACCATTCTCACTGGTTTAAGATAATATCTCATTGTCTTGATTTGGATTTCCTTAATCAAAAGTGATGATGACCATTCTGTCATGTGTCTGAATACTTGTTAAGACAAGTATTACATTATAAAAGAAACACTTGTAATTACTGTTAAGATTACTTCATATTTTTCCCATCAGAATCCAGAAAACTCAAAATTAATGGACTTTAAGAACAAAATCTGAATGTTTACATGAAAGGTCCTAAAAATTATAGCTGGATGTTTTTGTTTTGCACTTAGAAACAAATTCCATTAAAACTTCCTCAGGGCTTGTGTTTTGTTGGTAAAAAAGTACCTGTGTAATGCTGAGAGTTCATTCAATTACTGCCCACACATGCTCAGCATGATCCTAACAGCTCGGCTTTCTGGAAACTTTAGTGCCACAGCTGAGTTCTGGAAGGAAACTTCCAGAATTTCACAATATTTTGAAAATTGTTTCAAGTGACCACTGTTTTTCTGGATACACAGGAGTAAAAGAAACAGCTGATATCTTGGAATAAATTATCACATTTTAGGATTTCCTGATAAAATATGAAGGCTTAGCATAAAGATTTTAAAATAAAACTTTACTATTTTGTTATTAAAGTTACAAAGGGACTTAATAGGGTTTCAAATATTATAATAATTTGACATTGAGCCTCTTTATGGAATCATCATGTCCTTACTACATTGCTTTTTTTCTTTGGTGGTGGGAAGTTGGGGCTATACACAAAAGTTCTCAGGGTTTACTCCTAGATTTACTGGATTTTCTGGGTTTACTCATGTGCTCAGAGGTCATCCTTGGTGTCCTCTTACTTATATGATAAGTAGAACACCATACGTCATACTGGGCATCAGTGGGGGATTACCACATGCAAAATAAACATCTTAACCCTGTACTATCTCTCCATCTCTTCTTATATGTTTGTCTGAGCAGTAGATTATGAATCCTGTGTGATATGAACAAAATTATTAATTTCTTGTAGCTTTTCCTCCAAGGATTATCTTTATCTCTGGTCCATGGCCAACTTTTTTTTTTTTTTACAAACTAGGCACAATTTCTCATTCTCCCTACCCCCAAATACCCTTCCTATGCTTCTTTCATTGCTCACCATTCATTTCAGCTCTACAGAAGTCCATGGAATTTGATTTGTCAAAAACACCTTATAATATATATTTATTTAACAACTATTGTTTGTTGTTTTAGGTATTGGAGACACTCTGGAAGGCAATGAGTAGTTTATGCTTTTTATCTATTTCCCTTCTAGTAGGAAAGAAGGCAAACAAATCAACACATCAGATAACAAATCATAGGTGGAGTCATAGCAGAAGAGGTGATTTCTGATTCTAGTTGTCAGATGATTAGAAGGAGCTAACTGGAGAAGATTATTGTAGGCAAAGAGAGAACCATAGATAAAGATACCTAATGCAGCCTTATGGGAATGCTTGGGCTAAGTGTGGTGAGTGCTGTGATTTCCAACTCATTTTTGCTGGCCAGTAGGTGTCAGACTCAATGCAAGTCCTCCTCCAGACCTGTTCCTGTTAACTAGCCTAGAAGTATACATGGTCAGACCTCTATTTGCTAGGACTACATTAGGGTGTGATTGCTTTATTTTTTTATTTATATTTTTGAAGTAAAGTAGGGCAGGAGTTTGTTAATACTACAAAACAGAGTGGGTAAAGCAGAGAGTGGCTTGAGGCCCCAGGGACATTTTTCAGGGTCTTTTATTTTTAACCTGTGGTGCTCAAGAGTTACTTCTGGCTCTGTACTTAGAAATCACTCATGGTGGGTCCAAGAAGAAAAAAAGGGTTGCAGGTGAGCGAACTTTTTTGGCCATGTGCAAAGCAAGCACCTTGTACTATATCTCTTCAGCCCCCTTATGACCTTTTTATTATAGTTTTCTTGTTGGTGGTGGTAGAAGTGACTCCAACCAAAAGAAATGGGTTCCTTGGGTGGCTCATAGATTAGGCTATAGGTTCTGGCTCCTGGGAAATCATGCCAGTGTTCAAATGAGAGAAGTGGAAACCCACGAGCAAAGACTCAATAAGACAGGAGGTAGAGTACATTTTTTTCCTTCCTCTTTCGTATCCCTATTTTCCTACACTCTCCATTCCTTTCCTTTGAAAATGTTTTGTCTATAAATTATGTGAACTAGAGTTCTGGCTCAGCTGTCTTTTAAAGGAATCTTAACCATATATGCATCAGTGAACATCTCATTCAGCTGTCTACTTAACTCGTCCACTTGGTTATTTTAAAGACAATTCTAACACATGTAAGAAAATGAATTTAAAATTATTTCCCCTTCTTTTCAAGCCTTATTTTATCTTATGTCTACTTGTTTAGTTTATGATTATATCCTTTTCCTAATTTCAGCAAGAATTCAGAACCCAGGGAATTCAGCAGTTCTGAACCCAAGAATTCAACACCCATCCGGTCTGTTGAACACCACCAGTAGTTATTCCCGAGCACAGAATCAGAAGTAAGCCTTGAATACTGCTGGGTGTGCCCCTAACTTCAACCACGAACTAAATATTCAGCATCCTGTTTGGGTTTTCCTTCCCATTGGAGCTCATGTCTAGTTACTCAGCATGTAATTGGGACTTGGTGTCCTATGCCTTTTGTCTTCTCACTTACATTTTCATTGCTTTAGTTTCAGGCCTTGTCTGAGGTATTATGTCCACTCCCCAGCCCCCCTTCCTCCACAGTGCCATTTTCTATACCCCTATATAAGGGAAATTTTATCTTTCTACTTTTTAATTTCTTCAATATTTTTCTATTAGATTAAATGACAACCTGTAGAATATACTTAATAACTTTGCATCTTGGCTTCCAGGCTTATTATGCTCTGGCATTTTGCTCCTTTCTCAACCTTCATAGACACTGCTCTGCAATTCCCTCAGACACTTGCAGCTTCAGGTGTGTGAGCCATTAATCCCTTTTTTGGTTCTTTTTATGGCTGCTCTTCATGGTTCTGCTTAGAAATCTCGGCTTTGTGCTGCCTCCTTGGTAACGTTTCTTCTCAACCATCCAGAATACATCATTCTCAACCATAGATTCAAAAGACACTCATTTTAGTGTATTGAAATTACTTATTTTAAATCACTCTCTGAGCTTCTTGAATGTAAAAAACTAGATGCACACATTGCTAGCTGCATCCATGCATGTTCATACATGAAGGAACAGAGGCAGAAACCTGTATTAAATGTGGTGGATTTTGTGCAGTACAGTTTGGTGTAGAATTACTCTGTACAAGCCATGATCATTATGAGCTACTATAGATGGGCCTTGAGATAACTCACTAAACTGAGCACAAGCTTTACCAAGAGGCCTGGTTTCAGTTTCTGGTACCACATGGTCTCCTATACACAGAACTGGATGTAGTCCTTGAGCATCCCCAAGTGGATGTGAATTAAAAACAAACAAAAAAAGAAATAGGGATAGAGACTGTTTAGTTGAAGTGACTTACTGTAAAACTTGTAACATTTTTTTAAACATTAAATGGTAGGGGAGATTATATAAGCCCTCATGTATGGAATTGAAATATAAATTTTTTTTCGGGACACACCCGTTTGATGTTCAGGGGTTACTCCTGGCTAAGCACTCAGAAATTGCCCCCAATTGGGGAGACCATATGGGACGCCGGGGGATTGAACCGCAGTCCTTCCTTTGGCTAGCGCTTGCAAGGCAGACACCTTACCTCTAGCGCCACCTCACTGGCCCCGGAATATAAATTATTTTAAGCATTTATTCAGTATTGGTAGATACCTAGCATTGCATCATGGTACAATGAGGGAAGTATGTAAGATGTAATTAAGGACCAGGGACATAACTTAAAGGGTTGTTGTTTATTTGTTGCATTTGTGAGGTCTTGAATTTGATCCCTGGCACTGCATGGTCCCTGAGCACTGCTAGTATGGATCCCTGAGCACCATGTTCCCAAAGAGCTATACATCACCAGGTCTGAATTCAGACTAGGAGGCCTGTACTATCAATGTTGTGGCATATGGATCTTGACTCCCCTTCTCCAAAACAAATACAGATGATATAATTCATTCCTTAAGGAACTTGAACTGTGCAACAGTCTATTAAGCCAAACATAGGTTTGTTTGGGGCCACACTTGGCGGTGCTCAGGATTTATTTCTGTCTCTGTGCTCAAGGACCACATATAGTGGTCTGGAAGTCTATATGTGGTGTCACGAGGGATCTCTGAGCTCAGAGACTGAGTAGTTCTGGGTGTGTTCCTACAACATAAAAATAAAAGAAAAAGCAAAATACCTCTTCTCCCTGTTTCTTTAGAAATTTGTTGAAGTGAAGTCTGCAGCACAGATATAGCATTCCTGGAACTAAGTGGTTTTTCGATATAAATGAGGTAGCTTTTTGCTCTTGGCTTAAAAGAAGGAAGCACATTGTAGCTGAAGAAATATTTTAAGTTAGGGTTTTGTATGGTAGAATAGGGGTTGAATATCATCAAAGTCTTACTCAAAAGAATGAAATTGAAGGTGGTTTTGAAGTATAGGATGAGGTGATTGAAAACAATTTGGATGGGATGGGAAAGTGCTTTCCTCTTAGCTTTCCAGTTAAGTGTGTACTATCCTGGGAACTGTGTGATATTGACAGATATTGACACACTACTTACTTGTTGTACCTTGACTTCCTAACTAGGTGAAAATATACTGAATCATATTTCATAGTCAAGTTAAAATATTGCCTGATGCATTTTTTCCAATTGCAATCTAATAATGGTCTAATTCATACCATTTTAGAAAGGGTGTTCTCTGAAGATAGTAATTTAAACAAGGATGAATTGTAGATTTGCCAGCTTCCTGTAGGGGTCGCTATGAGCGTAGCAGTTTGGCATCCTTTGCCACCTAGCTCTGTGTGGCATGACTTGGCACAATTAGCTTCAAGATTGTGAGATCTGGCTCGTGTTGCTATTTTACTTTTGATGGTGGTATGATCTCTAGCCCTGTCATAATTCTGCAGGTTTGTAATTGTATTCTCACTTCGGTTGGGTGCAGTGCCTCAGCTATACATTTTGGTGCATGGTTATTTTAGTTATGTCTTTTTGAAGATGGCAAATATATGTACATAGATAGACTCAACCACCTTCGTGCTTGGTTCTTGTTTGTTGTTTGTTTGTTTTTGCATGAATATTTGTAACCCGAACTTGGCATTCTATAAAATCTCAGATTATTGTTTAGTGGTCTTGTCACTCGGGAAACTTACTGGCTTCCTGATGCTTTTTAAAAATTGAATTGAGCGTGATGAGGTACATCCTCTTGATTAAATGTTTTTTCTCCTATGCAATTACTGTTAGCTTTTTGGCATCTATTTTGTATTCTTTTGAAGCAGCCCTGCATTACAAATCAATATCTCTCTGAAGAGACAGTGTGTTGTGAATTGCTGGACAGCATATGCACTGTTACTTTGGCTGCAATGCTGCTGCAGAGCCCGATTACTCTGCCTTCCTGGGAACTCCACAGGCAAATCCATCGTGTGTGGAGGAAACAAATATTAGATTTTTTTTTGAGAAAAATTAAGCTGTTAAAACCATTGATACTGAACGTTAGTTAGCATGTCCTTTGTGTTCTTCTGAACCATATTTGGTCTTATTCCACTGAGATTAGCTTCCCTTAGGTGATTTCTGGATTCTTCTTCTTTTTTTGTTCCTGCTTCCCCCTTTCCCAGTTGTAGTACGGCCGTACCATTTCAGCTTGCTAGTGCAGAAAGATGTGAATTCAGTTGCTGTATCAGCCTGGCCTGGTGCAAACACACTGCTAGAGACATGTTAAAGAGTTCCAGGTGAATCAAGCTTGAGAGAGACAGCAGCAGCACGGTAAGATGAGCATGTTTAAAATTAGAGCAAGGCTTTTAATTCGGAGCATCTCCGGCAAGTCTGAATCCTGACTCACTCATTTACAACTTGCAGATAATTCATTTTATGCATGTCATTTTTACTCACTCCTTTCTATTTAAGTGCCAAAACATCTCAGATTGATCAAGGGGGTTGTTAAATTTGGGATCTGACAGAAGGTTACTCATGGGAGAGTCTCTTGAGGCTCCTTAGGCTATTGCCTGTAGTTTGTAAACACCAGTAGCAATAATAAGATGAGAAAAAGATTTAGCAACCTTGTTTCTTTGCCATAGCTGAGTCTTATTTCTCCTGCAACTTGTCTTGTTTATTATAACGTAAAGGGATCTTACAGATTGTTTTACCTGGCTATGCTTGGCTGAATGCCCTCTGAGTCAAGCCAGTGAAGGACTGGCTTCACTTTTTCATCTAGGTAAACTGAAGTCTGAGAATTAGTTGATAGATCTGAGTGGGATAAACATCTCTAATGTATTAGGGATCTGGAACTGGGACTTCCTTGCTGCTTGTTCTGTCTACTCCTCTTCTAGAGCTCAGAAAATGCACCTGCTTTGAGTGTATGCTTCCTAGCAGAGGTCAGTATGCTGGTGCTTTGCATCATTATACCTAGCTAGAGTGGTTATACTTTCATGTACTAAGGTGATAATCCTTCATGCAGTTCTGCTTGAAGCACTTGCTCTCAGAGTGGACTGTTAACATTTTGGATAGCTAATGGAGAACTCCTGTGTGCTTGAAGGATTGGGGCAGCAGACAGGTATTCCAAAATAATGCTTACCTGCTTATAAAAAAGTAACATTTAGGATGTAGGAATGTGCATCTTGCATCAGTAGAGGTGGAATTCCTATTTCCTTGGTTAATTGGCAGAAAGTATTGGTGGGTGGGCAGTTAAAGTTGAAGGACATGTTTTAACATTTAGAGTAGACTACTATATTACACAGTTCTGGTAAATTTTTCATGACTCATTTATTAATATTTAGGAGGTATACATCAAGTATACAAGTATTTATATTTTATATTTATATGTTTTACTTTAAAAACCATTATACTTATTTATACTTTAACTCAGAAATCCACATGAAACAAAAATGCTGTTAGTGATTATAAAAACAAAAATGTTGTTAGTGAATATTTATTAAAAATCGTCAATACCCTCTGTAGCATGTTGCTCATAAGCCAGTTGTGTATGATTTTAAAGTATTTTTAAAGAAAGATCATCTGGTTATTCAGTAAACTAATTGAGAGACACTTTGTTAGCACATTA
The DNA here is from genome assembly GCF_024139225.1 of Suncus etruscus. Lineage (NCBI taxonomy): Eukaryota > Metazoa > Chordata > Mammalia > Eulipotyphla > Soricidae > Suncus > Suncus etruscus. The sequence goes on along the minus strand of NC_064848.1, from coordinate 98,491,991 downwards.
GGATTTACTATAATTTGGAGGGAGATTGCCTCCTTATTTACTTAATTATTTATTATAAAGGTTTTTAGGAATGGATATACGTATATTTTTCCCAAAAAACCCTGAAATTTTCTTTTACTCTCTTTTATTTCCTAAAAATCTGAACTAAACTATTTCAGTTTCTTTCCTTAAAAAAACTTTCTATTTAGAATATATTTCGCCCTGAGAATAATGTGTTATAGCTATTTACTCTTAACTATAATCTATGTATAAGATGAGAGACTTACTGGAAAGGAATTACAGATGAAATAAACCCAATTCTTTCTCTGAAGGATTTTAGCTGGAGTACAGTTTGTATTTTTCCATTGAAATATGCTCCATTTGCTTTCTACTAGATACCTAAGTTTGATGCCTTTAGAATAATTTGTAATAAGATGAATTCTTCTTTTTTTCTTTTGGCTATTAAGTGGATTTTTATAGGAAATCTACTATATAACAGTGTATGAAACAAGCATTAGAACATTAAGTAAAATATATCTGTTCCTGCCCTCATGGAACTTAAAGTCTCTTTTTAAAACAGTTCCAAGAGGGGTGGGTGGGTGGGCAAAAAAAAAGAAAAGAAAAATAATAGTTCCAAGAAAAATGTAGGGTATTTCCCACGAATTTGGGTAATTATGAAAAATATAACTGTTTTAAGTTTTTTGTAAGGAATTAGAACAAAATATATAGAAGATAAAATGCTAATTTATTTTTAATGTACAGATTATTGGTATTAAATACATTTATAGTGATTCAAAAATTATTCCTGCAACCCATTCCAGAACTTTTATTTTCCTAAACAAAAACTCTGTATCTGTTAAATATTAACTTCCAATTTTCCTCCCTCGGTCCTAATAATTTCAATTCTAGTGTCTGTGTCTCTGTATTCACTTATTCTGGGTACCATATATTAAGTGGAATCATACAAATGTGTCCTTTTTTAAATCTTTTTTTCTTAACATGTTTTCTAGATTCCTTAATATTGAAGTTTATATCAGAGTTCTATTCTTTGCGCAAATTATTTTTGGTTGTCATTCAGAAAATAAATTTCCCTCTCCCCACACTTTATATGACTTAGCTACATCAAATTGCCATATAGATAGCATCATAGTTAATTTAAAGAGGTTAAAATGAAAATCTTGGAGGGCCAAGAAATAATACAAATGCACTGAAGAGGCTGAAGAGATAGTTTAAAGGGCTAGTGACCATACTTTGCAATCCAGAGGCAGGAGTTCAGTCCTGGGTATTATATCGTTTCCTAAGCACTGGTGTGGAATAGACTTGAGTATGACTTGGTATGGACCAAAACCTAAAACTAATGAAATACACAGAGGGAAGGACTATGTATATAGATAGACTATGTGTATTTATACTGTATATATGTATACTGTATATATGTATATACCTAATGTATATATGTATACTGTATATATGTATATACACATATGCATAGTCCATATATTATGGATTCTTTACAAAAGAATTGAGCATAGTGAATGTGATGTTTAGATTCTTCTGTCAAAGCTGATTAACTACCTGAATATTCAGTGGAAAACTGAAATTGTAGCTTTTGTCATTTTAACATGTGAGATTCACTCATGCTGCTTCTAGTTCCTTACTGTATATAACTTTATAAGCAAAAACAGATGAAACTGAAGTTTTATTTTAGAGTTGAAGACCCAGAACTAGTAGATACTTCAACTGTTGTGTAACTAAATTTAGCTGTTGTGTAACTAAATTGCTTTATCATCATTCACTCAGCCTATGGGAGAGTGAGACTTATGCCCTGTTTTCACTTCCTACTGCTATGTTATGTGGATACTCAGTCTGAGTACTGCTTGAATCCTCTGAGTTAGAGAGAGATGAAAGAAATCATGAACCTAATAGCATATTAAGTATTTTTCTATTAATTATTTTATCATGTTAAGTATTTTTTTATTGAAAAAGTTAAGCCTTACTTTAACATTAATATAATATTAATATAACATTTCTCAAATTTCTTCATGTGCCTTTTAAATCAGGTATTTTCTCATAAATAATATTTTTTTAGAAATATAAGGTAATTCCACTCAAATATACTTTTTATTTGCCACGGACTGATTTGATAATTCTGACACTGAATCACTCAGCAATTTACATCCAAGCCTTTGATATATATCAGAAGATGCAAAACTCCATGGAAGAGAAAGATTGGTTTTACCAATGCCTAATAGCATCTGATACCACTGTCTAATCCCATCCTCCTAATCAGTTTTGTTCATAGTAAATCTTCTTTCCTTCTACTTTACTATTAAAGTCTTGACTGTTTTACGATGCTGCTTCAAATATAATTAGTCAGAGACATGTGGGAGGAGACAAGGATAGGTCTGACAACCTTTGAGAAGTTTTATTTCACTCAGGTTTAGTCATGCTTTTCCAAAAGGAGAAGAAAAAAGGAAATAAATGTTGCAGATCAGCTCTGACTTTCTGATTTCTTTTGGTACATATAAGGAAAACAACCTGGTGCCAAGGATTCGGACTCAGCAGTCTGAATCTTGAAATAATGCTGTCTCCTGTGCTTACTCTGTGTAGCCATGAACGCATTACTTAATGGTTGTGTGCCTTGATGTAATTATCTGTAAAATCAGAATTGTAATAGTACCCTGTAAGGTTGTTTCAAAGATTGAGAAACTAAGCATTTTTTATGATAGTTATTATCTCCGCAATGGCCATTATCAGCATTGTCACTGTCATCTATCTAGAAATACTTAATTTCTTTTTCTATCAACTTAGATATGCCTTCTCCAGGATATGTCTCCAGTTGGTTTCATTTTGGAGCACATAAGAATATCAAAAAAATATCTGGGTTTGAGTGGATGAGAAGGATATGATATAGTGTTCTGATATGCTGTTTATTATCTGGCATGTTTTGGAAAGCTGTCTGTCCTAAAGAAGTACAGTTTTCATTTGAAACAAGATTGCCCCAGTGGCTTATTACTCTGCTAAAAAAGATCTCTTTAAAACTACAAAGATGACAGTGAAATGCCTGGGAAGCACTGGCATTTTTTTTCAGGTGGCAGATGAGCAGCAGGATATGTGTTTCCCACAGCTCTGCTCTATTCACTATTGACTTTCCTCAGTCCTAGAAAAGGTTTAAAAAACCAGGCCTCATGAAATCAGTGAGGAGTTTATTATTAATGGATTTCTTCCCAATTTATTTTGCTGAAATTTGAGCTCTTTACAATAGATGGGCCCAATAGTAAAAGCTGCATTGAAAGAAACTTCTATTTTTCTCCCCAAAGGTTCATTGTTCTGTGTTTCTTTTCTTAAGCCCTATGTGGTTAGTAACCCATATGTGAGTCTCTGAAGATTTTAAGAGCTTTAAAAGTCAATCCTGTGTCAAGTGATGCCCTATATATTTTCTAAAGTCATTACATATATGTTACGTATTATATAATACATAAGCTTCAATAATTTATTTACTTTTTATCAAAAAAGATTTTATTTTCAGGGTGAGTAGATGTTAATTGTATTTATATAGCTATCCTTTTCAAAGTAAAAAATAATATATAGGGGCCCGGAGAGATAGCACAATGGCATTTGCCTTGCAAGCAGCTGATCCAGACCAAAGGTGGTTGGTTTGGAATCCCAGTGTCCCATATGGTCCCCCGTGCCTGCCAGGAGCTATTTCTGAGCAAACAGCCAGGAGTAACCCCTGAGCACAGCCGGGTGTGGTGCAAAAACCAATACACACACACACACACACACCCACACACACACACACACACACACACACACACACACACATATATATAATTTCTCCTTTAGGGGGGAAGAGAGTTAAAAATATTTATGAAGCTTTACTTTTAAATGCACTTCAAAATGGCTACCGGGGGCAGAAATTCAGGTCCTAGTAATCATTTAGGACTTTCAGTAGTGACATATTTTTCAGTTTCCATTTTCTAATGTAATTGTGTCTTTTTGTTGCTTTATTTGACATGAGGGAGAGAAGAGTAAACTGCATGTATTTGAAGGGCATAAATATGAAAGAAGATCTCTCCTAGCATAATACAAAGAAGCTGTGGGTGCTGTAGAGAACTCATAAAAGAAACTAAAGAATTTATAAGTTCCTTGGGATGTTTGAGGCAGTTGATAGTTTTCTGGTGGTTAGAATGTTTTAAAAGTCTTCAAACACTAGCAAACAAAACAGGGGGTTCATTATACATAGGAAAGGGAGATCTGTGGCCCGCTGTCCGACCAGCTACCCTAACATACCAGAAAAAAAGAGGGACAGCTTTCCTGGCATGTGCGCTCTGCTGGGTCCAACTGCGAGCTCCCTCTCCAATTTGAAAAGTGAAAGGGATCGGTTTCCCTCCTCTGCCCGCTCCCCAGGGCCCGAGTTGCCAGGACCGGCCATGAAGACCCGCCTGGCATGGGGGGTCCCAGTCTTCTGGACCAAGTGTTCAGTCCAGGAGATCTGTGGCCCGCTGTCCAACCAGCGACCCTAACATACCAGAAAAAAAGAGGGACGTGGCATGTGCGCTCTGTTGGGTCCGACTGCAAGCTTCCTCTTCAGTTTGAAAAGTGAAAGGGAAGGGTTCCCCTTCTCCGCCCGCCCCCCAGGGCCCAAGTTGCCAGGGCCGGCCATGAACACCAGCCTGACATCGACGAAAGAAATGCACAGAATCCAGAGTCTTTAAATATAAAAGTCTGATACCAACTATGGCTAAAGTGTGCAAAAGTTTCACCGGGACCTTGAGAATGACTGGAGTTGCATAGACTGGTATGCCTGGAACCCAGAGTCTGTCTTATGCCAATAAATTTCTGGGGTGAGGCCTTTTTGTAATCAGGTCAAGGATTTTTTTCCCCATTTTCTCCATTTTTCTGGACCTATGCAAACATTGGTGATTGCCACTATCACACCTTTACTAGATTTTTTTTACTCTTATCCTTTAAGGAAAAAAATACAACTCACTGAACTTAAAAACAAATTACTGTAGTAGAATGCCTGTCTCGAAAACAGGCAGGGGATGGGAAGGGGGGAGGGGGTAATGTTGCACTGGTGAAGGGGGGTGTTCTGGTTATGACTGTAACCCAAATATGATCATGTTACTTAAATAAAAAAGAAGATATGTCAGAATAAAAAAAGTCTTCAAACTCTAAACATATATATATGTATATACATATACATACACATATATATATATATATATATATACATACATATATACATACATACATACACACACACAGTGAAAAGTATCCTGAATCACAATGTCTATTTCAGATGTTCATGAATCTGAATTTAGCCTGATCATTTATGACTTAGAAATTCTTATGTGTTAGTCATTGTACAATTACACTAGTAAAATAACCCTTATCAGGTTATTTCATTCTTTTTCCTGAAGTGGAATCCTCTGGAAATACCTTTGGCTTCCCCTTCTTGGGTAAAATGCAGTTCAAAATCCAAAGCAGTAAAATTAAAAGCTATGTTTAATCCTGTAAGCTACATGAGTTAGTGAAAAAGTTTTCTCTAATCATTTAAAGCTGCATAAGAAACCATTTTTCCCCTCCTTTATTATATCTTAAGATTTCAAATCTGAGAAACCTATGACAAGAGTTTTAAAAAGTGCATGAATCAAAATACAGTTTAAATAAGAATAAACACATGTTCCATAACCCCAAAAATATCTAACACAAATACTATTTCTTCCCTACAATACAGCCTTTAGAGAACAGTGGTTCTCACCTGAAAGGCACTGGTGACAATGTAACTATGATGAAGAGGTGCTATTAGTAGCCAATGGGCAGAACCAGGGATCTGTTAAGCATCCTATAATCTACAGGATCAATCCCACAACAAAGCATCCAGTCTGAATGTCAACAGTGCCCAGCATAAGATGTTGGTCAGGTCCATGTTTCAGAGTGAACTCAGTTTTTACTTCACAAACTGTACATCATTGTAAAGTGAAAAAGTTTATACATTTTTTTTTCCTAGAATAAGAGCTTAAGGGAAGATTGTCTTGACAACTAAACTAGTTAGCCATGCAGCATGAGTCACTTGTGTAGTCTAATTCTTGTTTCGTGGTGAATGGTCACTTTCCCACTGCTGCTCTTGAGATTCTATAGGTTATAATAGGCTGCTGCTTTGTGCAATCTTCATAAAGTTACTCCATTAATATGTGTAGGATTTTCATTTTAATTATAATGTTTCTGAATCCTCTGGCACTAAATGGGAGACTATATAGATATAAATTTTAATATTTTGACCTCAATACTATATACTCACTTGTCCATCTGATAATGAATTTGCACTGACGACTGTCTTTATTGAAAGATGAAATTTTAAACATCATACAACTTTAGATTTAAAGTGAGAGACAAAACAATTTTTTCTTGTTTATCCTCTTGACCTTTCTTAGGTTACTTAGTAATTTTGTTATTAAATGTTAGTTTTCTGGACCACACCCTATACATTCAGGGGTTTTTCTCATGTCTCTGCACTCAAGGATTCACTCCTGGTCAGGTCCATGGACTATTTGGGATGCTAAATAGTGAACCCTGGTGGGTAGTGTGCAAGGCAAGTACCGTACCCACTGTGATATCTCTCTGGTCCCCTATTTAGTAAATTTTAGTAGAAACAGTGATTGAAAGGCATCTTTACTCAGGATTTTCACAGAATCATGTGTCCTTTGTTTGGGAGTGATTTACTTTTTTTTTTTTATCCAGTCTAGGGCTAAAAGTCTTTCACTTATGTCAATGTGGTCATGGTGCCTTTTTTTAATTTTGAATGGACAGACTTATTTTTAGAATACATGACACTCTTCACAAATATAATTTTCTTTAAATTTTTATTTTCCCCTCTTTTGGCTTTGGGCCATAACCCTGAAGTGCTCAGAACTTAGCCATAGCTTTGGACTCAGGGATCACTCCTGGCAGGCTTGGGGGTACCATATGTGATATTGAGGAGCTAGTTAGTGTCACCTATGTGAAAGGCACATTTCTAACTGCTTATACTATCTTTCTGGACCTAAAATTTCATTTCTTGAGCCTGAAGTAACTCAATATAATTTTTTTGGAAAGCTGTTAAAAACTCTGGCAAGTAAAAAGCGACCTTGTGTTCAGTTCTCAGAATGATTTTTATGGTAACTTAAAAAAAGACATGATGGGCCAGTGGGAAAACTTTTATTGAAAAAATACATAATTCCTACATTTCTACTCAAAAAGCTATGCCAAATATACTGTGATAATTAATTTGCTTTTTCTATTTTTTTTATAACCATGATCTTATTCCTTTTTTTTCAAAGCAAGGTAGCCTTTTTTTTTTTTTTTTTTTTTTTTGGTTTTGGGGTCATAACCTGGCAGTGCTCAGGGGTTACTCCTGGCTCTATGCTACAAAAATCGCTCCTGATAGACTCAGGGGACCATATGGTGATGCCGGGATTTGAACCGCCAGCCTTCTGCATGAGAGGCAAACACCTTGCCTCCATGCTATCTCTCTGGCCCCAGCAAGGTAGCTTTTAATGAATAAAATCTACTTAGAAAGAGGCAAGAAGAGAGAAAGAGGAAGTACATGTTCAAGAGAACATGGATTTTTCCAGAAGGAAAAAACACAAGAAAGTAAAGAAACATAGAGAGAAGCAAGCGAGTTATGTGTTCAAGGGAGAATATGGGCTTGAAGAGCAAGCCTATTTCTTTATTTTTTTTTAATTTTAATAATTCTTTTGCGGTACCAGAAAGATTGCAGTTCAGTCTGGCAGTGCATCTGATCCCTAGGACTTTTCTCTGAGTGCAGAGGCTTGTTTAAACCTTGACCATTGCTAGATGTAGATCAACCACCTTCGTGTATATATATAATTTTATTGTGGGCAAAGTGAATTACAAATCTTTCACAGTAATATTTAATATTTAAGGCACGTAGTAGTAATAAAAGAGGGGATTCCCACCACCAATGTTGTCCTCCCTCCACTCCTGTTCCCAGATGCATCCCTTCCCCCTCCTCTAACCCCTGTACTGCTAGGGCAACTGTTCCCCCCCATGTAAAGCTTGATGTAAGTTGGGTATCATTTCTGTTGTCGTTCACTTTGGATTTTGTGTTCACTTCTGATCATTTTTATTTCCACCAAATGGGCCAACGACTGTCTGGTCTTGGTACCATTTCATTTTTTGTCTCCCTCCGATTATCATTCTGATCAAGGTGATTCTGGTAATGTGGCTCTATTGGAGATATAAGAAGGGATATGGGAGGAATCTGTCTAGGTACTTAAGTATCCCTTTGGAAGAAGAAAGGGGTAATGAACAAAAAGGAAAAAAAAATAACAAAACAAAATAAAATGAGACAAGACAAAAGACATAAACTAAACAAAACAAAATAAGGGAGTAACAAAAAAAGTAACAAAAGGATTAAGGAAAAAAAAAGAGTAAACCAAAAGACCAAAGACCATTAGCTATGAAGAAACAAACCAGGAAAACAGACAAATCATCAGCAACTTCTTAAAAAAGGATGTGTTTCTTTTTCTTTTTTTTTTTTTTTTTTGCATAGCTATAGGCACAGTAAACATTGGGGAAATTAGTATGGGAATTCCCTTGGTCTAATAGGTACATGGTTTCTCTGCCCTTGAAGCATACTGCCATGGGAACAACATACAGGCTCCATACTCACTCTTTACACACTCCAAAGTCCTTTTATGGTGCCAGAAGACTTTCTTGCTCAGGGTGTGGGCAATGACATCCTGCCATCTGTAGCTGAAGATCTTGGTTATTTGGCATAGGTCATAGGGCGAAGGGCTAGGAGAGAGGTGTTTTGTTTGATTGTTTGTTTTTTATGGTTCTAGAATTTCTGTTTCATCACTGTTTGTTGTAATCAGTCTTCTGTGGTTAGTGGACTTGGTTTTCCCGCTCTACTCGATCCTAAGTCCTGAGCTTAGGCTATAGTCCCTTTCAGTCATGGCTTCCAAAGAATTTCTGCTTAGTTGCAGTTGTAAAGTCAGAGATCTTGGTTTTTTGTAGGAATCATCTGAAGCTGAGGCCTAGTCAAAGTAACCTTCTCATTGGTCCCCTTTACTAGGTTCCTGTCCAAGTTCCCGTGTTTGTCAAGGTCGAGGTCCTTTCTGTAAATAGCAATTTTGGTTTTTGCTTAGGGCAAAAGGATGACTATGTCTCCCAATTGTGTTGTTGCTGTTTCCTTCATGTCAGTATATCATGGTAATAACTGGTTACAAGTTGGTCCCTGCCGTTCTGATTATCCCTGGTCCTGAGTCTGTGTGGTGCTGTTGCTGAGACCTGTGTCAGTTTCATGTCTGGAATCTGGGGTTCTTGATTGGATGGTCATTGTCCGATCACATGGATTCTAAGTTGGGTTCACATGACATATGTTCAGGGTGGGAGACGAGCCTGTATAAAAGTGGGGCTTCTTATCCCTAGTAGATAAGGGCTTCTTTCTGTGTATAATAATTCCCTTTATTTAGAGTGCCTATGCAAAAGGGTAGGGTGACAAATTATATTGCTGGTGGATTTGGAGGTGAGGTCTGCACAGTCCCTGTGCCCTGGTTTTGACCTGGGCTTTTATTCCAGGCAAGACTTTTCTTGTAGGTTTTTATACCATTCATAACCAAAACAGGTGAGGTTGGAGAGACAAAGAGAAAAAGAAAAAAAATTATATATAATAGAAGTAATAAATAAACCACCCTCATATTTTTAGTTGGGTGTAACTCAAGTTTAATATATTCATGTTCCTTATTAAACAATTTAATTTATTTTTTAAACAATTTTATCTTATAGTTCAAAACTGCATTAAAATTATTTGTAATTGCTATTTTTCATGCGACATGTAAGCAAAAATGTTTATCCAAGGGATATTGAATAAGTTGTTACTCAACATATTCAGAGTCTTAAGAAAATCTTAAAACTTTATCATAAAGATGACCTCTCTCAATCTCAATTCCTTATTTAACAATAACAGTAGAATGGTCTATCATTACATGGTGTAGAGTATTGTATCTCAAACCTCAACAGCATGCAAATCTTTTCAGTATCTTGTTAAAATGCAGGGAGCCTTGAGTGTCAGATATTGCTGGTGCTGTTGGTCCATAAGCATCAAGGTGATTAGTGAGTATTCAAGGTTAAATATAAATTTTCAATTATTATTAATTCAGAAAAAAACTTATATAGGTTACAAAAAATAATAGTGACGGTATTTATGCTGAGTATTTCAAATTTATAGTTTGAAACTCTTTCAAATTTATATTTATATTACAATGAAATAAAAAAACTCAGGACTTTGTAAAGTATATTTGTATATTTGTCTAGTCTATAAGCAGTACTATTTTTTTACATTCAAATAAGTATATGATTGCAACAGAAGAAAAATAAAATAAAAAATTAATTTTTCACTATGTATTGAAATTTAAGCTTATAGGAACTATTTTATAATAGGTTTAGTAAAATAATAATCAAGATCTGTAGGTAAGCACTGAAGCCCTGTAAGGAATATAACAGAACTAAATAAAGTCACTGAAGTAACAGAAAGGAATGTCATGTCCTCAAGAGTTCTCCATTCATCAGTGGACATTAGCCAATGGATTCAGATTTCAATGAAATTAGGTTAGACCCCTGAGAAACCAGTCAGTAGAAAAATAAGCATTTCATAATTAAATCAGAATTATAGACATTGAATTCTGGTGAGTGGGAACAGCTGGTGAAAAAGCCTTTTAACTGACTGGGAAAAGATCTCTGCTCATCCACCCTGTTAAATAGTTTCTTAGGACTAATTTTTTTGTATGTTTTCATAGTTTATATTTACAGAATAAAATAAATTATATATTTTTGTATTAAGATAATTTTATATTAATCACATTAATGACTACACATATTTAGTGTACAGTGCTTATAGAAGATAAGTATTGATGGCAACTACAGTACAGTAAAATGTTACATATCCACTTTTAACCCTAGACAAACATTAATATTTCTTTATACATAAATTCTATTTTATGACTACCTCTGGAATTATGCAGTATATCTTCATATGTATCTGGATTATTTTTATTTTATTGAATGAATTATTTTATTATTTTATAAATGTAAATGATATTTTATTAAGGCACCATTGTTTACAAATATTTTCAAACTAGAGTTTTAAGTATCTGGTTTATTTAATATTTAATATAATTTCTTCAGGTTCATGCCTATTATTCAAGTATCCCTATTTAGTTTACTCTTACTGTGTTTAACATTCTATTGTATATTATCTTTCTATCTCAGATTTTGTCTTGGAAATTTGTAGTTTGGCTTAGCAAACTACTTATTTTAGAGTAAATGTGAACAGAACATTATTTTATGCAATGTGTTGGGTATGGGGACATTAAAAAAAAGAAGTCATGATATTTGGTTTCTGTTTTCAAATCTGCTCATAGAACCATATCTAACAAATTATAAACCCAAAATCAAGTTCTCTTAGGGGAGAAGTGTGAAATATTTCCATACTAACTGCTATTAGGAGTTTCTAAGAAAGCATCTATCTAAGGGACTGGTTATGAGATACAGATTAAAAATTATGTTCTTAGTTAAAGGGAAATTTGGATTGGGAACGACATAATGGGCGTGACTGGAAATGTTGAAGACAGAATCAGTGCTGCCAAACTTCCTATAATGTGATCGCTGCACTAGGCTATTCACTTCTTAATCAACAGCCAAAATGCTGAGGACTCTGTTACTGAGAATTGTGCCAGAATTTGAGAGTTCAGGAAGACTCATAGACGCTGAGCTCTCAGAAGTGAGCAGGGAGCGGAGCTGGCCATTTCCTTTCTAAACCTAACATCCTCAGTGAAAGTGAATGTCATAGAAAGTATGCAGAAATGAATTATTGTGTCTGGCTGTATATGATGATCTTTTAAAATAATGTACCAGCTGTAAACTGCTGCCTGGAGTTCATTAAATAATGCTGGAGCTGTGAAAAATGTTAAGTGCTCTTTACTCTAGCTTTTTCACAAATGAAAAAGCAGATCCAGAAAGTTTAAGTAATTTGTTCTAAGTTACTTAGTTCTGACTTATTGAGGAAACAGTCTTGGCGGTATGGTTGCTAACGTCCTGACTGTGATTTTAGGTAAAATCATGGTTCTGATAAAACATAGGTATAAACACATGTTTTCTGATAAGACACATGTAAATATACTGATTTATATATAAGATAAAATCATATATTTAGCACTGCCACCTCTACACACAATGTACACACAACTTGCAGTTTTGGCTAGAGTAGTACTGGATTATATGATTCTAGTTGAATCATTTATTCTCCCCAGTATCTGGGATAACATACCCCATCCCCTTCTGATAGATGAAATTTCTTTTACAAGAAATGATGCTTTTTGCTCTATAATGCTTACATTTCAAATAATTATGGGAGAGGGTAATTATGACTTAAGTGTTAATTTCTAAATCAGGCTAAAGAGATAGTATAGTAGGTTAGATGCTTGTCTTTTATGTGTGTGACCTCTGTTTGAGCCCCAGTACCTTAAAAATCTTCCAGGAGTAATCCCTGAGTGCATAAGTGCATAATCAGAAGTAAGCCCTGAACACAACTGGGTATGGTCCCAAACCAAACAAAAATAGAACAACCTCCAAAACAACCCAACAAATTTCAAATGGCAAATGATTATTTTTATTAAGATCAGGTTTTTGAGAGAAGATATTGAATACAAGAAAGTCATCATGCTCACACACATTAATGGAATAGGGAAATAAAAGACTTTTGAATGTCAAGTTTTTTTTTTTTAATTTCAGTTTTGTATTGGCTCTGTGATAGATATTCCTCACATAAATGTCAAAAGATCATGACGTAGCTACTGCCAGATGCATCAGGTTTATTTGCTGTGAGTCAATTTGTATGGTCTTAAACTAATTCTTTTAGCATCTGCCTTCACCCAGAGTGTGAAGTAGAGGTGCTCACACTCCAAACTCAATAAAATGCCCATCACCAGGAAATGCTTGATTCAAAGGGACAATTTGCAGCCTCAATAAATTTACTTGAAATGAATGCCAGACTTAACTGAATTAAGTTGTGCTCTTTAAAATCAACCACTGAGAGTTTGGTAGACAGTTGTCTGGGTTTTACAAGGCTCCAAGCTAAAACAACAGGTCACATAGTGACATTTGGAATCTCCCACCTTTAATTTTTAATGATTATTTATACTGATATTTTAAGGCATCATCTAACAAACAAACCCCTGTTAATGATGAGTGAACAAAATAACTGATGCAAACTGCATATCTAATATTGTTTGAGAGTCTAGATTCTAGTGAATTTACTGTGAAAATAAATAGAAATTACTAAATTACCAAACTTATTTTGGTATTTGTGATAATTTTTTTAAAGTAAGAACCATAAGACATCCTTATTTAGTTAGTTTTGTCACTTCAGTTTCTAAGTAGAGAAAAGAAGTGCGAAAAATGCAGTCAGAAGGAAAAAACAACTTGTTATATCTCATTAGTGTTGTACTGCCTATTGTTGTTAGGCAGTACTGAAAACATGACTGTCAACTGTGGTTACCTGTGATTTTAAGAGATGTCAAAGGTATTTTTCTTTTGGTCTTATGAAACAATAGACTTTAAACCTATGGAAGGTCTTTAATTTTCATGAATTAGTATGGTCAAAATTTTCTAGACACTTCAAGAAGACATGTGAAGGGAAAGGGAACTCTTGGGAGTGCTAGAATGAATAGAAAAGTCTTTGCCTTTTTTCCAGAGAGAAAATGGGAATATTGTGGAGGGAAGTGTACACTGGTGAAGGAATGGGTGCTCAAAACTGAAATTCAATCATGAATAACTTTAGAATTAGTATCTCATAGACACTCAAAAATTTGGGGCATTGATGATGGGAATGTTGCACTGGTGATGGGGGGGGTTTACATGACAGAAACCCTACCACAATCATGTTTGTATTCAAGGTTTTTAAATAAAATATTATTTAAAAAATTAAAAAAAGAAATAAAAAAGAAAGTCTTTGTCCTTTGTATGAGACATGTTTTTGAGATTAAATTGATCACAAAAGGAATAATTGTAATATAGAGTATGCAAAATATTGGAATAGACTAAATATAAATAATCACTAATATGATTTCTCTTTTTTGTTTATTACCATAGGTAGCATGTTGCATATTAACAATTGAGGTTTTGATGTACACAAAATTGGATATATACAAAAAACACAAATTTGCATATATAAAAATAATAGCAGTGTAATTTGCACTGCTGTTAATGAAGAGGTGCCATGCATGTCACTTTCATAGTAGACCCTTGTCGACTCTAACTGCAGTCTGCTTTTAGTGGCAAGCTTCCTACCATGGACTAATCTACCCAACTCTCATCTCTATTATCTCTAGATATCATTCCCATTCTGTCTTTAACTGATGAATGATAATAGTCTATATTTATCCCTCTCCCTCTGGCTCATTTCACTCAGCATAATAATCTCCATATTCATTAATGTATGATCAAATTCCATGACTTCATCTTTTCAAAAGGCAGCATAGTATTCCATTATGTAGATAAACCCAGTTTCTTTAGCTACTCATCTATTGTAGAGCACCTGGGTTGCTTCCAGATTCTGACTATTGTAAATCATGCTGGAAAACAATTTGGATATTCCCCCCTAAACTGGAAATATTAAGCTTCCTTATTATCCATCAATATTGCTGCTAGTGATATACTATAGGAATACAAAAACACAATACAAAAAATGCCCTCTTCAGGCCTATGTACTTCTAGCTATTTAAAATAACTAGAATCTGGAAGCAACTCTGGTGCCCGACATTTTTGTTACATTATTTTAAAGTTATATATTTACTTGTTTAGATATTTTGACAGAAGTTTCAATAATATGTTTAATCTTCTTGGTTTTTTTTTTTTTTTTTTACAAATTTACATGTAAAATAATTGACTGCAAGAGAACCCAGGATGACAAGATTTGAGTTGTTGGTTATTGGGTTCATTTGTTACTTTATCCAAAGTGATTTAGAGTCATTGTTCAGCAGTTTTCTTCTCTAAATTTAAAACTTAATAGTTACTGATCTTCAGCTTATTCTTCTAATTGGTTTCTCCTTACAGGTTTTGTTTTGTTTTATTTTTCAGAATCTGGTATATCTTTACTAGAAGTTTACTTGATGTTTATTTGATAAAATAGTATTTAGGTGACTCTTAAATCATGTACTCTTGAAATTATTACTATGGTGTATCAACCTGGTTATGTTATTGGAATAACTCATATTTCTACTATTTTTTTTGTTTAACTGTGGGATTTATTTATTATTTTTTAAATATAATTTTTATTTTGATCATAGTGGCTTACATATTGTTGACAATAATATTTTAGGTACATATTTACATAAAATCAGGGGGGATTCCTATCACCAAATTGTCCTCCCTACACCTCCGTTTTTGTCCTACCTCCCATATCCTCTTCCCTCACCCCCAGGGTTGCTAGAATATGTGGTCTCCTCTGTGTCTAGCCTACTACTTAGTAGTCTTGCACCTGTTTGGTCCTGGTGCCTCCCTTATTTCCCCCTCTAACTGGGGGGCAGGACTAGCTAGTTCAAGTTATGTGATTTTGTTTGAAGGAGAGAAAAGTAATAAACTGGGGTAAAAGTCTAATACGCCGAAAATAAGCGTTATTTCTACTATTTTTAAACTTATGTTGCTTAGGCTTTCTCTCCACAGGATTTGATCAATTGCTATTGTTTTTGATACAGTTTTGACCTTTTCTACCCCTAGTTGGATTTTCATAGTTCCATGTTAAAACCAACGATATTCTACTATATTTATTGTTCTTTTGTAATATTATATATTTCATTTATTCTTATTAAGTTTTCTCTCTTGAAATCATAATAAACATATTTTTGATAACTTCCATTTGACCGTTTTTGATCATTTGACCATTTATTTTTTTTGATTTAAAAATAATTAGTATGGGCTCCGATTTGTAGTCATATTTTTGACACTTTCCTTTTCTTTCTTTCTTTCTTTCTTTCTTTCTTTCTTTCTTTCTTTCTTTCTTTCTTTCTTTCTTTCTTTCTTTCTTTCTTTCTTTCTTTCTTTCTTTCTTTCTTTCTTTCTTTCTTTCTTTCTTTCTTTCTTCCTTCCTTTCTTTCTTTCCTTCCTTCCTTCCTTCCTTCCTTTCCTTCCTCCCTCCCTCCCTCCCTCCCTCCCTCCCTCTCTCTCTTTCTCTCTCTTCTTTCTTTCTTTCTTTCTTTCTTTCTTTCTTTCTTTCTTTCTTTCTTTCTTTCTTTCTTTCTTTCTTTCTTTCTTTCTTTCTTTCTTTCTTTCTTTCTTTCTTTCTTTCTTTCTTTCTTTCTTTCTTTCTTTCTTTCTTTCTTTCTTTCTTCTTTCTCTCCCTCCCTCCCTCCCTTCCTCCCTCCTTCCCTTCCTTCCTCCCTCCCTTCCTTTTCTTCCTCCCTTCCTTTCTTCCTTTTTCCTCTTTTGCTTTTCTTTTTTTTTCTTTTTTATGGATTTTGGGTCACACCCAGCAGTGCTCAAGGGTTACTCCTGGCTCTATGCTCAGAAATTGCTCCTGGCAGGCTTAGGGGACCATATGGGATGCTGGGATTTGAACCACCGTCTTTCTGCATGCAAGGCAACACCCTACCTCCATACTATTTCTCCGCCCTCCCCTTTTCTTTTTCATTCATTTAATTTTATTTTCTCTATATATTTTTTTTGTGCCACATATGGCTATGCTCAGGTTTACTCTAGGCTCTGTCTGCAATCAGGGATAATTCCTAGCAGGCCCTTATAGATGATGAGACTTGACTTTTGGTTGGCCCATGAAAGGCAAACTCTACCTGCTGTATAAACTCTCTGACTCCTACATTTCTTGTAGTTTGAGATCATACCTGTTACAAAGACTTTCTGCTGCACAGACCGTAAAAGTTTTAAAAATATTATATTAGAAGTGAAGACCTATTTGTTTAGATTGCTGACAGAGGGCCAGAGATAGTCTGGTAGGCAGGGTATTTACTTGCTTTATGTGCATCTGAGCTTGCTTTGATGCCCAGTAACTCTTTTTTTTTTATTATATGTTTATTTAAGTAACATGATATAAACATGATTGTAGTTGGGTTTCGTCACAAAAATAACATCCCCCTTCACCAGTGCAACATTCTCACCAACAATGCTCTCCATCTCCCTCCTCCTCCATCCCCTGCCTGTATTCAAGAAAGGCATTCTACTTCTCTCACTCATTAACATTGTTATAGTAGTCGTTAGTGTAGTTATTTCTCTAACTGCATTCACCACTCTTTGTGGTGAGCTTCATATTGTGAGCTGGTCCTTCTGGTCCTCATCTTTATTGTCTCTGGGTATTATTACAATAATGTCTTTTATTTTTCTTAAAACCCATAGATGAATGAGACTATTCTGTGTCTATCTCTCTGCCTCTGACTTATTTCACTCAGCATAATAGTTTCCATGTCCATCCATGTATAGAAACATTTCATTCCCTCATATCTCCTGTGAGTGCATAATATTCCATTGTGTATATGTACCACAGTTTCTTTAGCCCAGGGGTCTCAAACTCAATTTACCTGGGGGCCTCAAGAGGCAAAGTCGGGGTGAGGCAGGGCCGCATAAGGGATTTCGCTTACTGAATATTCGCAATAAAAAAACTCATTAGTAAGAAAAAAAATTGCAAAAAATCGCATTAAACATTTGCATACCCCGAACGAAACTGCTCGGGATATGCAAATGTTTAATGCGATTTTTTTCCTACTAATGCGATTTTTATTGCGATTATTCGGTAAGCGAATAATCGCGAATACTGCGATATTTGAAGGCTGGCCGCAGGCCACAAAATGTTGTATGGAGGCCTGCAAACGGCCCACAGGCCCAGACCGTGCTTTAGCCATTCATCTGTTGAAGAGCTTCTTGGTTGTTTCCAGAGTCTGGCTATTGTAAATAATGCTGAGATGAATATAGGTGTGAATGATAGTTCCTGTCTCTCAACATCCCTGCCAGCACTGATTGTTCTTGTTCTTTGTGATGTATGCCAGTCTCTGTGGTGTGAGATGGTATCTCATTGTTGTTTTGATTTGCATCTCCCTAATGATTAGTGATGTGGAGCATTTTTTCATGTGCCCTTTGGCCCTTTGTATTTCTTCTTTGAGAAATTGTTCATTTCTTCTCCCCATTTTTGATGGGATTTTTTTGTTGTTGTTGTTAAGTTATGTCTGTTCCTTGTATATCCTTAGATTTTAGCCCCTTTTCTGAAGGATATTGGGTGAATAGTATCTCCCATTATGTGGGTAATTGTGGTGTCCTACTCACTATTTTCTTTGAGGTACAGAAGCTTCTCAGTTTATTATAGTCCCATTTGTTTATCCCTGTTTCCATGTGTTTGGACAGTGCTGTTTCTTCCTTAATGATGTCTTTAGTCTCAATGTCATGGAGTGTTTTACTTATGTGTTGTTCTATATATCTTATGATTTTGGGTCTGATATCACGGTCTGATGCCCAGTAAGTTGAACTTTGCTAGGAATGATCTCTGAACACAGAACCGTAAGTAAGCCCTGAACATCACTGTATGTGGCCCAGAGGAAACAAAAATTAAGATTAAGGATTCAAATCGAGACATAGATAGTAAGGAGAAACTAAAATATCTAGTGCTTGTATCTACCAGCTGGCTTGCTCTTTTGTTAATGTACCCTTTATTTGTAAATTCACTGTATTTTCAAGATGCCAGAATGACTTTTGAGTGAAAGTAAAAGTTCCCTAGAACAATTTTTAATGCCCTGTTTTCTATATTGAATATCTTAATTTTTTTCTTTGGAGCCTGCTTGACTAGTGCATGAGAACTGCTAGTCGATTTTCCAAAATTTTTTATGCAGGGTCTGTATTCTGCTTTCTGTCATGCATGTTTAATAAAGGTGGCCAGATCACACGTAAGTGGTTTGTCCCAAATATTGGAAACTGGAAACTTGAAACATTTCCAGAACTTTGCCCTTGTGGAAAACTCAAGTATAGATTACTTTCTTAGATGGAGATGCAAATACAGAGCAGGGCACCAATGCAAGTATTATTGTAACAAACACTGCTTTATGCCAACATAAATTGTGTATAAATTCAAGTATGTGGACTATTTGTTCATGGTCATAATGTGAATGGTGTTATATCTTGCAGATAACTCTCATTATATGGTCTTTTATTGATATAGTCATAAGAATCATAGCTTTTTTTCTCTTATATTAAAAAAAAGTATATCACATTTAGAAAGTGTATCTGTAACATGTTCCCAAGAAATTTCACCTCAAATTTCAAAGTGCTTCAAGCACTTTCAGTAAAGTGCCTGTTAGTTTTCTATTGCAGTGTAGCACACTCACACAAACTTGTTTTCTCAGTGTCAGTAGGTTAGAAGTTCAGGGGCAACATAGCTTGTATCCCTGCCTAGACTAAATTTAGGGTGATTGCCATGTATGTGGTTCTCATTGGGATATAGGAGTTTTTTTTTATTTTTACAAGTTTACTAGTTTTTAGCAGTTTAGTATTTGTAAAACTCTCTCATCTCTCTCTCTCTCACTCTTTTTCTCTCTGTTTGTGTTGATGATATATAAACTCAGTTTTTCTGCTAGACCTCAGCTACTGACAGCTGTCAGCTCTTAAAAGTCACCCACATTTTTATGCCTCATTTTTGCTTGCATTTCATTTCAGGACATGAACAGTTTGATTCCTTCCAGAATAACTAATTCATATTTTTTCTCTTCTGAAGCTAACTGGAAAAAAATTAAAAAGATGCAGAACTATTTTTAAAGGCCTTGCCTGATTAGGCCCATCCATCCAGGGTAGATTTCTATTTGCTATATAAAATCATGTGATTGCTCATTATACTTACACTCTAAGGGCATTAACAAATGTGTATGTAGGGATTTTATTTTTAAATTCTACACATCACAGTGAGCTGTTAGATAAACTTTTTCTCTTTTGTTGTGAATGCACACATATATATATATATGTGTGTGTGTGTGTATGTGTATATATACAGATATATGTACTTTTAAATTTTGTGTCAAGACTTCTATTTTGTTTTTGGCATTAACTTTTGGGTAATAAATATTTGAGAGTTTTAGACCTTATAAGAATAGAATATGAAAATTTTCTATTTGATTGGTTTTTATTTGATTGGTTTCTTAAATTTGATTCATTGGTGAGTGCCTTTTGAAACTCTGCTATGTGGCTAAATTTCTGGATGATGTGCTGTGGGTAAAGGCATATAAAGGGTAGGCAATAGCTTTCTATTTTATGGATAAGGACCTACTAGTCTCAAATATGTGCTCTGTCTGGAGAAAGCAGCTCTTTGTAAACAAACACCTATGGGCATACTGATAGATTAAAAAATTATCACATAAGCTAGGAACTAATTAAATAAGATATGTTTATGAATATAACATCTAAACTTTGATAATATATTGAATAATCATATCTAATAAGACTGTAATAAATTAGAATGACTTCCTTATTCTAATAAATATTAAATATTAGAATAAATAAATAAGAATGTAATAAATTAAATCACAGCTGTAGGCATGTTTTCATACAAGTATATGGTTTTCAAGAAGTCTGTTTTGGTTAATGATCATTTTTTTATTTGTAATTTGTCATTTGCTGATGAATGACAAACAAGATAAATACAAAAAAGTTAAGAATGTTTAGGAAAATATTTTAAGTCTAGAGAATATCATTGAAATTCTTTCTCCTTTTAGGACTAGAGATTGAAGCACGTTAGAGAGGCTGATTTTCCACATATGTGTAGTTAGCCCTGACTTTTTTGTCAATCATGTGGCATATTTGGATTAATTAAATGAGGG